>NC_041383.1:664971729-664977853 GCF_002162155.2 Triticum dicoccoides | reverse complement strand
TTACTGTTCATCCCAGAGGCAGCATCGATCGGCTTCAGTTAGCAGCAGTAGCAAAGTAATCGCTCGATCGGGTTCAGTTAACAGCCATCGATCGATCGCTCAGGTTCAGTAACGCGTAGCCTGCAGTGTAATCGCTCGGGTTCAGTTAGAGCCCAATTCCCTCACTCGGGTTCAGTTAGAGCCAACGCCTCGCACACACGCGCGTATGTGTATGAGATAAACGCGCATCGCTCGGCCCCCGACCTCCCACCGTAACCGGGAACTCCCCGAAATTTTCCTCGCCCTCGCTTCTACCACGGTTTTTTCCTTCATGGACGGCCCAAAGAATGTCATGCAGCTGCATCTCCGGCCCGCCCAGGACGAAAAACCCATTTTCTGTCATGATTTTTTGTCATAGAAGTAGGATCCCACCACATCTATGATGATACCAGGTTTTGTCACAATTATCGTCACAGAAGTGTCATATGTATGATAGGAAAAAAAATTGTTCGGCCCAAAATGTCACGGATGTATCTTTTTTTTGTAGTGAATGCTACAACGCGATGATGACAGTATTTGGAAGTTTTCTAACCAAAGGCCATGTACTACCTACAAACCTGTACCAATTAGAAAAAATCCTTCGTGCTCTTAAGATGCCCTATGAGAAGATACATGCCTGTGAGAATGGATGTGCCTTATTTAGGCTTCAGTATGCGGACTTCAACTATTGTCTCATTTGCAAGTCATCCAGGTATGTTGTGGTAGACAATGGTATGGGTGAGAAGACGTAGACCAAAATCCCCGTTAATGTTCTTCGGTATATGCAATCATACCAAGACTTCAACGTTTTTCATGGTCAAAGAGATGGCAAGACAGATGACATGGCACAAAACAGGCAAAAGAACCCAACTAGATGCAGATAGGAAGCTGATGATGGTGCACACATCATACGGTGAAGCGTGGAAGTGCTTTGATGCATTACATGACGAGAAAGTGACAGATCTGAGGCATCCTCGGGACACCATCAGCACGGATGGGTTCAGTGTGTTTGGTCTGACGTCAACCCAATACAGTTGTTGGCCCGTATTTTTCATTCCACTCAATCCCCCCTGGACAGATTATGCAAAGAAAGAACATTTTCCTGACGTTGATAATTCCAGGGCCGAACTATCTGGGGAAGAATATGATTGTGTACATGCAGCCGCTAAAGGACGAATTGCAAGAAGCTTGGGATAATGGGTTCAAGACATACGACACCTTTAGCAAAAAGAACTTCATAATGCGTGTGTGGTACATGTACTCGACGCATGACTTGCTGGCGTATGCGCTATTCGTTGGCTAGTTTGTGCATGGAAGGTTCCCATTCCCCACATGCAAGGGAGCTCTTCAATTTCGTTGGCTTGAGGCCGGTCACAAGTTTCCTTGCTTCGACATGCATAGACTATTCCTCCATCCTCGCCATAAGTTCAGGAAAGACAAGCAGAACTTTATCAAAGGTAGAGTTGTGAAAGACTCTGCACCACCTCCGTTGACAGACCAAGAGATCCTAGATTAGTTAAATCCTCTCGAGCTAGATCCAGAGCGTCCAGGGTATTTCAAGGGGTATAATTCGCAACACGCCTGGACTCACAAGACATGCTTGTGGGATCTGCCTTACTTCAAAGACCTTCTTTGCCTACACAACATTGACGTGATGCACACTGATAAGAATATCGCCGAGGCACTTTTCGGTACATTGTTTGGCATAGATGGGAAGTCAAAGGATAATCCTAAGGCAAGAGTCGATCAGGAGGCGCTACGTCATAGACCGTTACAAAACATGCAACCACCAAAGGAAATAAGAACTGGACAAAGCCAAAGGCATGGTTCAATCTTGGAAGGCCAGCTATAAGGTAAATTATCTTGTGGGTGAAAATGCAGTTGCTGTTCCCCGATGGGTATGCAGCGAATCTAAAGAGGGGAGCGAGTCTTGAAAAATTGAAGATATTTGGTCTCAAGAGTCATGATTGGCACATATGGATTGAGCGGGTAATGCCGGTGATATTGCATGGATTCATCCCTGAGGATGAATGGCTAGTACTGGCACAGTTGAGCTATTTCTTCCGTGTTCTTTGTGCTAAAGAACTATCGCCTGACCTGGTACAAGAAATGGAACAGTTGGCGCCGGAGTTGATCTGCAAGTTAGAGAAGATATTTCCGCTGGGCTTCTTTAATCCAATGCAGCACTTGATTTTGCATCTCCCAACTGAGGCAAGATTGGGGGGGTTATGCAGAATCGTTGGTGCTACGCACCTGAGAGGATGCAGAAGATGCTTCGAGCAAAATGTAAAAATAAACGTAGAATTGAAGCATCAATGGCCGAGGCATTCATTACTAAGGAGGCGGCAAACTTCGTGAAAGCACACTACAAAGCCAAAAATCGTCATTTGCATAATCTGAAGCCTCGGTACAATGTCGGCGACCCTAAAAAGGGTCGATCCAACCTCAGCCTATTCAATGGGGATATGGCACCAGCTGGTGCTTCTAATTCCTTAACGTTGGGTTTTGAAGAATGGCAGACCATTTCGTTGTATATCTTCAACAACCTAACAGAAGTGCGGCCGTACATCGAGTAAGTTCTCGGTACATTGCTTCACAACTTCTAATTCCTTTGAACTGCTCTTATTCCCGGATAAATTTGATACAGTTGATACGTCGCCAAATTCTCATATGGAGCAGTGATCCAAAAGTATTCTGTTGATGAGTATGAGCTTCTGGCAAAGCATGGAGGTGGTTATCCCGGTTTCATCTCTTGGTTCAAACAAACGGTAATTTCCATTATACCATTTCATTTCTTCGTCTAATTTGTGGCTAATGCAACAATCCCTTTCATATTAAACTTGTAGGATAATTCAGAGCTTATGGACGCTGAATTGAGACAAGTCACTAATGGTTTTGACTATAAGGTTCGTTCATTTGACAAATAGGACATCAACGGGTATCGCTTTCGTACCTATGGCAAAGAGCTATCTATGGTCGACCGAAAGTCTACAAATTATTGTGTGTCTGCTATCGGCGAAGGAGATACCGAGTATTACGGAAGAGTTGAAGCAATTTATAAACTTCACTTCTATGGTGCAAACCCACCAAACATCATGGTCTTCAAATGTTATTGGTTCCAGCCGAAGGAGACTAGAAGGACTCATGAACATATTGGGCTAGTGGAAATCAATCAAAGCACCCATTTGGATGTTCCCGATGTCTATATTATGGCTCAACAGGCAACGCAAGTTTTCTATCTACCATGGGCCTATCAAAGTGATCCTAATCTCAAAGGTTGGGATGTCGTTAATGAAGTGCCGCCATGTGTTAGACCACCTCCCCCCAATGAATATGATTATGAACCTCACATTAACCTAGACATATATGAAGGAGAATTCTTCCAAGAAACACGTCTGTCCAAAAAAATGTTTCAAGAACCGCTCTACTTCACCTCGGAACATTGAAGTAGACAGCGACAGTGAACCCGACTTCACCCCTCAGCCGAAACAAGAAGAGCCTGAACTAGAAGAGGTTACTGTTGTGGATGACCTGTCAATGCTTGACAGATTATGTAGAGGTGGCCTTCCACGTGATGATGCATTTATTAATGATGATGATGAGCATGTCATTACTGATAGTGATGATGATGATGCATTTATTGATCCTGAAGCATTTATTGAACCAGATTATTACTAGGTATTAGTTTTTGTATGTTGTACTTGATTTATATAGTTACTTGTATGATTGTATGATTTATATAGTTACTTGTATAATTTTCTTACTTTGTATGATTGTTTGTTATACATAGTGCCATGGTCTTGATATCTGTCCCCGTCAGTCCTCGCCCACTTTATGATTCATATGTGGTAAATCCTCTTTTATAACTATTTGTTGCATTTCGCATTTATGACAATCATGGCCATCAAGTTGACATAGAGATATTTTAATCTAGGAGGTATGTGAACCAGAATTTGCAACTGACCCTCTTGTCGAGAAGTTAAATTTAGTTGAAAAAGAAAATAATTATTTGAAAGAAAAATTAAAAGAATTGAAGAAGAGAAGATGACATTGGAGTTGTATGTTGCTAATGTGGTCGATGATCACAAGATGAAGATGAATGCAATGTGCTTGAAGATTAAGAAGATTAGAAAATATGCCATTGATAATGAGGCTTGATATCATTATGTTGTTGGATCAATTGTTACCTTACTTGCGATCTTCATCGCATTTGTAGTGATGAGGGTAAGTTTTCTCTAGTGTTCTTAACAAATGCATACTTAGCTTACTTTCCTCCTAAATGGCATAACTACCTAAGTTAGACAAAAAATGAGCTATACTTAGCTTTCTTTCCTCAAAAATGTCATGATAATCTTTGTTACCTCCAAAATGATATAGACTTACCTTACTTTCCTCGAAAATGACATAATAACCTTAGTAAGCTCCAAAATGACCTATTTACCTAGCTTAGCTCTAAAATGACCTACACTTAGCATTTCTATCTAGCTTAGCAATAAAATGGCATTTTTACCTACCTTAGTTAGAAGAAGAAGAAGAAGATAAAAAGTGGAGAGGATAAAAATAAATAGAAGAAAAATCTTCTTGTTCCTTTTCTTCCTTTTCTTCCTCTTCTTCTTCTTCTTCTTTTTCTAGCTAATCTTCTTCTTCTTCTTCTAACTTGCTTCTTTCCCAATTTGCACATTTGCTTTAGATGAGGAAGCTTGCGTTGATGGAATCTACTCTTCTCTTTATGCTTCCTCCTTGTTTTGATTTTGTAGGATGAACAATGTCAAACTTGCTACCTATATATGTATGTATGGATGAAACCATTGTATGCTTGTTGTTGGATATGTTGGCTATGTATATGTGTTGGATGAAACCATTTGCTATGTACATGTGTTTGATGATCATATCCATATGGCAGGGATATGATTTGGTATGTATATGTGTTGGTATGTTTGTCGAAAGTATTTTCATGTGTGTGTGTGTATGTGTGTGTGTGTGTGTGTGAAATTCTGTCAAATTGAATGAATTCAAGAAAAAACAGAAAAAAATAGGGACTATATAGACTCTTTGTCGTCCGAGCTTTGCCATCAGCCAACAGACGGCAAACATGCCACGTGTCAGCTACCTGTGCAACCTGGGGCAGTAGGCTGGCTATTTGGATGCTTTGTCGTCAGCCAGCTGACGGCAAAGCTACCAAATAGGCCAGCCCCCCAGGTGCTGCCACATGGCATGCTATGCCGTCCGCTAGCAGACGGCAAATAATCGATGTACTTTGTCGTCCGCTGGCAGACGACAAACATGCAAAGGTCTTTGCCGTCTGCCAGCAGACAGCAAAGCACGCCGTTAACCCCTTATCGGACCTAAGCTGATACGTGTGTTGTTAGCTCACGGGTGGCAAATACCTTTGCATCTTTGCCGTCAGCCAGCAGACGGCAAAGAAGCCTTTGTCATAGACTACTCAGCCGGACATGTTGCTTTGCCATCTGCTGGCTGACAGCAAAGGTCTTTCCCGCATGCCATGCGTGCCTTTGCCGTCAGCCATGACATTGGTGGTAAGCAGTATGACGATCACCGCCCACAACTCTTTGTGTTCTACTCGTGCATATCATCTACGCATAGACCTGGCTCTGATGCCACTGTAGGGAAACATAGCATGCAATTTCAAAAAGATTCTTATGCTCACGCAAGATCTATCTAGGAGATGCATAGCAACGAGAGGGGGAAAGTGTGTCCACGTACCCTCGTAGAACGAAAGTAGAAGCGTTTGTTAACACAGTTGATGTAGTCAAACTTTGATACGTCTCCAACGTATCTATAATTTTTGACTCTTCCATGCTATTATATTATCCATCTTGGATGTCTTATATGCATTTATATGTTATTTTATATGATTTTTGGGACTAACCTATTAACCTAGAGCCCAGTGCCAGTTTCTGTTTTTTCCTTCTTTTTGAGTTTTACAAAAAAGGGATACCAAACGGAGTCCAATTGACCTGCCAATTTACGGAGATTTTTTAAGGACGAGAAGAAGCCCCTGAAGCAAAAGAGTTGGGCCAGAAGAGTCCCGAGTCATCCACGAGGGCGGAGGGCGCGCCCTACCCCCCTGGGCGCACCCCCTGCC
>NC_041383.1:664961989-664971272 GCF_002162155.2 Triticum dicoccoides | reverse complement strand
GTGAAACCGACGCCAAAAATTCCTATAAATACAGAAACCCCTGAAAAGAAACCTAGATCGGGAGTTCTACCGCCGCAAGCCTCTGTAGGCACCAAAAACCGATCGGGACCCTGTTCCGGCACCCTGCAGGAGGGGGGAATCATCACCGGTGGCCATCTTCATCATCCTGGCACTCTCCATGACGAGGAGGGATTGTTCACCTTCGGGGCTGAGGGTATGTACCAGTAGCTATGTGTTTGATCTCTCTATCTCTCGTGTTCTTGATTTGGCACGATCTTGATGTACCGCGAGCTTTGCTATTATAGTTGGATCATATGATGTTTCTCCCCCTCTACCTTCTTGTAATGGATTGATTTTTCCCTTTGAAGTTATCTTATCGGATTGAGTCTTTAAGGATTTGAGAACACTTGATGTATGTCTTGCATGTGTTTATCTGTGGTGACAATGGGATATTCACATGATCCACTTGATGTATGTTTTGGTGATGAACTTGCGGGTTCAGTGACCTTGTGAACTTATGCATAGGGGTTGGCACACATTTTCGTCTTGACTATCTGGTAGAGACTTTGGGGCACTCTATGAAGTTCTTTGTGTTGGTTTGAATAGATGAATCTGAGATTGTGTGATGCATATCGTATAATCATACCCGTGGATACTTGTGGTGACATTGGAGTATCTAGGTGACATTAGGGTTTTGGTAGATATGTGTCTTAAGGTGTTATTTTACTATGAACTCTAGGGTTGTTTGTGACACTTATAGGAATAGCCCAACGGATTGATTAGAAAGAATAACTTTGAGGTGGTTTCGGACCCTACAATAATCTATTCGTTTGTTTTCCGCTATTGGTGACTTTGGAGTGACTCTTTGTTGCATGTTGAAGGATTTTTATATGATCTAATTATGTTATCATTGTTGAGAGAACTTGCACTAGTGAAAGTATGAACTCTAGGCCTTGTTTCGAAGCATTACAATACCATTTTCGCTCACTTTTATTACTTGTTACCTTGCTGTTTTTATATTTTCAGATTACAAAAACCTATATCTACCATCCATATTGCACTTGTATCACCATCTCTTCGCTGAACTAGTGCACCTATACAATTTACCATTGTATTGGGTGTGTTGGGGACACAAGAGACTCTTTGTTATTTGGTTGCAGTGTTGTTTGAGAGAGAACATCTTCATCCTACGCCTCCCATGGATTCATCAACCTTAGGTCATCCACTTGAGGGAATTTGCTACTGTCCTACAAACCGCTGCACTTGGAGGCCCAACAACGTCTACAAGAAGAAGGTTGTGTAGTAGACATAAAGCTCTTTTCTGGCACAGTTGCCAGGGAGGTTAGTGCTTGAAGGTATATCTTTAGATCTTGCGATCAAATCTTTTAGTTTCTTGTTTTATCACTAGTTTAGTATATAAAAGAAAACTACAAAAAATAGAACTGAGGGTGCCTCATATGCTTCATATTTTTAATGTATTTCATGAAAATAAGGATTCCAATAATTGTGCCAAAGTGTTAGAAGAAGAATGCATTAAAAAATTTGGCATAAAATATTTGAATGATGAGCATGATTGCAATATTGTTAGTATGAATTCCTTGAATATCCATGATGCTAATGATATGCAAAGCCACAAACTTGGGGATGCTATGTTTGATGAATATGATTTTTTTAGTCCCCCAAGTTTTGGTGAGAATATTTATTATGATGAAAGCATGCCTCCTATGTATGATGATTACATTGATAAAAGTGGATTTGGAGAGGTCATGACTTTATTTAGTGATGAATCCACTATTTTGGAAGAGATTCCAATTGATTATGAGAACAAAGTTCCTATCTATGATGATTATCGTGATGACATGCATGCTATAAAGAATAATGATAACCATGAAACTTGTCATCGTGATTTTAATTTTCAATTGGATTATGCCTCACATAATAGTTATTTTGTTGAGTTTTCTCCCACTACTATGAATGAGAAGAATTTTGCTTATGTGGAGAGTAGTAAAATTTCTATGCTTGTGGATCATGAAAAGAATGCTTTATGTGATAGTTATATTGTTGAAATCATTCATGATGCTACTCAAAATTATTATTAGGGGGGAATATATGCTTGTAGGAATTGCAATAATATCAAGTTTCCTCCCTATATGTTGAAAATCTTGAAGTTTTGCTTGTTTTACCTTCCTATGCTAGTTGATTCTTGTTCCCATAAGTTGTTTGCTCACAAAATCCCTAGGCATAGGAAGTGGGTTAGACTTAAATGTGCTAGTCATATTCTTCATGATGCTCCCTTTATGTTTCAATTCTTATCTTTTATGTGAGCGTCATTGAAATCATATTGCCTAACTAAAAAGGCATTAAAGAAAAGCGCTTGTTGGGAGACAACGCAATATTTACCTTACTATTTTTGTGTGTTCACATGATTATGCTATTGTATTAATCATGTATTATAGCTTTTGTTTCAACAAAGTGCCAAGTTAAACCTTTAGGACGGCTTACGGTGATAGTTGTGTTGATCCTGCTGAAAATCAGAAACTTCTTCGCTTAGTAAATTAGTTTTGAAACTTCACATAAACGTGATTTTGATCTGATTCGTTTTTCTATGGATTGGTATACAAATTTCTCAGGTTTTCCTAATTTTTCTGGATTTTTGGAGTTACATAAGTATTCGATAGTTACAGATAACTACAGACTGTTCAGTTTTTGACAGATTCTGTTTTCTATGTGTTGTTTGCTTATTTTGATGAATCCATGAGTAGTATAGGAGGGTATGAACCATAGAGAATTAGGAATACAGTAGACATAACACCAATATGAATTTAGAATGAGTTCACAACAGTACCTAAGTGGTGATTTTATTTTCTTATACTAACGGAGCTTATGAGTTTTCTGTTGAGTTTTGTGTTGTGAAGTTTTCAAGTTTTGGGTAAAGATTCGATGGACTCTTGAATAAGGAGTGGAAAGAGCCTAAGCTTGAGGATGACCAAGTCACCCCAAGGTAATATTCAAGGACAACCACGAGCCTAAGCTTGGGGATGCCCCGGATGGCATCCCCTCTTTTGTCTTCGTCTATCGGTAACTTTACTTGGAGCTATATTTTTATTCTCCACATGATATGTGTTTTGCTTGGAGCGTCATTTTCTGTTATTTTGTTTTGATTGCTGTTTGAATAATATACCAAGATCAGAAATTCTTAAATGTTAGAGAGTCTTCACATAGTTGCATAATTATTCGACTACTCATTGATCTTCACTTATATCTTTTGGAGTAGTTTGTCATTTGCTCTAGTGCTTCATTTATATCTTTTTAGAGCATGTCGGTAGTTTTATTTTGAAGAAATTGATGAACTCTCATGCTTCACTTATACTATTTTGAGAGTCTTAAACAACATGGTAATTTGCTTTGGTTATGAATTTAGTCCTAATATGATAGTCATCCAAGAGGGATATAATAAAAACTTTCATATAAAGTGCATTGAATACTATGAGAAGTTTGATTCTTTATGATTGTTTTGAGATATGAAGATGGTGATATTAGAGTCATGCTAGTGGAGTAGTTGTGAATTTGAGAGATACTTGTGTTGAGGTTTGTGATTCCCATAGCATGCACGTATCGTGAACCATTATGTGATGAAGTCGGAGCATGATTTCTTTTTCGATTGTCTTCCTTTGTGTGGAGGTCGGGATCGCGCGATGGTTAACTCCTACCAACCCTTCCCCTATGAGCATGTGCGTAGTGCTTGGTTTTGATGACTAATAGATTTTTGCAATAAGTATCTGAGTTCTTTATGACTAATGTTGAGTCCATGGATTATGTGCACTCTCACCCTTCCACCATTGCTAGCCTCTCTAGTATCGCGCAACTTTCGCCGATACCATACACCCACCATATACCTTCCTCAAAACAGCCACCATACCTACCTATTATGGAATTTTCATAGCCATTCTGAGATATGTTGACATGCAACTTTCCACCATTATGTTTATTATGACACGCTTCATCATTGTCATATTGCTTTGCATGATCATGTAGTTGACATCATATTTGTGGCAAAGACACCATTCATAATTCTTTCATACATGTCACTCTTGATTCATTGCACATCCCGATACACCACCGGAGGCATTCATATAGAGTCATATTTTGTTCTAAGTATCGAGTTGTAAGTAAATAAAACTGTGATGATCTTGATTATTAGAGCATTGTCCTAGTGAGGAAAGGATGATGGACACTATGATTCCCCCACAAGTCGAGTTGTAATTCTTGAGTTGTAAGTAAATAAAAGTGTGATGATCTTGATTATTAGAGCATTGTCCTAGTGAGGAAAGGATGATGGAGACTATGATTCCCCCACAAGTCGGGATGAGACTCCGGACGAAAAAAAGAGGCCATAAAAAAGAGAAGGCCCAAAATAAAAAAAAATAAAAAATGAGAGAAAAAGAGAGAATGGGCAATGTTACTATCCTTTTCCCACACTTGTGCTTCAAAGTAGCACCTTGATCTTCATGATAGAGAGTCTCCTATTTTGTCACTTTCATATACTAGTGGGAATTTTTCATTATAGAACTTGGCTTGTATATTCCAATGATGGGCTTCCTCAAAATGTCATAGGTATTCGTGAGCAAGCAAGTTGGATGCACACCCACTTAGTTTCTTTTTGAGCTTTCATACACTTGTAGCTCTAGTGCACCGTTGCATGGCAATCCCTACTCACTCACATTGATATCTATTGATGGGCATCTCCATAGCCCTTTGATACGCCTAGTTGATGTGAGACTATCTTCCTCTTTTTGTCTTCTCCACAACCACCATATTCTATTCCACCTTAGTGCTATATCCATGGCTCACGCTCATGTATTGCGCGAAAGTTGAAAAAGTTTGGGAATACTAAAGTATGAAACAATTGCTTGGCTGAAACTGGGGTTGTGCATGATTTAAATATTTTGTGTGATGAAGATAGAGCATAGCCAGACTATATGATTTTGTAGGGATAACTTTCTTTGGCCATGTTATTTTGAGAAGACATGATTGCTTTGTTAGTATGCTTGAAGTATTATTGTTTTCATGTCAATATTAAACTTTTGTTTTGAATCTTATGGATATGAATATTCTTGCCACAATAGAGAAGATTACATTGATAAATATGTTAGGTAGCATTCCACACCAAAAATTCTGTTTTTATCATTTACCTACTCGAGGACGAGTAGGAATTAAGCTTGGGGATGCTTGATATGTCTCCAATGTATCTATAATTTTTTATTCTTCCATGCTATTATGTTATCCATCTTGGATGTTTTATATGCATTTATATGCTATTTTATATGATTTTTGCGACTAACCTATTAACCTAGAGCCCAATGCAAGTTTCTATTTTTTTCCTTGTTTTTGAGTTTTACAGAAAAGGAATACCAAATGGAGTCCAATTAACTTGCCAATTTACGGAGATTTTTTATAGATCAGAAGAAGCCCCCGAAGCAAAAGAGTTGGGCCAAAAGAGTCTCGAGTCATCCACGAGGGTGGAGGGCGCGCCCCCTGCCTCATGGCTAACTCAGAGACCCCCCCCCCTAACATGAAACCGACGCCAAAAATTCCTATAAATACAGAAACCCCTGAAAAGAAACCTAGATTGGGAGTTCCGCCACCGCAAGCCTATATAGCCACCAAAAACCAATTGGGACCCTGTTCCGGCACCCTGCCGGAGGGGGGAATCATCACCAGTGGCCATCTTCATCATCCCGGCGCTCTCCATGACGAGGAGGAGTAGTTCTCCCTCGAGGTTGAGGGTATGTACCAGTAGCTATGTGTTTGATCTCTCTCTCTCTCTCTCTCTCTCTCTCTCGTGTTCTTGATTTGGCATGATCTTGATGTACCGCGAGCTTTGCTACTATAGTTGGATCATATGATGTTTCTCCCCCTCTACCTTCTTCTAATGGGTTGAGTTTTCCCTTTGAAGTTATCTTATTGGATTGAGTCTTTAAGGATTTGAGAACACTTGATGTATGTCTTTCTTGTGCTTATCTGTGGTGACAATGGGATATTCACATGATCCACTTGATGTATGTTTTGGTGATGAACTTGCGGGTTCAGTGACCTTGTGAACTTATGAATAGGGGTTAGCACATATTTTCGTCTTGACTCTCCGGTAGAAACTTTGTGGCACTCTATGAAGTTCTTTGTGTTGGTTTGAATAGATGAATCTGAGATTGTGTGATGCATATCATATAATCATACCCGTGGATACTTGTGGTGACATTGGAGTATCTAGGTGACATTAGGGTTTTGGTTTATATGTGACTTAAGGTGTTATTTTACTATGAAATCTAGGGTTGTTTGTGATACTTATAGGAATAGCCCAACGGATTGATAGGAAAGAATAACTTTGAGGTGGTTTCGTACCCTACAATAATCTCTTCGTTTGTTCTCCGTTATTAGTGACTCTTTGTTGCATGTTGAGCGATTGTTATATGATCTAGTTATGTTATCATTGTTGAGAGAACTTGCACTAGTGAAAGTATGAACCCTAGGCCTTGTTTCGAAGCATTGCAATACTGTTTTCGCTCACTTTTATTACTTCTTACCTTGCTGTTTTTATATTTTCAGATTACAAAAACCTATATCTACCATCCATATTGCACTTGTATCACCATCTCTTCGCCGAACTAGTGCACCTATAAAATTTACCATTGTATTGGGTGTGTTGGGGACACAAGATACTCTTTTTTATTTGGTTGTGGGGTTGTTTGAGAGAGGCCATCTTCATCCTACGCCTTCCATGGATTGATAAACCTTAGGTCATCCACTTAAGGGAAATTTGCTACTGTCCTACAAACCGCTGCACTTGGAGGCCCAACAACGTCTACAAGAATAAGGTTGCGTAGTAGACATCAAACTTTTTCTCGTTCCGGCCGATCAAGCACCGAACGTATGACACCTCCGAGTTTTACACACGTTCAGCTCGATGACGTCCCTCGAACTCTTGATCCAACAAAGTGTCGAGGGAGAGTTGCGTTAGCACGACGGCGTGGTGACGGTCATGGTGAAGTGATCCATGCAGGGCTTCGCCTAATCACTACGTGAATATGACTGTAGGCATAAACTATGGAGGGGTCGCCGCACACATCTAGGAATCAATATTGTGTGTTCTAGGCGCCTCCCCACTCCCCCTTCATATATATAGGTGGGAGGGAGAGGGGGCAGCCAAGGGGGCGCCCAAGTAGGAGGAATCCTACTTGGGGCCCTAATCCTATTTGCCCCCCCCCCCTTACCATAATTCCCGAAGGGGGAGGGAAGGAGGAGGGGAGAGAAGGAAGGGGGAGGCTAAATCACTCCCCTTCCTTTCTCTCTTCTCCTCTTTCGTCCCCCCCCTCTATTTTCGCCTACATGGGGTGCACCAGCCCCTTAGGAGCTGGTCTGTCCCACTCTTGGCCCATTAGGCCTATATAGTTGCCGGGGGGATGCCCGGAACCCCTTCCGGTGACCCGATACGTACCCGGTACCCTTGGAACACTTTCATTGTTCGAATACTATCATCCTATATATCAATCTTTACCTATTGACCATTTCGAGACTCCTTGTCTTGTACGTGATCTCATCCAGTACTCCGAACAACATTTGTTCACCAAATCACATAACTCATATAAACAAAATCATCATCAAATGTTAAGCGTGCAGACCCAACAGGTTCGAGAACTATGTAGACACAACTGAGACACCTCTCTGGTCAATAAAATATAGCGGAACCTGGATGCTGATATTGGCTCCCACATATTCTACGAAGATCTTTATCGGTCAAACCGTTATGACAATATACGTTATTCCCTTTGTAATCGATATGTTACTTTCCTGAGATTTGATCATCGGTACCTTCATACCTAGTTCAATCTCGTTACTGGCAAGTCTCTTTACTCGTTTTGTAATGCATCATCCCGCAACTAACTCATTAGTCACATTGATTGCAAGGCTTCTTATGATGTGCATTACCGAGAGGGCCCAGAGATACCTCTACGATACTCGAAGTGACAAATCCTAATATCGATCTATGCCAACCCAACAAACACCTTCAGAGATACCTGTAGAGCATCTTTATAATCACCTAGTTATGTTGTGACGTTTGATATCATATAAGGCATTCCTCCGGTATCCGGGAGTTGCATAATCTCATAGTCGGTGGAATGTGTATTTGACATGAAGAAAGCAGTAGCAATAAAAGTGAACGATCATTGTGCTAAGCTAACGGGTGGGTCTTGTCCATCACATCATTCTCCTAATGATGTGATCACGTTCATCAAATGACAACACATGTCTATGGCCAGGAAACTTAACCATGTTTGATTAACGAGTTAGTCAAGTAGAGGCATACTAGGGACATGGTGTTTTGTCGATGTATCCACACATGTATCAAGTTTCCAGTTTTGAAGGAAATATTCCCTAGAGGCAATAATAAAGTTGTTATTTTATATTTCCTTATTCATGATAAAGGTTTATTATTCATGCCACAATTGTATTGATCGGAAACCTAAATACATGTGTGAATACATAAACAAATACAGTGTCCCTAGTAAGCCTCTACTAGACTAGCTCGTTGATCAAAGATGGTTACGGTTTCCTAACCATAGACGTGTGTTGTAATTTGATAACGGGATCACATCATTAGGAGAATAATGTGATGGACAAGACCCATCCGTTAGCGTAGCACAATGATCATTAAGTTTTATTGCTATTGCTTTCTTCATGTCAAATACATATTCCTTCGACTATGATATTATGCAACTCCCAAACACCGGAGGAATACCTTGTGTGCTATCAAATGTCACAACGTAACTGGCCGATCATAAAGATGCTCTATAGGTATCTCCGAAGGTGTTTGTTAAGTTGGCGTAGATCGAGACTAGGATTTTTCACTTCGAGTATCGGAGAGGTATCTCTGGGTCCTCTCGGTAATACAAATCATATGCTTGCAAGCAAACGTCTAAGGAGTTAGTCACGAGGTGATGTATTACGGAACGAGTAAAGAGACTTTCGGGTAACGAGATTGAACTAGCTAATAAGATACCGATGATCGAATCTCGGGCAAGTACATATTGATGGACAAAGGGAATTACATATGTTGTCATAACGGTTCGACCGATAAAGATCTTCGTAGAATATGTAGGAGCCAATATGATCATCCAGGTTTCGCTATTGGTTACTGACCGGGGAGGTGTCTCGGTCATGTCTACATAGTTCTCGAACCCATAGGGTCCGCACGCTTAACTTTCGATGACGATATAGTATTATATGA
>NC_041383.1:664917131-664961626 GCF_002162155.2 Triticum dicoccoides | reverse complement strand
ACCGGAAGTGTTTCGGAGGGTACCGGATACTTATCGGGTCACCGGAAGGAGTTTCGGGCATCCCCGACAAAGATATTGGGCCTTATGGGACAAGTGAGGGAACACAACAGCCCACAAGGGGCTGGTGCACCCCCTATAGGGACGGCCTAAGGGGAGGGAAAGGAAAGGGGAGGAGAAAAGGAAAGAGTGGAGTTCGACTCCCACTTCCTTCCCTCTCCCCCCTCTTTTCTTTCGCCCTTGTACATACAAGGAAAGGGGGGCATAGGGGGGCAGGAGCCCTAGGGTCGGCGGCCAGCCCCCAGGGGCGCGCCCTGGCTTCCCTGGCAGCCCCCCTCTCTCCTCCCACTTACATATACATGGGGAGGGGGGCACACAAGGAGACAACATTGTCTTAGCCGTGTGCGGCGCCCCCGTCCACCGTTTACTCCCTTGGTCATATTTTTCGTAGTGCTTAGGCAAAGCCCTGCGGAGATCACATCACCATCACCGTCACCATGCCGCCGTGCTTTCAGAACTCATCTACTACCTCGCCGTCTTGCTGGATCAAGAAGGCGGAGGACGTCACCGAGCTGAACGTGTGCAGAATGCGGAGGTGTTGTGCGTTTGGTACTACACTACTGCAGGATGCTGCTAACGCGACACTACGATAAGAGAACCTTCAACGAAACTATGTGTCATGCAATAATCGCAAAGGGTGGTGTCAAAACCGTCAAAAAAGGTGCAAAATGTTTGCGATGATGGATGCATCAAACACGGTTCAGATTTTGGTTGCGTGTGCGATTCAGGGCATACGGTTCAGTTCAATTAACTGTTTGCGATGAGGATGAAGAAAAGAAATGGGCTGCCAGATGAAGGCATGTGCGGTGTAGAGCATACGGTTCACTCCAATGAACTATTTGTGATGAGGCGGAATAACAGAAACAGGCAGCCAGATGAAGGTGTGTGCGATATATGGCATACAGTTCACTCGGGTGAACTGTTTGCGTTGCGCCAAGAGAACAGAAACGGTTCAACTTGACAAGATGTGTGTGATACACGGCAAACAGGTCTGTAATCAGAAATGTGTGGGAAGACCGATAACAACACAGACGATTCCTGTTAACAAGCCATGTGTGTTGTGAGAAAACGATTGCTGGTATACAATTGTCAGTGATTGATGAAATCATCACCGACTAGTTCCATTGTTTAGTCCGTGTGTGATGTGATTTTCTCTGTCTACAGAGCATCAACGTATGTATACTTAAAAAGACAGCATTTCATAACCAAATTAAGCATACAATTACACAAATGACTACACACATAATATTTTCACACACCAAAGTAAGAAATTACATGCATACTAAACTAGGAGAAATGAGGATCTAATCATCTACTTCTTGTTGCGACTACGCTTGCCATTGCTCTGCTTCCGGCTAGATCCCTGGCCATTTTGGGGAAGGAGGCACTTCCTCATGACAACGACCCGCCTGTACATGTCGTAGAACATGTACACCTCCTTGGCCGCATACACGACGTGCACTTTGTCGAGTTTCTCCATCCAGGCTGAGTGCCAGGCATGCTTGTCCTTGTTGCAGGAGTCCTTCATGTCTCTGTAGTAGGGGTCAATGATGGCCTCGGCAAGGTGAACCAGTGAGTCTTTCTCATGCTCCTTGCTACCCCAGATCTTGTATTGGCCCTGGATGTCGACAAGATTTTGGCAGGCGATGCCCGAATTCTTGAGCACCTTGACATCGTTGGTGATGTCCACCATACCGAACATGTAGTGGGGGCTGTTGACAAACCTGGCAAAACACTCGCAAGGCCTTGTGGCCAGGCAGTAGCGATAGATGAGGACGTTGTTGCGCACGCACATATGGGCGACGGCGACCTTGGGATGAGACCTGGCACGAGTGCAGATGTACTCGAGGTCGAACCCGACCACCTTGTACTTCTCCTCGGCAAGCAACAACACCATGATGTGGACGGAGTGCTCCACCCAGACCGGGTTGTGAGTGTACAGCACCGAGATCTTCGTGAACCTTTGGTGGGTGTCCACCACGACATGCATGGTGAACTTCTGCTCGTTGTCGGCAGCCGCTCGGAGTGCCATTGGAGCCGCGCAGGATACCCTCTAAAAACTTGTCGTGGTGGGTGTGCTTCTTGCAATGGTGGGGTGCGATCGAGAGGTTGAAGAGACACAAGAGGCTTAAATGGACGATGTAACAAATGGGGGCCAGCCGGCCTGTAATCATCATGTCTTGTCACAACATTCCTAGCGGAGGATTCTAGTGCATGCTTCACAACACCGCACCGCAGTTTGACCACGCGTGGGCTCGAAGAGGCGCCAAATGTATAGTCGGTGAGCCTGTTCCTGCGCTACACATAGTTTACCGTGCAAGCTTCCCGCCCGGCTTGGTTTGCCACGCGTCGGCTAGAAGAGGGACAAATTATGGGCATTTATTGGCAAAAAGCTTTGTAAAATCAAAGTGTGTGGAATGACTTCGGTCATAAGTTTACCCGTGGGTGATGAGGTTAAAGTTACACACAAGGGTGATGATGGACACTCGAGTGCGATAATTAATTCTACGCTCTACAGGGCACACGATGGAAGAAACCAACTGTGTGCAATAATGTCGAAGATCGCAGTCGAGTTAGCTATACAGATTGTGTGTTGTGAAATCGACAAGGTAAACAAATTCTAGAATGGTTAATAAAATCAAATCTAAGACCATTGCATATTAAGGTGAAAATAGTGGTACCAATATACGAGTCTCATACGATGCCATTTCAACGATTGTACCACAAAAGCTCGAAATATTACAAGGTTCAAATTGCAGAGTTATATGGCTCAAATTTGAAGATTACAAGGTTCAAACTGATATTAGAAATGAAATTCAGCTCATCAACTGCAAACACTCGTGTTGATCCACTGAACAAGGATATCAGAGAGTTTCAAACTAATATTACCACTTCTAAGTCTGGTTTCGAAACCTCACAACTTTTGCAAAGGGGTTACCACTGAGAAGTCATGTATGGGGTTGACACGATGACTTCTGATTACTCTATCATCTGAAGTTCCAAAATGAAATTCAGCATTTTTGGAGCCTATTCTATTCTACCACAGGCATCGGCGCTGGTCAACAAACCATTCATTTTTGTGAAATAAACGTAGGGCAAATCCCATTACCTTTAGCACCCTTGCTCTGACAACAAAGAACCTAGCGAATATAATCTCCGGTAAGGTCCCTCAGTAGGAGTTCAAAGTAATTTCTGAGAGATGCAGATCTAGGCATTCGATATGATTGTTATATTGTATCACATTATCCACCACTGGGCGTAATCTTATCTGCAAAAGAAGAAGATGTGTTAGTGCCTAGATGCAGTTTTGAACACTACTATAGGCATATTTGGTTTGCAGGATTTGTAAAATACACTAACATGCCATCTTTGATCTGACATGATAAACATGGGCATTAACATGCCATCTTCGATCTTCACAAGACGTTGGAGTGGATGAAAAGTTCACTAAGAAAACTAGTACAGATGAATCCAAAGGAGAAATGCATATGGATTGTAACCATATGGATCAAGCATTGTCATTGTAAACTTGGAAGAGGAGACACGTATGTACTTAAATCCTCCAAAAGAATCCTTCAGAAATCGTAGTACATTGTCATTGTAAACTTGGAAAAAGGTGTGACAAATTGAACTCCCTTATGGTTAACATTTAATAGGAAAGGAACATCACCTCGATATATAGCTTCTCCAGGCACGGAAAGCATCTCAGGAAACTGACAGCTTGCTCCAGGTTGGGGCCAATAGATTGTAGAGCCAAGACCTTCGCTGTGCACAGTTTGGCGGTCAAGCTTGTCGGAATCATTTTCTGAATGACAGACAAACAAACATCTCCAAAATTAGAAATAATGTTAATTTGTAGAAGGAGAGGTAGAAGGCGGTTGTTGTACCTAAACGGGTGTGGATCCAATAACAAGTTCGGAGTATTTTTTCAGACGAGTAGCCCAGCACTGTCAATTTCAGCGCAGAAACGACATTGATTCTTGTTGGACCTACTTGATCAAGTACAAGTAATCTCTCAAGTGCAGGTGTGTCCTCAATGACCATACCGTGGTACACATCTTGTGATGTCTTCCTGCCGAACCAGCAACACACATAAATAGTCCGAAGAGCCATGGAAGTGATGTGGAATGTACTCAACCCATTGATCGCCTGAACACGAAGGTACTCGAGTGTAGTACAGCCATGGAGCAGGCGCTCCATGTCACCGTTTGAGGGGCGGACGGCGACGAGCTCGAGGTGCTTTAGTCGTGGTAGAATAAGAGCGGGCGCGTCATTAAGGGGGGATGGCAGTTCCAGAACTTGGCCACGCGCAGCGTGGGCGCGAGGCGGAGCGCGGACGTTGGCAGCCAGCGCATATGCCCATCATCAAAAGTGAGCTCCTTAAGCTGATCTAGGGCGGGGGATCGGAACCAGTCGTCAAGCTTGGCCCGGTCCGAGCCGTTGGAACGGAACTTGCCCATTCTAAGGCTCTGGTTGGGCCAAGGTGACTGCCCAGGATCTTGGAGAATGCATCCAAGCTTTTGCGATAGCCATGGAAGAGCTCGTGGGTGTCGATGAGGTCGAGAGGGGTGGAGTTCCATAGGGGGCTCCACCGCCGGGAAAGGACGGTTGTCCGTGCCCCATATTTGATTGGGAGGAGGGAGATGATGACTTTCAAATATCATCGGGGAGGCTGCTGATGAAGTGTAGGCCTGCTGGAGTCTCTTGCGGTTCTAGCTCGCCCCGCCTCCGCTTGTTGGCATCCCCGTTCTCCACCTCCAAAGTCTCTTTGTCAGCGGCGCTCTCTGATAGAAATGGGAGTACAGGGAATATTTAGTTAAAACAGGGCAATAGAAAAATATATTGGTAACTAGAAGTGATTAGGTAGGAATATAGTAAGAAAAGGGAATAACAATTGGTTGCTTAAATACTAAACAATTCATTTGACATTGCAGGGTAAGTCAACATGCATATAGTTGAAAACAAAACTTACTTCAAACAAAGTCTGGACGGATGATTTTGTCGAGGAAGTTAGCATATATCTCATGACCAGGCCCTTTTATGTGCAGTGCAATTTTAGTGCCAGCTTTCAGTACATAAAACTTAGAAATTTCTTTCCTAAAGCCAGCGCCAAAATAGGAGTCACCATGTTCATCAAGTCTTACAGTAGCAACGATTGTTAATCCATGGTTTGTGTGCAGTATGACATCCGTGCTGCCTTGATCTATGTAAAGGGAAAAATTATGCACTACATAATCTGTTGCATAGCAAGGGATGCGCTGCAAAAAAAATGGTAGGATTGTTAAAGAAAATATGGTAACATGCAAATATGGGCCCAAGTTGAAAGAACTATACATCAGTTGAAATTGAAGGACAAAAATCTATAATTAAACAGATAGGGTAAACATGATGTCATGGAAATATGAGAGTAATCGAAAGAACAATACATCATTAATATGCCTAATATAGAAAGAAGAGGGGGAAAATCCCCTTTGAAGTATATGGTGCATGTGGCACCTTTTATCCAAATGTAGCAATATTTAGAATATGTTCAGGAAAGTAGGCCATGCCAACCGATTTAGCGTGAGATTGAACATACCGCGCACATCCTCAATTCATCTGGTACGGTGAGATGGAATCTCTGGCGAAGGTCGCAAAGTCCTGATGTGTCGGCGCGTTGTACACTCTATGAATGAAAGAAAACCCTCAAATCAACTCGAATAAAAATGAATTCACAGCGATTTCTACCGGGTGATTAAAGGAGGCAAATGAACTGGGATAAGAGATGAGATAATATCTCATTAAATTAGTTACCTTGTCGTCCATGTGAAAGAACCCTCAGTGCGGCAGATTCCCCAACCGAGCAGAGCTGGTCGACCACGAGCAGCGTTGAGAAAGTCGATGGCGATAGGCGGCGGCAAGCGGAAGTGGTGAAATGCGGTGGGGTTTGCCGGCAGTCTGGCAGTGGCGGCAAGCGTCGAGCTAAGTGGTTACCGCCACGATAGGCGGTGCCATGCATAGATGCGGAGGAGCCTGTGCGGGTGTGAACGGGGACCAGAGGCAGGGGTAGCGGGCGGGGGTGAGGGTTTTTGTGACGTGGGGATGGCAAAGGTTTTCTTTTTTGAATTGGGTGGTGAGGGTTTTCTGTCCCACAAAGAATTTCGGAGGCAATGGTTTGCTAGAGTTAACCATGTGTGATTAACACAACAGGCAAAACAAAATTTATTGTGCACGGTTCCAATTTTGGGAACCATGTGTGGTTGACGTACTACCTTCGTCCTGGTTTATTGGTCCCCTTTGTAATTTGTACCAAATTTTGAACAAATATTTAACTAAGAAATGTTTATGCATGTCACCAAAAAATATATCATTGAACACTATGTTCAAATACGCATCCAACGATATAATTTTTGCTAACCTGCACTAACATTTTGTCAGTTAAATCTTTGGTCAACATTTAACACAAATTACAAAGGGGATGTCGACCAATAAACGAGGACGGAGGTAGATTCCATCAACCGAACTGATTGCATCCATATCCCACAGTTCGACATAAGTAAGCATAGATTAAACATACTCAGACATAGATAATAAGCATACACATACACAAGCATAGTTCAACCGTCATTAAGCATGCTCAAGCATACATATTTCGATCCCACATCTCATCTCACATGCCGGCACGATCCTGAAGCTTCTCCAGGTACTCGACGTATGCGTCATGCGCCATCCTGCAAGAATACTTCTGCTTGAAGGAGCCAACGGCCCGTCCTCTTGCATGCACCAGAACACTTTGATACGTGTCATGAAGCTTGTGGTTGCAAAATGGGCATCGATAGCCACCGTCCCAGGTCCTAATACGCTTGTTATGCATTCCCGCATAAAGCTCCCTCGGGATTTGCCTCTTGTACCTCCCCTAGACATCTTCATCATCGATGTCCACATCGTCAGATAGCACCTATACAAATAGTAAAAATGTGGCGTCAAATTAATGGTTACAAACTACTCTCTAGCGAACATTTGGCAGTTGCCAAAATTTGGCATCAAATCAACGATTACATGCCGTGAAGCAGGATTAGGAATTTATGGCTATTTATTTATACATATCCAGAGATTATGGTTCGATTTTTAAGCACATTCGTCTATGTACAGACCAATCTTGAAGAAAATAATGGCACAAACATATGTAGGTCATTCAAAATCAATTGTCAAGTTCTGGCTAGGAATTATTAGCACGAACACTAACCCTAGTCGGATTACTAGCAGAAATCATTTCCACAGATGAAACAACTAATCACTTATCACTTGTACCATTCAAACAATCAATACACTACATAGATCTAATGAAACTTAATCAGATTTCATAGATTGGGAGAACATAACCATAGGATTTCTATTCCAAAAAGGGGGAGGCAGGAGTAACCATGGGATCTATTTGACACATAAATGGGTATAGATGACTAACCAGTTATCTGTCATCGTCAGATTCATCGCCGGAGTGGTCGTCGGAGTCATTGCTGAGTCGTCACCAGAGTCGGTGTGAAACTCCGCCTCCAGATGTAGAAGCTCGATGCCGTCGACGACATCAGGGTGCAGCGATAACTCGCCGGCAGTGACGGCAACCACTGTCTCCATCTCCACGCCCTGCTCCGATGCTTTAGCAGCCCCGGCGTCGCCACTCCCTCCGTTGGGGCGCTTCGGCGGCATCCTCATACACCGACGGCTTTGATGACTAAGAGCGGCGTCGAGGATGCAAGCGGATAGAGAGGATTGTGTGTGTGGTGAGGATGGGGGGTGCGGCCGCTCGGGCGCACCATTAATATGGGAGAGATCTTAATATGGAGTAGTGGGAGAGAGGCATGCGGCGGTCAAACCGTTGGCTCGCCTCCCGGTGAGCCTGCGCACCGGACTGTTGGCATTCCTACCGTCGTTCCACACAGCTACTCGCACGCCTCCTGATGACACTATGCAGCAAGCACGCCTCCCGATGACCCTGCACAGTGAGCACGCCTCCATCAACTCACACACCTACACGCACGCCTCCTGGTCTGCCAGCGCGGCGGACTGCTCGCATGCGTCCCGTCAACTCACGCCTGCTCGCACGGCACACGGGTCGCGTGGTGGCACGTATATTGTTTTTCTATTTGGATGATTAATGATGCCGCTTTATTGCTTAACCGAATTATGGCACGTATCCATTGTTGGTCTAACGCTCACGGTTTGAATAAATAGTCCGTTTGGGATATTGATTCTCGATTATTAATAATCTCCCATTTGTAATTAGATAAAGATTACATCAAAACTGGTCTCAAATTTGACCCAAAAAAAGTACAATGCGACTTTGTATTGGTGTCCATGTGACAACACGATAAGTTTCATGAACTTCAAATAAGTTTTGGATGTACTAGAATTTAAAAATCAAGATTCTCATTGTTTGAAATTTGATGCACGGCGAGTAAACATGCACCTAGTGAGACAAATGTGTTTTTCCAATCCATTTAGGTGCACTGTCACGTGTGCATGTAGCTCGAATTTGATTTTTGCACATTATACCCGTAGAAAATCAATCAATTAATGTACTAAAATATCTTAATGATCTCTGATTTTTTTTCAAAACTAAAATGTCCCTCCTTTGGTAACATATATATGTTCACCGTGGGATAATTAATTTAACATGCATCGTAGTTGCGGTGGATTCGCGGTGTGTGTGTGGGCTGTGTGCGTCTGCGGGTGGCGGGTGGCTCGCAGTACACTAGGAGTTGTGAGCCACCGTGTGGGTTGGCCGTTTTGTTAGGCAGGCCGGTGCCACATCAGAGTCGTGAATTCGTAATTAAAACATTACACAACCCTTTCATACATAGATGTTTTGGGCACATGCAGTCGATGGTTGTCCTACACGACACTCGATACTCACGTATGACTCTTTTTGTGGGCCCGCGAGGTCATCGTCCATCACTTTGATGAACAGCCGGTAGTGAGGTTAATTTGACCAGCAAGGTATAATATTTTTTGTTTGTGTTATGGTGGTATATAGTACGCGTCGAAGAGGTGGGAGGGGACTAGCATATATATATATACTATACGTACGTGTCCATGAACAAGTATACCTCACTCAGTGTTGGGACTTTTCAGTTTCCGAGGCACGTGCCACATCAAAATTGTGAAAATGGCTATTCAAACATCACAAACACCTCTTTGCGCCACATGCATGCAGGCGGTGGTTATCCTAGCTAGGACACTCACGTGTGATGCTTCCATCTGTGTCCCACGAGGCCATCGTCAATGCATGCATAACTTTGACCTACACCGGGAGAGGTTAATTAATTTCACCATCGATGAGGATTCTTTTTGGGTTGTATTACGGTAGGAGCATATAGTATGCGTCGAAGAGGGGGAAGGCGACCATCATATGGAGTACGCTTCATGAACCTCGCTCTGTATGCGTGCATGGTTTACGGTTTTTGAGGCATGTGGCACATCAAAGTTGTGCATTTTAGGTATTCAACATATGTTTGGCCCGCATGCAACGCGATGGTGGTTGTCCTCTCGCACCCACTTAAGCGGTTATCAGCGATATCGATGCTTTCTATCTATGGGCCCGCTTGGTCCATCACTACTTTTTGCCTAACAACGAGAGTGGTTAATTTGACTTAGGAGGGGGGTTATTTTTTTGCCTGTAATACGGTATATATATATATGAGCACACACACATGCATGTGTACGCATGAATCCCTCCCATCGAGTCGATGTGGCTAGTACAACGACACGTCATGAACCGATCTTGCTCTATGTGGGGAGAGTGTACGATTTTCGACACACACGCCACTTCAATGTTGTGAAATGGTATTCAAACATGCATGCACGCATCACCTCCATACATATGCATGTAGTGGTTGTCTTCGAACGGTACACTCCCTTGCGTGGTTATCGGCGACAAGCCTATATATTCGTGGGCCCGCGTGGACATCCATGATCGCCTTGACCGAAAACAAGATAGGTTACCATGGCGGATTCTTCATTTGGTTCGTGTTATCATAGTATAGGTCATGGTGAGATTCATACCTAATTAAAATTTTAGCGCATATACTATGCACGCATGCATGCATGAATCCCCATCGTCGGCTTGAAGTGTGGTGTAACATACATATGCATCGTCAACCTAACCCTCACTCGGTGTGGGGATTTCTAGTTCGAAATCACGGTGCCACATCAAAGTTGTTCCATTGTGTACTCAAAAACACACCTCTACATACATATGTTTGGGCCACACGCATGCATTAGTTGTCTTCGGGGACTAGCTACTTTCGTGATTATTGGCGAGCTAGCCTATCTCCGGGGTCGCTTGGACGACCATCACTTTGACCAACAACAAGAGAGAGGTTGTACGACCAAGGTGGATTATTCTTGGTCCGTTTTATGATCAATCTTGGTGAGATGCCTCTCTGGCCCGCCGACTGAAAGTGTGTGGGGGGCTGCTACTTTGCACTTTTCTAGGTGAACCTCGGTTGGGGGGGCATGCATTCATAGCTTAGGATTCCCTTCGTGCCGACACGAGGGGGGCTGCTAGCTACTTCGCAATTTTCTAGGTGAACCACGGCTGGGAGGCATCCATTCATAGCTTAGGATTCCCTTCGTGCTGACACGAGGGAGGGGGGCTGCTAGCTACTTCACACTTTGCTAGGTTTTTCCTTGGTTGGGGGGCATGCATTCATAGCTTAGGATTCCCTTCGTGCCGACACGAGGGGGGCAAGAAATACCATACACTTTGCGAGATAGGTGCGACATCAAAGTTGCATTTGGTGTTTGAAAATCAAACCACCCTTTTCATACATAAATTTGGTCCACATGCAAGTGTGTTCGTGTTCTGACCCTCTCCCGCGTCATTTTTCGCCAAATTTATGAACATTAGACAAGTCGAATGATGCAACAGACACGGTTCACTAAAACTAACCATGTGCCACGCTGGTGCCCCTGTCACGCACACATCCGCACAGTACATTGGGCTCCACAAGGCTCCCCCTCTCAAAAATATCTGCCCGCCTCAAGGAGGGTTTTTTTGTTTCATAACACAAGGTTGTTATCTCTAGACCGTGTGCGATGTTTCCTGTTCCCAATCCCACCTACATCCCTAGAAAATATATGCCCACCTCGAGGAGGGTTTTTCTGATTCATAACACACTGTTGTTATCTCTGGACCGTGTGCGATGTTTCTTGTTCCTAATCCTTCCTGCATCCCTAGAAAATATATGCCTGCCTTGAGGAAGGTTTTTCTGTTCCATAACACACGGTTGTTATCTCCAGACCGTGTGCGATGTGTCTTGTTCCCAATCCCACCTGCATCCCTAGAAAATATATGCCCGCCTCGAGGGTTTTTCTGTTTAATAACACATGGTTGTTATCTCCGGACCGTGTGAGATGTTTCTTGTTCCCAATCCCGTCTGCATCCCTAGAAAATATCTGCCCGCCTCGTGGGCTTTTCTGTTTCGTAACACACGGTTGTTATCTCCGGACCGTGTGCGATGCACCATCATCAAACTTTCAATAGCCCCGGCATTTGACTCCCGCGTTTGACTCCCGTGAGCTTCTGCCTCTCCTCCTCCTCTCCGTGCTCGCTGCCGTTCACCGTAGCAATTGCATCGAGCTCACCCGCACTCGCCGCCACCTGAGCTCACCGCCGACGTGGCTCCGACCATGCAACGGCTCGGCCACCTTGTCCACTGGCCTCACTGCACTGCGTAGAGCCCATAGATGCTAACTGCATACCTCCTCGTCCACTGTAGCATCAGTTCAAGCTCGCTCGAGCTTCGACAGCCGCCAAACTCATCGCTGGCGTCATTTCCGGCGACCCCGAGCCCAACCACCACCACCTCTCGACGTAGTTCGCTCCGGGCTTCACGTAGGTGGCCTCCGCCGTCCATTTGGTCGTCGGAAAGCAAAACCCATGCCGTCCACCGCGTTTGGTTAGTTAAACGAGGGTGGCCCTGCCCTTTGGTCAAACCTAAATTAGCACTAAACTAACCCTAATTAGTTAGTTAACTAACTCTGTCACTAACCAGTGGGTCCCACTTGTCACGTTTGACCTAGACCGCACAGTTGACCTGCTGACGCAGCACTGATGCAGCACTGATGCAATCTGACGCAGTAATGAATTTCTCTAGATTTATTCTTATTCAGGAAATTCCAGAAAATAAAGTAAACTTCAAAAATTCATAGAAATTAATTTGTAACTCCATAAAAGATGTATATATGAAAATGATCAGAAAAATCCAATCTATCCATTTGTACTGGTTTCACGCATGTTAGAGCAACCTAACCTTGTTGTTTAGGTCAAAACATGATAAGGCATTATTTAAGTGCATAGTTTGAATTTGGAGTTGAATCTTTGGTTAAAACCAACTCAAACCACCCTGTTTGTAGTTGCATTAGCCCAACACACTCATTATGCCATGTCATATGCATGCATCATATTGTTGCATATCGTTGTGTATTGATTGTGTTACCGGTGTGTTCTCTACGGTAGGTTCTGCTCCTGAGGATATCCGCGACTATCCAACTAAAGAACAGTACCTCTTGACCACCTTGTCCGGCAAGCAACCACCATTTGATCATATCGATATAATCCCATGTTCTCGCTCCTGCTCTCATTTACTGCATTTAAGACAACAACATTTCAAACTGCTCTGTGTTGTGGTAGTTGAACCCAATTCCTTTGCATGACATGTCATTGCCACAGTAACTAGATGAAACCCACTAGCATGTGTAGGAGTTGATTGAGCCATGTTTATGTTCCCTACCTTGCTATGCCTGCTATGCTTAGAGTCGTGTGAGGTCTGGTTCATCTGAGTGATGGGCTACCGTGAAATGATTATGTCGGTGATGAGAGTGAAATGTTTAACATGATTTTGTAAAGGAATCGATGAGAGTCCATGTAGGAGTACATGGTGGGTTGTTTCATTGGAACCATCCCTAAGCACTGAGGTATGTATGTGTGATTTAAGAATCAGGTACTACCACGTACTGGGCCCCAAACCAATGGACCCTCTCGACTTATTAACCGCCCTTCTCCTCTTTCCAGGAGTTGCAACTAGCTGGTGTTTGTAGTATACTGGAGGCCGTGCACAGCGCTAACCCTTGGGGTGGGCTGTGATGCGGCAGGTACGTGGCAGGGTGTACCGTGGCGCCCGTTTGGTGTCTCGGGAAACCCTGCACACATCATTCGGGGCCATATGTGGAAGCCTCGGCCGGACTCCCTACGGATGGAACCTGGGTAGGCGATAAACCTGGACTAGGGACTTGAGTGTTTAGTCAGGTCGTGGCCGACACCCTCGTTGGGATTCCGCTTGAAGGTTGCCGAGTACATGTCGTGTAAATGGCGATAAGTAGTGGAAGCGTGTGTGAAGTAGTACACCCCTGCAGGCTTAGCATCATCTATTCGAATAGCCGCGTCCGCGGTAAAAGATCACTTGGTTGCCTATACAGTTCATAGACAAGTAAATGGAAAGTATTGAAAGTCTCAAGACAAGTGTGAGTGTCGTGGATGGCCCTTCCATAGGAAGACGGGAGAGGATCTGCGGTAGTGTATTCTTGTGGTGAGTAGTGGACTCGTGTGCGCAAAACATTTATAAGTTGTCTCGTAGGATAGTTTAGCCAAGAGTCAAAGCTGGCTTGCTGCAATAAACTCCACTACCCTTTGTTGATAATGTGCATGTATGTAGGATCTGATGTATGTCTTGCTGAGTACCTTTGTACTCATGTTTGCTTAATTACGGTTGCAAAGGAGAATGCCGCCCCTTCTGAAGGGTTTTATGTAGATCTCGATGTTGATGAGTAGCTTGACACCCAGGTGGTGACCTTGAGCTTGTGAAGGGCCTTTGTAGATAGATGGGCTTCGTCAAGCCTTCTTCCTTTCTAGTTGTTTGTACTCAGACAAGTTAGCTTCCACATGTGCTTGTATGCTTGTATGACTTGAATGTCGGGTCTTGTGACCCCTATCTGTATGAATGATATGTATGGCTCTCTAGAACCTTTAAAATAAAGTACTTGAGTTGTAGAGTTTTGTTGTGATGCCATGTTGTATTTGCACATATCGAGCATATTGTGTGTATGATTTGAAATGCTTGGTATGTGTGGGATCCGACAACCTAGTTGTTTATCCTTGGTAGCCTCTCTTACCGAGAAATGTCTCCTGGTGCTTCCACTGAGCCTTGGTAGCTTGCTACTGCTCCGGAACACCTAGGTTGGTCTGCATGTGTCCTTCTTCGTTCATATGTATGTCCCTTCGGGAAATGTCACACGTTGTTCCTTTAAGTCCTTGTAGCTTGCTACAATTTGGGTTCATACGTTGTTGATCGACACATTCGTTGTTGGGTCATGTATGCATGTCCCTATAAGTTAGTGTCACTTTGGGTTCACGACTAGTCATGTCGGCCTGCGTTCTTTGTCATATGGATGCTAGCGACACTATCATATATGTGAGCCAAAAGGCGCAAACGGTCCCGGGCCAGGTAAGGTGGCACCCATGGGGATACCGTTCGTGAGGCTGCAAAGTGATATCATGTGTTACATGCTAGATCAGTGTGAACTGGAATCAGGGTCCTGACAGTGTTGGCATCAGAGCTGGACTGCCTGTAGGTTCTTCAAGCCAAGCTGGTCGATGTCGAGTCTAGAAATGCTTTAGTTATATCTAGGGGAATTGATTATGGTATGGAACGTAAGGCTCTTTTTACTCCTTTACCTCATGTCACTCTGATCTGAATCAACCTATTCTTTCCATGGGGGTTAAGATTTAAGATCTCTTCTATCTATGAGGTTCACGTGTTACTAACCCATAGAATCTTATAGGGTTGTTGGTTTTAAGCCCACTTAAGTTCTACTACTTCAGTCTGTTGTTAGTTGAACCTGGAACCTCGATATGATGTTGTTGAGTGACTATGCTATCCTTTGCAAAATTTCTCAAAATCCTTTTTGAGCATTTACAGTCGTTATGTTATCCGATTTCTTCTAGAAATTCTAATGCTTTTGCAATCCTTCGTATTTCAGATGGATGCCCGCACCCCACATCAAGTGGTTCGTCTAACCCAGTGCATCGACGTGCCTGGTCACACAGCCATGCTGGTTCGTGTGATGACCGAGACTGGATATCGATGGTATCTAGAGTATAACATTGAGGAGCAGTATCGAGATTTTAATCAGAGTTAGTACATTTGCACAATGAGGATATATCCTTCCTACCCCGGAGCTATCGACCCCCTTCACTGGTCTTACGAGCTCGGAGTTAGATGTCTGTTCAAGACGCTGCCTATTCCATGATGGCTATCATTCGAACTAGGCATGCGTCGCTTTAGGACACTGAGTTCTGCTACATGCCAGCAGGACTTACTGGTCAGGAGGGTTACTACACTGGTCTTTACACCGACGCTGCTCATGAGGAGCCGCGCCTTCGGACTACCACTGAGATGCTGGAGGAAAGGGACCGTGAGGTCCGTGCCCTCCGGATGGAGCTATACAACACTGGAGCTGACCACTGGGCCACTCTGACACGGCTTGCACCCGCCGTGCATACTGGATATCTCGATATGTGGCATTTGTACCCAGTACGCACTTGTCTGCCAGTCCATATGGACTATCCTGATGTTGGAGGCATTACACCTCCACGTGGGCATCGTCTGTCACAATTCGTGGGACCAAGACCTCCTCCATGTCCTTATGGTCCACAGACCCCTTGTGACCGGGAGTTTTTAGATCCGCATGTTCCACTTCCACGCTACAAGGGTAATTATCGGTGTCAAAACCGGTGGATCTCGGGTAGGGGGTCCCGAACTGTGCGTCTAGGCGGATGGTAACGGGAGACAAGGGACACGATGTTTTTACCTAGGTTCGGGCCCTCTCGATGGAGGTAAAACCCTACTCCTGCTTGATTAATATTGATGATATGGGTAGTACAAGAGTAGATCTACCACGAGATCAGAGAGGCTAAACCCTAGAAGCTAGCCTATGGTATGATTGTTGTTCGTCCTACGGACTAAAACCCTCCGGTTTATATAGACACCGGAGAGGGCTAGGGTTACACAGAGTCGGTTACAATGGGAGGAGATCTACATATTCGTATCGCCAAGCTTGCCTTCCACGCCAAGGAAAGTCCCATCCGGACACGGGATGAAGTCTTCAATCTTGTATCTTCATAGTCCAGGAGTCCGGCCAAAGGTCGTAGTCCGGCTATCCGGACACCCCCTAATCCGGGACTCCCTTAGTAGCCCCTGAACCAGGCTTCAATGACGATGAGTCCGGCGTGCAGATTTGTCTTCGGCATTGCAAGGCGGGTTCCTCCTCCAAACTCCATATACTTGTGGAATAGTGTCCGGCTTCTGGTGAATGTTGCGCTCCTTGGCTTCTGTGCCCAATAATGGCCATCTTCCACGTGTCAAACGAATGCGAAAAGCCAGGGTGTTTTTTCATTTACCCCCCTAGCTGTGCAAATGAGCTACCTATAAAAGAGACGGGGATTTAGATCCAAATCAGACCATCTTCCCTTCGCGAGCTTTCATCGGAGCGCATTCGACAGAGATCCATTCCATCATGGCCGGTTGATGCAGCTCCTCCTCTCGCCCCCCCAGTCCTCAGCCTCGAGATTAGGAGAGATGCTCCATCTTGCACAGTGAGCTAGTGGCGCTCCAAGCCAAGGGATTACTCCCCCCGGCCTACATGGTCCCGGTTCGAGCCGGGCTCGCCACCTATAATGGTGGAGAGCAAGCGGAGAGCGTTCCCAATCCCTCCAAAGGAGAGCGGGTATGCCTTGTCCCTTATTTGATAAGAGGGCTCGGATTTCCAATTCATCCGTTTCTCTGGGGGCTCCTAGAGTTTTACGGCCTCTAGTTGCACAGCCTTACGCCTGCCTCCATATTGCATATTGCGGGCTTCGTAGCCCTTTGCGAGCTGTTTTTGGGTATCGAGGCTCATTTCGCACTGTGGAAGAAGTTGTTCTGCCTCCTGCCCCGTTCTCAAGAGGGGTCGACATATCAAGTGGGCGGAGCCGAACTATGGCGCATCGCCGGGACCGGATATCTATCCGGAACCCCAAAGAAGGCATCCGAAGACTGGCCTTCGGAATGGTTTTATATAGAAGACGTCCCCCTGCCGGACCCTGTTCGGATCGGCCTCCCTGTGTTTGATAATGCTCCTTTGAAGAAGTGCCTAAGCTGGCGTCCACAGAGCCCTCAGAAGGAAAATGACAGGGACGTCCTTTACCTGATGAGCCGGATAAGGTTGTTAGTTCATTCCGGACTTACCATGATCGAGGTCATGGACACATGCATTATGCGGGGGGTGTAGCCGCTTCAGTACAGAGGCCACCCCATGTGGGATTTCAACGGGGAGAACAACGCCACCCGGTGCGGCCGTAAGGGGCCGGATTCAGCTGCCGCTCTAATAAAGATCTTGTCTGCTTTGTACAAGGGAGAAGAGGAGGAATTCCTCCGCGTCAACCCACAGGGCGGATTTTCTATGTACAATCCTCCAAGATGGGCAAGCGGACACTTTCGCTCGCTCATCCATTTCATATTCCCGTGATTAAGTATTCAGACTAGCAATTTCAACGCAGGAGCTATGCCAGGCTATAAAGGAGATAAACAGCCCTCCTCCACAACCTGAGGACCCAGAACGGTCCTTTGATCCGGACTCCCAAGAGGACCCTGACTTATGTGTGGAGCTGATCGATGGGGTGTTTCATCAATTGAGCAAGGACAACGCCTTGGTGGCCATTACGGCCGATCATCTCGGACTACTTCCAGCCTCTCAAGTAACCGAGACCGAAGTCCCAGTATTTTTGAAATGATCCATCCATGCACATTTTTGGTCACCATATACCGATGGCGTTTTTGCAGGGGAAGTCCTTGAGGCGGAGGGCCAAGCCTGCGGTGGCTAGCCAACAAGGGGCATCAAGATCCGGCAGGCTAAAAAGAAGCGCGGTCCGGATTGAGACGCCGGCGCAACGGTATGGCATGCCATTTGATTCCCAGGTTTTTATTCCCTTGAGGTGTGCCAACGCCCGTGCTTTCTTCAAGAAAAAGAGCGCTCGTCGTACTATATCCGGAGAGGTTGCCAATCGCGCCTCCACCAGCCAGGCTCCAAGGCCGGGTCCGGAAGCAGAGGCGAGCACGAGGCGTGCACCAGACGCTCCCCCGACAGAGGATGCGGATGGGTTGTCTACCACCAATTCAGAGGTGGAGAGTGCCATGAACCACAGGCGTCGCCGGACAGTTCTTCGTGACGCATGTTTCTCCCAAGAGGCGTTAGATGCCTTCAATACGGGAGATGCGTACCTCCGTGCCGCTCAAAATGGTCTAGCCAGAGTCACAGAGCAGTATGTAAAAGACATACGGGTGAGAAAATTTGATGGTTATATATGTCAGTAGCCCCCGAGACTTGAAACAGTTAGAATAACTGATTTAAGGATCATTTGTTATGCAGGATCTTACAGAAAAGAATACCCAACTGTCCTAGGAGCTGGAAGAGTGCAAAGCCCAACTTGAGGCCGCACTAGCCGCGGCAGGGGAGGCCAAGGAGACCCCCTCTGGTAATATATGCGTCAAAAGATAAGTATGTTTGTGAAGTGCAGCATGTGTGCAAATCTGACGATAATATTGCAGATGGCGCCGGAGTGGATCCGGACAAGCAACAACTCTTGCGTCGGTTAAAGGCTGGTGAGAGCGTGCTTATGAGGGTGAGGCAGGAGAAGAATAAGCTCCAAGATGCCAACACCCAGCTGGGCGAGGAACTAAAGGATGTTCGTGCTCAGCTGTTGGACTCCGTGAAGGAGAATCGGCGGCTTCGACGCGGCATTTTTAGTAAGTGCTTGAATGAACTTTGGAAAAGAAAGTTCGGCGAGGAAGTTGATTGATAGAGTTATGTCTGTAGGTATGCTGGCAGGTTGACCTGCGGAGGAAATGCCCGGATCTATGTGCGACCTTCTTCCCGAGCTCTCACAACTGCACGAACGAGTTCGGCACGTGATGCAAGGCGTCGCCCAGGACTTGTGGCCATCCGTCTCTGTGCCCGAAGGCCTTGGAGAGCTTGCAGAGAAGCTGAAGGGAGCGCAGCGGCGCTTCCGATTATGGAAGATATCGGCCTGCCGTCAAGGCGCCAGGGAGGCCTGGTCCATGGTGAAGACACGATACACGAAGGCTGACCCAAACCACATGGCCGAGGTCGGACCGGTAGGGCCCGATGGGAAGGAGATCCCTGTGAGCTTAGTGTACGACCAGGTAGAGCTGGCCGCCAAATATTCCCAACAGGACTGTAAACTAGACAGCCTGTTGGATGGTATTGAAGAGGAATATACCCAGTCAAATTGACTATGTAATTTAAGATGACATGTAAAATGCCTTCTAGCCGGATTGTAGATCGTTTGTCATGGCGGACCTTTTCGCTTCAACCTCGGGACCCGATAGTCTGGAGTGTGTCCGAATACCCTCTCGGTTATGTAAGAACCGGGGCATGCATGGAGACCAGGCGTAGGGGTCATTAGTGCTTGAATAGACAAGTTCCCAACTAGTTATGTTATATTACATGATTAGTAAGAAACATCTTCCAGGGAGAATAGTTCCGTTAGGGGTTCCTTTCCCTGGGAGGCATGCCCTAAAGTGCATGTCCAGACTGCGAAAAAAGCAGAAAAACATTTGGGGCAGATAAATAAACGAGTGAGAAATCATCTTTTAGTTCACCGACCGAATATTCCCTTAAGAACGCTAGCTTTCGGCTTCACCCAGTCTGAGGTACACATCCGGCTGACCCGGCAGTAACAATCGCAGAGGTGCTCCCTTTACCGCCTAGCCAAACAATCAGGAACGTAGGGGTAAGCACAGGAGCAGGGCAACCCAGCTTGGCCTAAACTTAAGTCACATCGATGCATATAATGGTGAATAAAAGGTACATGCAGAAGTGTGACACATGTGTTGGGCATGAGGCCCGTATAAACAAGCTTCTGTTAAAGAAGCCCCCAGGTATAATGAGCGCGGATAGCGCGTCAAGTGTTTGCGAACGAGGCGCAAACGAGCCCTCAAAGGCTGTAAGAGAAAAGGAGGGAGAAGGAGAGAAATATAAGACAGCTAATATGTAAAAAATAGACAGAGGAAGGAGACTAACACAGAGTCCGGCGCTAGGTGTAGAATCTTCGTAGACGGGCTGTGTTCCATGGGTTCGGCTCGAGCCGGTTATCCGACGCATCTCGCAGACGTTACGCTCCACCAGTCAGGACTTGGTAAATTATGAAGGGACCTTCCCATTTGGGCTTGAGTTTGTCCTTTTTCTTGTCCAGCAGGCGTAGAACTAATTCGCCAACATTGTAAGTTTTGGCACGTACTTCTCTGCTTTGATATCTTCGAGCCTGCTATTGATAGAATGTGGAACGGGCTTTAGCCACGTCGCGCTCCTCCTCCAAGGCGTCCAAACTGTCCTGCCGATCGAGTTCGGCTTCTCTTTCTTCGTACATGCGCACGCGAGGTGAGTCATGAATTATGCCGCAGGGCAGAACTGCCTCTGCACCGTATACCATAAAGAATGGTGTGAATCCGCTAGTGTGATTCGGTGTGGTCCGCAGCCCCCAGAGTACGGAGTCGAGCTCCTCTACCCAGTGCATATTAGATTCCTTGAGGGATCGCACTAACCTGGGTTTGATGCCCTCATGATTAGACCATTTGCTCGCTTGACCTGACCGTTAGTTTGTGGGTGATAGACTGAAGCGTAGTCGAGCTTGATGCCCATGTTTTTGCACCAGAGTTTGACCTTGTCGGCCGTAAAGGTTGTGCCGTTATCAGTGATGATGCTGTGGGGGATGCCGTAACGGTGTACGACCCCTGATATGAAGTCTATCACCGGTCCGGATTCGGCTGTCTTAACAGGCTTGGCCTCTATCCATTTGGTTGTCCACCATGACCAGTAAGTATTTTTGCTTGTGGGTTCCCCCTTTAAGGGGTCCAACCATGTCAAGCCCCCAGACCGCAAAGGGCCAGGTGATGGGTATAGTTTGGAGGGCGGTGGGTGGCATGTGGCTTTGGTTAGCAAAGAGCTGGCAACCGACACATCGTTGGACTAAATCATGAGCATCTGCCCGGGCCGTCGTCCAATAAAATCATGTACGGAAGGCCTTGCTTACAAGGGCCCAGGCTGCGGCGTGGTGCCCGCCGAGTCCGGCATGAATTTCAGCCAGGAGATTTCGCCCTTCCTCTTTGGAGATACACCTTTGAAGGACTCAGGTGGTGCTTTTCTTATAAAGCTCTCCCTCATGGACTTTATAGGCTTTAGATCGCCGCACTATGCAGCGTGCCTCGTTTTGGTCATGTGGAAGTTCCTGCTTGGTCAGGTAGGCTAGGAATGGTTTTGTCCATGGGGCAATGACTGCCATTATTTCGTGGGCTGAGGATGTTACTTCGTTGGCCAAGCCTCCCGCTGTGTCAGAATGTTTGGTGTCGGGCAGTGCGGTTGGATCCGGGCTGTTATTTCCAGATTCCCCTTCCCATGAGACGGATGGCTTGAATAGCCTTTCCAAGAAAATGTTGGGGGGACTGCATCGTGCTTTGCGCCGATGCGTGCCAAGACGTCTGTTGCCTGATTGTTTTCCCGGGCTATATGGTGAAATTCGAGCCCTTCGAACCGGGCTGACATTTTTAGGGCGGCGTTGTGATAAGCTGCCATTTTCGGATCCTTGGCATCAAAGTCTCCATTTATTTGGGATATCACGAGGTTCGAATCCTCACGCACCTCTAGGCGTTGAATGCCCATGGAGACTGCCATCCGGAGGCCATGTAGAAGGGCCTCGTATTCGGCTGCGTTATTGGAGTCTGTATACATTATCTGGAGTACGTATTGAACTGTATCTCCTGTTGGGGACGTCAAAACGACACCAGCCCCCAGACCAGCTAGCATTTTGGAGCCATCGAAGTGCATGATCCAATTGGAATATGTGTCGTACTCTTTAGGGAGTTCGGCTTCAGTCCATTCGGCGACGAAGTCGGCCAAAACTTGCGACTTGATAGCTCGTCGTGGCTTGTAGGTTATGTCGAACGGGAGGAGCTCAATGGCCCATTTGGCAATCCGGCCCGTCGCATCGTGGTTGTTTATAATGTCGTTAAGAGGTACTTCGGAGGCTACTATTATTGAACACTCTTGAAAGTAGTGTCGCAGCTTCCGGGATGCCATAAACACCGCGTACGCTATCTTTTGATAATGCGGGTACCCTGACTTGCATGGAGTGAGGATAGTGGACACGTAGTAAACTGGTTTTTGAAGGGGAAATTTGTGTTCGTACGTTTCTCGTTCGACGACGAGCACTGCGCTTACAACTTGATGAGTTGCCGCAATGTATAATAGCATTGGTTCGCCGATGTTAGGCACGGCCAGGACCGGGTTTGTTGCCAATATGGCTTTTATTTCTTCGAGTCTAGCCGTGGCGGCATCCGTCCACTCGAAGTGTTCGGTGCACCGAAGGAGGCGATAAAGGGGTAATGCCTTTTCTCCCAAGCGGGAGATAAAGCGGCTTAGAGCCGCCACGCATCCCGTCAATTTTTGTGTTTGTTTGAGGTCTTTTGGAATATCCAATTGTGACCGAGCTCGGATCTTGGCTGGGTTTGCTTCAATTCCTCTATCGGATACAATGAAGCCCAAGAGCTTTCCGGCTGGTATGCCGAAAATGCATTTTTCCGGGTTAAGCTTGATGTCATATGTCCGGAGGTTATCGAATGTGAGCCTCAAGTCGTCTACTAGAGTTTCGACATGCTTGGTTTTGACGACCACATCATCTACGTATGCCTCCACTATTTTGCCGATCTGGTTTGCCAGACATGTCTGAATCATGCGCTGATATGTTGCGCCAGCGTTTTTGAGCCCGAAGGGCATTGTGTTGAAGCAGAACGGGCCGTATGGGGTGATGAATGCCGTTGCGGCTTGGTCTGGCTCTGCCATCTTAATTTGATGGTAGCCGGAGTATGCGTCGAGGAAACACAATGAATCGTGTCCTGTGGTGGCGTCGATAATTTGATCGATGCGGGGGAGGGGGAAGGGATCCTTTGGGCAAGCCTTGTTGAGGTCCTTGAAATCGATGCATAGGCTCCAGGATTTGTCCTTCTTTGGTACCATCACCAGGTTCGCTAGCCAGTCCGGATGTTTTATGTCTGATGAATCCGGCCTCTAGTAGTTTGGCTAGCTCCTCTCCCATGGCTTGTCTCTTTGGTTCGGAGAAACGCCGAAGAGCCTGCTTGACAGGCTTGAATCCTTTTAGGATGTTTAGGCTGTGCTCGGCCAGCCTGCGTGGGATTCCTGGCATGTCTGAAGGGTGCCAGGCAAAAATGTCCCAATTTTCGCGTAGGAATTCTCGTAGTGCAGCGTCTACATCAGGGTTTAATTGCACCCCAATGGAGGCCGTTTTTGTAGGGTCCGTTGGGTGGACTTGGAATTTGACTATTTCGTCCGCCGGTTTAAAGGAGGTGGACTTGGTTCTTTTATCGAGTATCACGTCGTCCCTGTTCACCGTGGAGCGCAGCGCAGTCAGTTCTTCGGCCGCTAGGGCTTCAGATAGTGCCTCAAGGGCCAGTGCGGCTGTCTTGTTTTCGGCGCGGAGTGCTATGTCCGGGTCACTAGCAAGAGTGATGATCCCGTTGGGTCGGGCATTTTGAGCTTCATGTACCCGTAATGGGGTATAGCTTGAAAAATTAATAATGCCTCTTGCCCTAATAGAGCGTGGTATCCGCTGCTGAACGGGGCCACTTGAAACATGACCTCCTCAGATCTATAATTATCCGGCGTGCTGAACACCACATCCAGTGTGATTTTTCCTGTACAACATGCTTCCCGACTAGGGATTATTCCTCTAAAGGTCGTGTTGCTTCGCTCAATGCGGCTCCAGTCTATTTCCATTTTTTGAAGGGTTTCCTCGTAAATGAGGTTCAATCCGCTGCCACCGTGCATGAGTACCTTGGTAAGTCGAAGGCCGTCCACTATTGGACTGAGGACCAATGCGGCTGGTGCTCGGGCTGTTCAGAATTTAGGTTCATCACTGGCATTAAAGGTAATAGCCGTGTCACTCCATGGGTTCATTGTTGCTACTTGGTAGACTTCGGCAAGGTTGTGGAGTGTTCGTTTTCGCATATTATTTGATGCAAAAGTCTCGAAGACTGTTAATACTGTACTGGTATCCCTGGGGTGGTGCTCTGTGAATTCTGGAGTTAGAAGCTCCTCGCCACTTCTGGCCACCCGCCGAAGTATTGAACATGCTCTAAGGCTATGAGTTGGTGTGGCGCCCTCTGTACTATGAATTTTACAGGGTCCATTGAGCCATCCCTCCAGTACGGTTCCATGCCCTCTAGATGGTTTTTGCTTTTTGGTGTTTAACCTAGGTGCCTGGCGATGATGCACTGTTTTATTTCGGACTGGGGTTGTATTCAGGGCCGGATTGTCCCAAAATTTTATTTTGGTTTTCCATGCGCTTTCCATCGCACAGTACTTTCGTACTATGGATGCCAAGTCGGCGAAGCGTGTAATTTCACAGCAACTTATGGCGTTGAGGATTCCCTTATCCGTGCAATTATTGCAGAAGAATGAAACTGCATCCTCCTCGCGGCAGTCCTCTATCCTGTTCATAACCAGGAGGAATCTGGCCCAGTAATGGTGTACTGTTTCTGTGGGCTCTTGCCGAAGTTGGGATAAATCCCTTATATTTGGGTGGGCGGGTGGAATTAAATACGGAATCTCGCCCAATCTGAGACTCAGGGGCCAAGGAGTTTCCGAACTCGGGAACTTGAGTTCTTGGATATTGTCCAATGAATCTAGCCCGCTGCCTGACTTTAGGTTCAGGGCTTGAGTGACGTCCTTCCCTCCGCAGGTCTCCGGCTTGGAGGGATCGGGAATCCGGACATAACTAGTCCTTAATATAGATGAAGGATTGCCGCATTGTTCCTCCACCACCGCAACGTGGTGGGTGACATGGGGAGAGTTAATCTCTCTCAGATCGGGTTTAAGCCCAATTTGATCGTAGTCTATAGCGACTCCCTGGGCAGCGATGTGATCCAAGAGCTAGTTCAAGAAAGAGAGCTCCATCAGATCTAGCTGCTCGGCGAGTTCCGAGTTGGCGTCAAGATTGCTTTCAATGACCCGAGAAGTCATCATCGGCGCGGCGGCCGAACAGGCTGTCGGGGAAACTGATCCACGAACACCTATGGGGCCGGCGGACCGAGCCCCTTTCGGTTCGGCGGGGGGCAGAGATCACACGAAGAGCAGATCGAGGCGAAGCACACGAGCGGTTTACCCAGCTTCGGAGCTCTCCGGAGAGATAACACTCCTACTGCTGCTTGTTTGATTATCTTGTGTTCTTGCTCCAGAGAGCGAGCATAGTGTTTTTCTGGGTTCCGAACCAGTCGAACCTCCGAACCGAACCCCCTCTACGTTGCGCATGGGCCTCCTTTTATACGCTAAAGGGGTCACCGACAGGTGGCAACGCAGAGAAGGGTACAAATGTAAAAAGTGAGGTGGTTGGTACAGTTACTTGTACAGTGCACCCTACCTAACCCTGACGGCAGGGGACAAGGGCATTAAATGCCCGTCTGAGTCGCCCAAACAGTGCAGAAAAGGACCGTTAGGGGTGCCTCCGTTCGCCACGATGGCGATCTTGTCAGCTTCGCATGCCACTGCGCACCGCTGGCTGCACAGCCTCCCGCCACGCGCGCCTGGAGAGGCCCCCAGAGCGACATGTTGGTGGATGCGCTGGAGCGTGGGCACAGAGTGGCCGCCTGCCGCGGCAAGCGCCTTGCCGCTGCTGTTATCTTGTCGGGTCCGGAAGCTTGTCGCTCACCGGGCCTCGAGGTACCTTGGTTGGTCTTCCCAGCAAGCTCCTCTTGCCGGGGCCTTGTTGCCTTGCCGGAGCGCGTGGCGCGTCGCGGCAAGTTCCTTGGAGTGCCTTGGTTGGCCTTCCCGGCAAGCTCCTCTTGCCGGGGCCTTGTCTCCTGAGCTTAAATACTTTGTTCTTGAATGGCTCCAAGAGAACCACGGAGGATCTTGGCGTTTGCCCGGCAAGCCTTGCCGCGGGGTGCTGCAACTTCCCGTGCACAAGTTCGGGGTACTAGGGTACCCCTATTCTAGTACACCGACAGGAGCCCCCGGGCCTGGGCCAGACACGGTGCCGAGCGCTGTTGGGCCAGGCCCAAGACAGGGCACGGGCACACGCGGACTGGGCCACGCCGAATCTCGCTCCGTATCCACCAAGCTCTCCCTTAACGGTACGCGTCGAATGCGGCGTCGTGGGAGAGATTGTGGGTGGTTCTTTATTCGGAAGGGCGAAACGTCCGCCCCGCCCCTCTTTATAAGCAGAGGAAACAGGGGCAGTTCGTTCCCTCTCGCTGGTTGCTACTACTCCATCTTCACGAACCTCCGCTGCTCCCCCCTTCTTCTCGAAGCCGAGAGAGCAGCGCTCCGCCCTCCATTGCCACCAGCATCACCAACACCGTCGACCTCCCCCACCACCTCCGCCATGGCTCCGAAAGCTGACAAGGGAAAGGGTGTGAAGTCGGCCGAGGCGCAGCGGCTCGCGGCGCTGCAGAAGGAGCGGGCGATCTTCTCCCCCTAGCTCGGCGCGAGGGAGCTGAGGGAGTACTTCTACCTCTTTTTGGCGACGGAGACGCGGGCGCATCCACGCACGAGGGTACTCCCGGCCGCTGCTTCGGGACTGGCTCCAAACGAGTACCCATTCTTCGCGCTGTTCTTCTATTGCGGGCTCTGCCCGCCCTTCTCGGAGTTCTTCTGCGATATCATGAACACCTACGGCCTCCGCCTCCTTGATTTCACCCCCAACGCCGTTCTGAACATGGCAGTTTTCGCACATTTGTGCGAAAACTTTGTCGGAGTCCACCCCAATGTTGCCCTTTTCCGCCACTTCTTCATGCCTCAGGTAGAGAGAGGAGAGCCGCTTGCCGGAGGGATCGCCTGGATCTCGAGAGTCGGCAAGAAGGATGCGTACTTGGAGGGTGAGCTCCGCAGCAAGTGGGAGGAGTGGAGAGCGGAGTGGTGCTGGATCATCGAGGAGAATCCGCAGCCCTTCACCGCCGTGCGCCAAGCTCCAATAGTGCGCGGCAATGACTGGAGCAACGTGGCCCCGGAAGACGAGAGGCTGAAGATCGCCATTACTAGGATCCTTCGCCTCAGGCTTGCCGGGCTCACTATAGGCGCTGTAGGCGCAGATTTCCTCCGTCGCCGCATCGCCCCCCTGCAGGAGAGGGGGAGGCCCGCCTGGGAATTCAAGAACTCGGCGGACATCATGAGGCTGCGGCCGGGCCTCAACTACAACTTCACCGTCATGGAGCTGGATGCAATGCTCCTGGAGTTGTTCAAACGCGATCCCTAGCACCCATTCACGCTGCCGAGGGGTGTCATTCCATTGTGCAATAATTCTTCGCTTGACCGGATCCGCGCCATGATGCCGTTGTGCGATTCACACGGAATCGTTCCAACTTGGCAAGAGCCTGCGGATGACGTCGTGCAAGCGTTCTTCGACAACTTGGAAGAAGTGCCGGTCCGCGCTGACGAGCAAAAGAGCCTCACCCGTGACACCACCGACGAGGAGCGGCAGCGCATCGCCACTAGGGCGGAAGAGGTTGCGGCCGCAGCTGCCGCGGGCGCGTTCGGGTTCACTGTGGAGGAGGCGGAGGCGGCAGAGGCGGCAAACCTCGCCGAGCGCGCGGAGTTCATTGGCGAGGAAGAGCCTGCCGGCTCTGAAGCTGAGCCGAGCGAGGCCGGCGAGGAAGAGCCCGAGCCTTCAGAAAGCTTGCCGCAGGCGGAGCCCCCGGCCCCGCCAAGGAGGCGTCTTCGCAGGGCTACGGACGTAGTGGGGCGGCAGCAGGGCCAACAGCCCCCGAGCCGTGCGACACGCTCTACCGCGGCAAGCAATGTTGCCGCGGGAGCGCCTCACGCAGCAGCGGCAACCGGAGCGGGATCCTCCCGGGCCACCGCCACCGCCCCCGCCAAGCGGGCAAGGGATCCTACTCCTCCGCCTCGCCACACCGGAGGGGAGCCGGACTTCGATCTTTCCGCGCTCAGCTCCGACGAGGAGGAAGAAGAGTAAGTTTCTTTGATGCTCTTGTAGTTCTTCAATCTTGCTGTTTTTATCTTGTATATGACTTGCTTCAATCTGGACTCCTTTCTTTTCAGGACGCTGGCCCAGAGAGCGGCGAAGAGGGCCAAGGCCGCGGTGATTGTCATCGAAGATGACCCCACCGTGTCAGCAGGGGGTGGGTCCGAGACCACCTTGACGGACCTGGCAACCACTCCTCAAAGCAGCCCCCAGCGCAGCCCCCAGCGTAAGTTCATAGTTAGCTTTCTGCTGTCAGGCGCGCATGAGTGCTTTTTCCTTTGTTGATATCTTGCTTGTTGATTTGTGTAGGAGCAGAGCAGCCATATCAGGAGCGCCCGGAAGCTGGTCCCGAAGTGCCATCTGCTTCGACTACGTAGCCAAGGGAGGAGTTCCCGGTAAGGGAGCGCTCTCCGGCAAGGGGCAGCACCGTCGATCCTGCGGCGGCCGAGACCGCAACTGCAGATCTTGGCACAGGTAATTCACTTGTCCAAAAACTTTCCCTTCGGTTCTTCTTCTTCTGATTTTTGATTGATTTTTCTCTCTTCTTCGTTCTTCAGACCCATCTGCTGCTGAGCCAATGGAGACAGAGGGCGCCGGCGAGGAAGGGGCCGGTGTTGATGAGACCGCCGGCGAAGAGGCCGCCAAGGCCACCGCCGCAGAAGCCGGCGAGGGGTCGGGCGATCGCACTGACGACCCTGAGGCCGCAGGAGCGCCAGGCGCTGCGCCGACCGTCGATCCCTCTGCCGCTGCTGCGGAGCCGGGCTCCGAGGAGCCCCAGCCGGTGCCTACTTGAAGGCCGGCGATGATATCTTCATCAAGCTACCCTGGGCTTCGAGCTCCAGGGCGCCGGTCGAGGGGGAAACTTTCATTGGGGAGGTGCTCGCCTCCGCTGGACTGTCGTTGGTCGACGCGCCCAGCAGCAGCAGTGGCGAGCCTGAGGAGGAGAAGCTGCTGCGGAAACTGTTGTCACTCTAACGCGCACGGCAAGCCAAGCTGGCTTCCCGGGAAGTGCTTGTCGCGAAGGCGGGAGTTGATATGGAGAAGCGCGCGGAGGAGCTCCGGGGTCACAATCAAGAAGCTCTCCGGTCCCTGGCACAGGAGTGGGAGCGACTCACCGAGGAGCGCACGGCCTTCCTTCTCGAGAAGGCCGAAGCTAAGGAGGAACAAAGGCTGGCCGCCGAGAAGCAGTCCGCGCGAGAAGTCAAATTGGTGCAGCGGAAGGCCAACCTCGATAGCTATGAGGAGGAGCTTGCCGAGCGCGAGCAAGCACTTGGCGGGGCGCTCAAGGAAGCAAAGGACGCTGCCGCAATCACAGAGGCCGCCAAGAAAGAGCTGGAGGAGAAGGTGGCGCAGCTGGAGGCCAACATCGGGAAGAGCGGCGAGGAGATTGCCGCGCTCAAGCGTGAGCATGAGAAGGATGCTGCTGCCCACGGTGAGCTGCAAGGTCTTCTCGCTGAGAGGGGCAAGGAGCTCAGCGCCGCCAAGGATTCCAATGCGGACCTGGAGTCGAAGCTGGCCACGCTGATGCAGACGCTGGAGGCCGCCAAGGAGCGGGAGAAGACCTTGTCGGAGAAGGTCAAAGCTGACAAGGCGCTGCTGGAGAGCATCGCAGTTACCCAGAACTCGTTCAGAGATACTGTGGAGCACTGGACCGAGGGCCTGGTGAATATTGCCGCAGTCATCGACGAGGAGCTGGCGCAGCTGGGGATGGAAGACTTTGGGTATCCCTCCGACGAGAATCTCCAACCCAGCGCCAAGCTCAGCCTGTTCTTTAAGGGCGTGGCGACGGCACTCCAGCGGCTCCGGGAGAGGATCCCAAAGCAGCTGGCCGATGAGTCGCGCAAAATCTGCGCCGAGGTTCTCCAGAAGGTGCTGATGAAGGTGGCCTTCCGCAATCCAGGCCTCAGCTTCACCAACATCCTCAAGTCCTTGCCGCCAGATGCCGATCGGGACGCACTCAAGGCCCTTGTCGCACCCATTGTGGACAAGGTGAGCGAGATCAAGAGGGTTGAGGGCGACCGCGTAGACTAGGCCGCCCATTTCTTCTTTTCCCTTGTCGCTGCTAATCATGTTATGAAAATAGTCTGTTAGAGCTGCAACAAGTTATCTTGTAATATAACTTTATTTCTGCTATCAATTGCTATGTTATTTCCTCTACTAGATTCTTTCCTTTGTATGTTTTTACCCTACGCTTCTAGGGAACTTGTCGGCGCAGGCACCCGAGCCGCGAGTGCTGAGTGCGGAACGTCAGCAGCCTGCTGGCGGCGCTGCTTCCGACAAGAAACCTTGTCGCTACTAGATGCAGCACACTTAGGTTGTTGAGCGGACTTGAAACAAAGTAAGGGCGCAACTAGCCACGAGTTGGTTCCTCCGCGCACAGGTTTTCCATACAAAGCAGGGTCGTTCGAGGAAGATAACTCAAAAATTTAAAAACTGATTGCTCAAACTTTGGCAACTTAGCTTTTCTATCGTTTGCTTCCCGGCAAGGCAAAACTTTACTTGAACGACGCCTGGTCCATACCACAATCTTCTCCTTCCCCCCCGGCAAACTTGTGTGCGATGGAACCTTCTTTTCCTTTGTTGAAAAAGAAGAAAGAAGAGAAAATAATGATATGGAGCCCTTCGGCTCGTTATTGCTTACCGGATGTAGGTGCTGCACAAAGTGTCAGATAACGCATGCAAGAAAGAAACTAATGCATGAAATGGACAAGTTGTGAGGAGCACATGGGGTTGTATTTATGCACGGGATCTGCGCCCGGCTTTGTACAAAGGATTACATGCAACAGCGGCAAGACTTGTACAAAAGGTGGTTGCCAGAACGGGTTCCGGCAACCGCGCCCTATGGAAAAAACTTACGAAGATGTTCTATGTTCTAGGAGTTGCTCACCGGAATGCCATCTTCGGTCTCAAGGCGGACAGCGCCGGGCCTTGTGACTCGTTTCACCCGATAAGGGCCTTCCCACTTCGGCGTCAACTTGTTGGAATTCTTGGCGGACTGAACGCGCCGAAGAACAAGGTCGCCTTCCTCGAAGCTTCTGGCCTTAACTTTGCGGCTATGGTAGCGGCGCAAAGCTTGCTGGTATCGAGCAGCTCGTACAGCAACCTGAAGATGATCTTCCTCAAGGAGCAGCGCGTCGTCTTGTCGCAGCTGTTCTTGCTCAAGCTCATCATAAGCGAGCACTCGAGGCGATCCGTATACGAGTTCCGTGGGGAACTGCCTCTGCTCCATAGACTAGAGCAAAAGGCGTCTGGCCAGTGGCTCGATTTGGCATCGTTCTGATCGACCAAAGAACCACCGGCAGCTCCTTGATCCAGTTTCTTCCGCACTTGTGCAGCCTGTCGAAAGTTCTGGTCTTGAGCCTGCGCAGCACTTCAGCATTTGCCCTCTCTGCTTGACCATTGCTTCTCGGATGAGCAACAGAAGCGAAGCAGACCTTGGCGCCAAGGTCTTGGACGTACTGCATGAAGGTGCGGCTCGTGAATTGCGTGCCGTTGTCGGTGATGATCCTGTTAGGGATCCCGAAATGGCAAACAATTGACCTGAAGAACTTGACTGCTGACTGTGCTGTCACCTTCCTCACTAGCTGCACTTCCGGCCACTTTGTGAACTTGTCGATTGCGACGTACAAGTACTCAAGGCCCCCGACAGCTCGGGGGAAAGGGCCGAGGATATCGAGCCCCCAGACCGAAAATGGCCAGGATAAAGGGATCGTCTGGAGAGCTTGAGCTGGCTGGTGTATCTGTTTGGAGTGGAACTGGCACGCTTCACACTTGGTTACTTGTGCAGTTGCATCCTAGAGGGCTGTCAGCCAAAAGAAACCTTGCCAGAAAGCTTTGCCGGCAAGTGCTCTTGCACCAATGTGGTGGCCACATATGCCTCCATGTATCTCTGCCAACAGCTTTTGTCCATCTTCCTGGCAAATACACTTCAATTTCACACCGTTGAGTCTTCTTCTATACAGTATGCTATCGACAAACTGGTACATACTTGACTGCCGGGCTACTTTTTCCGCTTCTTCTTGCTCTTCGGGAAGTTCTCCTGTCTGAAGGAAATGGACAATCTGCTGTGCCCATGCTGGAGCTTGTGGCTCGACAACAAGGACTAAAGGCACATCTGCTGCTGCGGGAACATCCGCTTCTACGGCAAGGACTTGCGGCCCTGCCGGAGCTTGATGTTCCCCGGCAAGCTTGCCGGAGCAAAACTTGTCAGGAGCGTCTGCTTCAACGAAACAAACCATAAGGCTTGTCGGAGCAGACTACCCCTCAGCATCCTTGGTGTTGATCTTGGGGACTTTCTTGGCGGCGGCTTCGGGGAGCTCTGCCGGGAAGTAGTCACCAGAAACCAACTTCCTCTTCTTGCTTTGTCCAGTTGATGGTGTTACGGATGGTTGAGTCAACTTGAGCACAAAGATCCCTGGTTCCACAGGTAACTTTAGTGCGGCGCACTTTGACAGGCCATCAGCAATGTCATTCTGAGCTCTTGGGATATGCTCCATCTGTAAGCCGTCAAAGTGTTCTTCTAGCTTCCTCACTTCATCAACATATGCTTCCATCAATGGACTCTGGTAGTTCTTGTTCACTTGGCGGACGACAAGCTGTGAGTCACCCCTGACAATGAGCTTCTTGATCCCAAGGTCTGCTGCGATTCTGAGACCGGCAAGCAATCCTTCATACTCTGCAGTATTGTTGGTTGCTTGCTCCTTGGGAAAGTGCATCTGGACTATGTACTTGACGTGCTCTCCGGTGGGCGCGACAAGTAGCACGCCCACACCGGCGCCTTGCAGCGAGAAGGCACCATCAAAGTACATCAGCCACTCTTTGCTTGCCTCTTTGACGGGGATGCTCGTCTCTGGAATTTCTTCATCTGGAGTTGGCGTCCATTCTGCTATGAACTCTGCCAATGCTCTGCTTTGGATAGTTGAAGTGCTCTCAAACTTGAGGCCAAAGCTTGACAGTTCCAGCGCCCACTCGACAATCCTGCCTGTCGCTTCTGGATTTTGCAGTATCCTCTTCAGCGGAAAGTGAGTGACGACTGTGATCTCATGTGCTTGGAAGTAATGGCGCAGCTTTCTCGAGGCCATGAGGAGGCCGAAAAGCAACTTCTGCACACCAGAGTACCTTGATCTAGCCCCCTGTAGAAGGGAACTGACCAAGTAAACTGGACGTTGCACCATTCTCTTCTACATCTTATCATGCTCCTGCGCAGATCCATCTCTGTCGGGACCAGAGCTTGTCGGCGAAGCCCCCTGCTTGTCGCTGGATGCATCTGCCGTGGTTGCTGGCTCATCATCTGCCTCCCTCTCCGCCACTAACGCAGCACTAACCACTTGATTGGTTGCCGCTATATACAGCAGCAACTTCTCTTGCGGCTTAGGTGCGACAAGTGTTGGAGTGGAGGACAGGTATCTCTTCAAGTCCTGCAGCGCAGCCTCCGCCTCCGGAGTCCATTTTATTGGACCTACCTTTTTCAAAATTTTGAAAAATGGTAGGGCGCGCTCAGCAGATCTAGAGATAAACCTGCTGAGAGCAGCCACGCAACCTGCAAGCCTGCGTACATCCTTGACGCGCTTTGGTGCTTCGATCTGCTCAATGGCCTTGATCTTGTCGGGATTGGCTTCAATTCCCCGCTGAGACACGAAGAACCCAAGAAGCTTGCCGGAAGGGACTCCAAACACGCACTTCTCAGGGTTAAGCTTGAGGTTGATCTTGCGCAGATTTGCAAATGTCTCGTCTAAATCTTGAATCAGGGTCGCCCTGTTCTTGCTTTTGACCACTATGTCATCCATGTAGGCTTCCACATTTCTGTGCATCTGCGGCTCAAAAGCGTAGTGGACTACCCTTGCAAATGTTGAACCAGCATTCTTCAAACCGAAAGGCATCCGTACGAAGCAGTACGTGCCACACGGGGTGATAAATGCGGTTTTCTCTTCATCTTCTTCTGCCATGAAGATCTGATGGTATCCTGAGTATGCATCAAGAAATGAAAGCAAATCACATCCAGCTGTGGAGTCAACAATCTGGTCAATGCGCGGCAAGGGAAATGGGTCTTTGGGACAAGCTTTATTAACATTAGTGAAGTCAATACAAAGCCTCCATTTCCCGTTAGCCTTGCACACGACAACAGGATTGGCCAACCACGTGGGATGGAGCACTCCTCTGACAAGGCCTGCTGCTTCCAACTTCTTGATTTCTTCTGCGATGAATTCTTGGCGCTCCACTGCCTGTTTCCTGACTTTCTGCTTGACGGGCCGCGCATGAGGATAGACGGCAAGGTGGTGCTCAATTACTTTCCTGGGAACACCGGGGATATCAGACGGTTGCCACGCAAACACGTCGACATTCGCCCGCAGGAAAGCAACGAGCGTGCTTTCCTATTTGGGGTCAAGAGTGGCGCTGATGGTGAAGGTACCACCAGTGCCGTCCTCCTTGGCGGACACCTTCTTGGTCTCAGGTGGAGCTGCCATTGCCTTCTTACACTTGCCGGTGGAGCTCGATGGTGCGTCCTCGACGGTAGCGCAGCACTCCGAAGAGGTGCGCTTGCCGGAGTGGGCATCAGAGCTCTTGCCGGACTTGGTCTTCCTCTTCCCCCCGGGAGCTTCAGCGGCAAGTGTCTTGCGTTCTGCTGCGGCTGCTGCTTCCCGGTAGATCTTGTCGGCACAGATAAGAGCATCCTTCTTGTCGCCAGGGACAGAGATGACACTTATCGGGCCTGGCATTTTCAGTACGTTGTACGCATAGTGAGAGGCTGCCATCAACTTGGCGAGTGCCGGACGGCCAAGGATTCCATTGTAAGGTAATGGAAAGTCAGCAACATCAAACGTGACCCTCTCAGTCCTGAAGTTCAGCTTGCTGCCAAATGTTACCGGCAACGTGATCTTTCCCTTCGGCTTGCTCCTTCCCAGGTTGATTCCTTGAAATGTACCGGTCTCTTCGAGCTCGCTGTCAGGGATCTGGAGTTTCTGGAGCACCGCGGAGGAGATCAGGTTCAAGCCGGCCCCGCCGTCAACTAGCATCTTAGTGACCTTGAGGTTGCGGATTGTTGGTGAAACCAACATCGGCAAGCACCCAACCGCAGTTATGCGATCAGGGTGGTCCTCAATATCAAAGATGATAGGCGTGCTGGACCATCTCAGAGGCTTGCGTGACTCGACGGGTGGTTCTGCTGCATTAACTTCCCGCACCCACTGCTTGAGCTGACGGTGCGAGGTATGCAGAGAAGCACCACCGTCAACGCACAGGACCTCTGTGGCTTTCTGGAACTCCTGCTCATCAGTCTCCTCATCATCCATGTCTTCATCGTCGTTGTCATCTTCATCCTTGTCGCGGCCGCGAGGAGGTCTGTCTCCTTGCCGCGGCGTCCTCCTCGGCCGGGACGTTTCTTGCCGGATCCCCCAGCACCTTCTTGGGCCTTCTCCTTGTCGCGCCGCTCGTATTCGGCTTTCTGTTGCTCAACAAGCTGCTCGACTTTCTTACAGTTCTGGAGATCATGGCCCTTGGTGCGGTGGATCTTGCAATACTGCTTGTTGGTGCCGTCCTGCTTGTTGGCGACCGCCACCTCCGCGGCAACCTCCTTGCCGGAGTCACCAACTTTGGCTTCCTTGGCGCCACCACCGTTGCCGGACTGCTCAACAACTAGCACCTCTTTGCCTTTCCTCCTCCTGTTGTTCCGCCGCCGGTTTTTCCTTGCCGGGGCAGCATCTTCACTGTCAGATCCTCCCGCTCCTACATTCTCTCCGGGGAGTCTCCTCCCTTATTCAGCACGTGCACACTTGTCGGCCAGTGCATATAACTCACTGACGTCCCTGATCTTGCACATCGCCATTTCCTCCCGCATCCTGCGGTTTCGCACGTTTTGATGGAACGCGCTGATCACCGCGGCAGGGTGGACGTCTGGGATGTTGTGCTGCACACTGCTGAAGCTCTGAATGTACTTGCGCAGGGGCTCTCCTTCCTTCTGGGCGAGCAGATGAAGATCACTCTCCTGGCCATGAGGCTTGTGTCCTCCTGTGAAGGCGCCGACAAACTGATGGCACAGATCAGCCCAAGAGGATATGGAGTTGTCCGGCAAGTGCATGAGCCAGGATCTGACGTTGGGCTTGAGCACCAGCGGGAAGTAGTTGGCAAGGATCTTGTCATCCCGTCCCCCGGCAGCCTACACCACAATGGTGTAGATGCTGAGGAACTCCGACGGATGCGTCTTGCCATCGTACTTCTCCGGTACGTCTGGCTTGAAGTTCTTCGTGCTGGGCCACTGGACTTGCCGCAGCTCACGAGTGAACGCAGGGCAACCTACCGCGTACGGCAGATCGCCTGGTTCCGTTGGCGCATGCATGTCAATAGAGGGCCCAGTGCGCTTGTCGGATTGACGTCGCGCTTCTCTTCGGTGCTCGATGCGAGTTCGGGCGTCTTCTTGTTGTCGATCATGAAGAACTTGGCGCTGATCGCGACGAGCCCGTGGATCCGACGATGCGGTGGAGTCGCTGTCGAGGTGGATCCGGCGAGTCGGCGATCTTGGCCTTCGGGGTGGTGATTGCATGGTAGTTGCACCTCCACCCGTTTCGTCGCCACCGGCTCGCGCCCGGCAACCCTGCCGCGGCGGTGACGCGCTCGGACGCCGTGGAGTGTCGCTGTTGGCGTAGCCGATGAGAGTCTGAATGGTGGCCCTCCATTCGTCGATCTTGTCCAACGTCGGAGGGTAATCTAGGAGCAGTTGATCTCGCGCCAAAGCTTCTGCTGGAGTGGTGGGTGGCAGTGGCGGACGGCGCGAGGAGCGGGACATGCTCGGACTTCTAACTATGTTAGAAGGAGCAGTATCCCGTCCAGGCGACCGTGCCCCGCTCGTGCCAGCACGCTGGCGTGCATGCTGGTCTTGAGCGCCCCGAGATCCACCAGCTTGGTCTTGGCCTATCATGCGTATGGCACTGCAAGTGCCATGACGCTGTTGGTCTTGCGCCTCCTGAGAGCGGCGCGGAACATGTACAGTCGCCGAGGTTTGTGCAGCCTTGTCCTTGGGCCTGGCAGCATCATAAGCTTCCTCGTCGACGTCCATTCATCCGCCGGCGTCCATTCCACCACCCGTTTGCTCCAACGGTGGCGGAAGTGACGTGGACGGAGTGGCTGCCGCCGAAGTCTTCTTCTTCGGTGGCATGTTGATGAAGGGAATGAAGATCTAGCTCGTGTGAACGGCGGATCAGGTTCACACAATCTCGACGCCCCCTACCTGGCGCGCCAAAGATGTCAGGGAAACTGATCCACTAACACCTATGGGGCCGGCGGACCGAGCCCCTTTCGGTTCGGCGGGGGGCGGAGATCACACGAAGAGCAGATCGAGGCGAAGCACACGAGCGGTTTACCCAGCTTCGGAGCTCTCCGGAGAGATAACACTCCTACTGCTGCTTGTTTGATTATCTTGTGTTCTTGCTCCAGAGAGCGAGCGTAGTGTTTTTCTGGGTTCCGAACCAGTCGAACCTCCGAACCGAACCCCCTCTATGTTGCGCATGGGCCTCCTTTTATACGCTAAAGGGGTCACCGACAGGTGGCAACGCAGAGAAGGGTACAAATGTAAAAAGTGAGGTGGTTGGTACAGTTACTTGTATAGTGCACCCTACCTAACCCTGACGGCAGGGGACAAGGGCATTAAATGCCCGTCTGAGTCGCCCAAACAGTGCAGAAAAGGACCGTTAGGGGCGCCTCCGTTCGCCACGATGGCGATCTTGTCAGCTTCGCATGCCACTGCGCACCGCTGGCTGAACAGCCTCCCGCCACGCGCGCCTGGAGAGGCCCCCAGAGTGACACGTTGGTGGATGCGCTGGAGCGTGGGCACAGAGTGGCCGCCTGCCGCGGCAAGCGCCTTGCCGCTGCTGTTATCTTGTCGGGTCCGAAAGCTTGTCGCTCACCGGGCCTCGAGGTACCTTGGTTGGTCTTCCTGGCAAGCTCCTCTTGCCGGGGCCTTGTTGCCTTGCCAGATCATGTGGCGCGTCGCGGCAAGTTCCTTGGAGTGCCTTGGTTGGCCTTCCCGGCAAGCTCCTCTTGCCGGGGCCTTGTCTCCTGAGATTAAATACTTTGTTCTTGAATGGCTCCAAGGGAACCATGGAGGATCTTGGCGTTCGCCCGGCAAGCCTTGCCGCGGGGTGCTGCAACTGCCCGTGCACAAGTTCGGGGTACTAGGGTACCCCTATTCTAGTACACCGAAACAGGCGGTCATAAGAAAACCGCCCAGCCGGAGAGTTTGGCCGATAGCCAAAGCTCCTTTTGCAATAGTGCCGTCTTTAAAAACGGGATGAGGCATCCTTCCTGATGGCGACGGCACAGCTGAACTCTCAATGAAAGCACCAATGTCGGTGTCAAAACCGGCGGAACTCGGGTAGGGGGTCCCGAACTGTGCGTCTAGGCAGATGGTAACAGGAGACAAGGGACACGATGTTTTTACCCAGGTTCGGGCCCTCTCGATGGAGGTAAAACCCTACTCCTACTTGATTAATATTGATGATATGGTTAGTACAAGAGTAGATCTACCACGAGATCAGAGAGGCTAAGCCCTAGAAGCTAGCCTATGGTATGATTGTTGTTCGTCCTGCGGACTAAAACCCTCCGGTTTATATAGACACCGGAGAGGGCTAGGGTTACAAAGAGTCAGTTACAATGGGAGGAGATCTACATATCCGTATCGCCAAGCTTGCCTTGTATGCCAAGGAAAGTCCCATCCAGACACGGGACGAAGTCTTCAATCTTGTATCTTCATAGTCCAGGAGTCCGGCCAAAGGTCATAGTCAGGCTATCCGGACACCCCCTAATCCGGGACTCCCTCAGTAATCTTTATGAAGATTACTATAGAGACGGAGACGACTGAGCTAGATCGGCAGTAGTAGTATTGTAGTAGTTGTATCTCCATAGTCCTGCGTGTGTTGTGGAATATGACTTGGTGTGTACTTGATTTCGGAGGCGTAGAAAAATAATGTATAGGAGCTTGGAATGCCTCTGATGAGATGTATCTTCCTTTCACCGCAGTTGTACACTAGCCTAGGCTTGTACTAAACTATGTATGGTGTGTATGACCGATGGTATATATATGGCAGTTTCTACATTACCATGTTCCACGGATGAACATCTCTCCATTCCGTGTCATCCATTACATTATGCACTCCTATGTCAGAATTTTGCCATCCTTGTCTAAACCATTGTCTTGTTTTTCCTAGGATGGTCAACACCCGAAGCACCCCTGCTGCCCAGGAGCAGGGTGAAGCCAGTGGGGCTAGGGATGGAAATCTGCCTCATCCACCTTCCCTGGCTGAAGTCATGTTGGAGGCGGAAAGGAACAAACGCGAGACCAACCGACTGTTGGATCGCATTGAGCAGAACACTACACATCACCAAAGGAACGACTTGGTGTCTATCAATGACTTTATCAAGTTGTACCCACCAACCTTCCATAATTCCGTCGATCCCCTCGATGCGGATGATTGGCTTCGCAACATCACCCATAAGCTATGTTCTACCAACGTAGCCAAAGCTAACAAGGTCACTTACGCTTCTTATCACCTTGAAGGCTCCGCCAGCCTATGGTGGGAGAACTATGAGGCCATGCACCCAGCTGGCCAGATTACCACTTGGGCAGACTTCAGCGAGGCTTTTCGTGAGCACCACATCCCGGAAGGTCTTATGGATTGTAAGAGAGAGAAGTTTTGCAATTTCACCCAAGGCAAGCTAACCGTGGATGCCTATAGCTGAGAGTTTGGAAACCTAGCATGCTATGCTCCTGAAGAAGTGTCCACCAACGCCAAGAAGCAGGAGAGGTTCCGAAAGGGACTCAGTCCAGAGCTTCACCATGATCTCCGTTTGCACGAGTGCACCTCCTTCCAGAAGCTAGTGAACAAAGCTATCAGTGCTGAGACTGGCCAGACTAGTTATGAAGCTACACGCAAGCACTCCCGTGATACTGGTTCATCATCTGGTTCTGGCTCTCATAAGCACCGGGTGTGGGTGCCAAACACAGCTCTGCCACCCATATACACTCCAAGGCCATCCTATCATGTGCCTCGTCCAACCCAGCAGTATGCACCGCCCAAGGCTTATGGTGCATCAACCGCCAATGCTCCTCCATGCACCAACACTGTGGCATGCTTCAAGTGCGGATAGCCGGGTCACTACATGCGACAGTGTCCCCAGAACAACAACCCAAACCAGCCCGGAAAAGCTGTTGGCCGTGGCAAACCAGCAGGAAAGGTGTATTATGCCAAGCTAGCCACCACTGCACGTGGCCATGTGAAATGTGTCTCAGCTGAAGAGGCTCAGGATGATCCCAACGTCGTTCTTGGTACACTCCTTGTTAATTGCCATCCGGCATCTGTTCTTTTTTATACTGGAGCATCTCATTCATTCATTTCTGAGATCTATGCTCGTTTGCACAACACCACATTTTGTGACATGCCCACTTCCATGGTAATTCAGACCCCGGGCTCCAAATGGCAAACTTCTAGACTAAGCCATGGGAATGAAATTCATGTCGATAGACTTGTATTCCTTGCATCTTTGATAGTCTCAAATCCTCAAACATTGATATCATCTTGGGAATGGACTGGATGACAACCCATCATGCTAAGATTGATTGTTACTCTAGGGCTGTTCAACTTACACATCCATCGAGCAAGGTAGTCAATGTCTTGACCCGAGTGTCTGAGCGTCAGCTCTACTCTCTCAATGCTAGTCCTCCGTCAGACCTCGAAGATATTCTGATAGTCCGTGACTTCCCGGATGTCTTTCCAGAAGAACTGCCAGGTGTTCCACCTAACAGGGATGTCGAGTTCATGATAGATCTTGTCCCGGTAACTGTCCCAATCTCTAGGAGACCCTATAAGATGGCACCACTAGAACTAGCTGAACTCAAGAAACAACTCGATGAGTCCTTGAAGAAGGGTTTCATCCGTCCTAGTTCCTCTCCTTGGTCTTGCCCCATTCTCTTCATCAAGAAGAAGGATGGTACGAATCAGATGGTTGTAGATTATCGACCCGTTAACTTGGTCACCATAAAGAACAAGTACCCGCTCCCCAGGATCCCCAGGATCAACAATCTGTATGACCAGCTCGATGGATCCTCAGTCTTTTCCAAAATGGACTTGAGGTTGGGTTACCATCAAATCAAAATCAAGAACGGGGGCATTCCCAAAACGGCCTTTGTTACTCGTTATGGCCAATACGAGTACACTGTCATGTCCTTCGGTTTAACCAATGCCCCAGCCACCTTCTCTTGGCTAATGAACTCGATCTTCATGGACTACTTGGATAAATTCGTCGTGGTTTACCTCGATGATATACTCATCTACTCCAAGAATGAGGAAGAACATGTCGAGCATCTAAGGCTGGTATTGACGAAACTTCGAGAGCACCGCCTTTATGCCAAATTCTCTAAATGTGAATTCTGGTTATCAGAAGTGACCTACCTAGGCCATGTAATCTCTTGTAAGGGTATTGTTGTCAATCCCGAGCAAGTTTAGGCCGTTCTTAATTGGACTCCACCTAAGACGGTCAAGCAAGTTCGAAGTTTCCTTGGCTTAGCGAGCTACTATCGACGCTTTGTCGAGAACTTCTCCAAAGTTGCTAAACCTCTAACGGAACTCCTCAAGAAGGATAAAAAGTTCGAGTGGACCCCATAGTGTGAGTACAGTTTTCAGGAACTGAAAAGACGCCTGACATCTGCTCCCGTACTGGTACCACCAGATTTCTCCAAGGACTTTGTTATCTACTACGACGCCTTGCGACAAGGACTATGTTGCATACTCATGCAAGATCATCATGTAACTACCTATGCTTCACGACAGTTGCATCCACACGAGGAAAACTATCCTACACATGATCTAGAGCTTGCAGTTGTAATCCATGCACTTAAAACTTGGCAACATTACCTTCTCGGTACTTGTTGCAAAATCTTCACCGATCACCAAAGTCTGAAATACATATTCACTCAACCGGATTTGAACCTTAGGCAAAGACGTTGGGTCGAGTTGATCATGGATTACGACTTAGGGATAACTTACACCCCGGGAAAGGCCAATGTCATGGACGATGCACTAAGTCGCAAATCTTTATTGTAACAACCTGATGTTGCAATAAACTCAACCACTTCTCCATGAGAAATTTCAGAAGCTTAACCTTCACATTGTTCCTCAAGGATTCCTATCTACCTTGGTGTCTAAACCTACCCTCACAGATCAAATCATAGCTGCCCAGAAGCGTGATAAAGGTATAATCGTATCCAGGAGAACATTGCTAGCGATGTTGCTAAATGTTTCTCTATGGATGACCGAGGTATTGTCTTCTTCGAGAACCATCTAGTGGTTCCCAAGAACCAGCATCTATGGCAGTTGATCCTTGGAGAGTCTCATGAATCTCCTCTCAGCATTCATCCTGGTAGTACTAAAATGTATCAAGACCTACGCCAGAGGTTTTGGTGGACTAGGATGAAGAGAGAAATTGCTCAGTATATTGCTAGTTGTGACGTTTGTCATCATGTTAAAGCAGAGCATCAACGGCCTGCTAGCACCCTTCATCCCTTAGCTATTCCTGAATGGAAATGGATAAAATCGTATGGATTTCATTACCGTATTTCCCAGAACCAAGAGAGGGAATAATGCTATGTTCGTTGTTATCGATCAACTTTCCAAAGTAGCCCATTTCCTGCCTGTTCGAGAGAGTATAACCACTAGTCAGCTAGCAGATGTGTATATCTCCCGAATAGTGTATCTTCATGGTGTTCCATTGGAGATTAATTCAGACCATGGAAGTCTCTTCACCTCTCGATTTTTGCAAAGTTTCCAAAATGCTATGGGAACTCGTCTCTCCTTTAGCACCGCCTTCCACCCTCAATCAAGTGGTCAAGTAGAACGCGTCAACCAAATTCTGGAAGATATGCTCCGAGCTTCTGTTATCTCATTCGGAATGGATTGGGAGAAATGCCTTCCATTTGCCGAATTTGCTTATAACAACAGCTATCAATCTAGCTTGGGCAAAGCTCCTTTTGAAGTTCTCTATGGACGAAGGTGTCGAACACCTTTTAACTGGTCAGGAACAGGGGAAAGACAATTCTTTGGCCTGGATATGATCTAGGAAGCAGAAGAGCAAGTTCGCATTGTTCGTGAGAAGTTGAAAACAACCAAAGCTCGTCAAAAGATCTAGTATGATCTTAAACATAAGGCCATGACTTTTGAAGTCGGCGAGAACGCTTACCTTCGGGTTACTCCTCTAAAGGGAACCCATCAATTCGGTATCAAGGGCAAATTGGCTCCTCGCTACATTGGCTCCTCGGTACATTGGCCCCTTTCGCATTCTTGCCAAACAAGGAGAAGTTGCCTACCAATTGGAACTACCTCTACATATTTCCAGAGTTCATGATGTCTTCCACGTCTCTCAACTCAGGCGTTGCTTCTTGGATCCTATCCGTGGAGTAGACCACGAAACGCTTGATCTCCAAGATGATCTCACATATCGGGAACATCTCGTTCGTATCCTTGATCAAGCCGAGCGTACCACTCGACGCCACAACATCAAGTTCCTCAAGGTTCAATGGTCACACCATTCCGAGAAAGAAGCTACTTGGGAAAGGGAGGATCGTCTTCGACTTGAGTACCCCACTTTCTTTCCGTCGGATCCTAAATCTCGGGACGAGATTTTTCTGAGTGGGGGTGAGTTGTCACAACCCTAGTCAGTGCATGCATTAGAGTGTTTGCATCATGTTTAAATTTCTCAGAAACATTGAAGTGGGGATGATAGAAACCCCCAGCACCACTTAATCCAACTAGGGTTACTAAAATACTTTTTCAATGAACCTGAAATGCCCTTCAAAAATGATCATCTTCTTTGCCTTGGTCTAGAACCTCTGACAAAAATGGTTCACATTTTTCTAGGACAACATTGTGTCACTGAATTAAACCATATCTTATTTGCATTTGTGCATTTAAATTTTATATAATATTTTAAATGCCCAAATATTCATGAATTGAAATGTTTGCTGTTAGGATTAATCCAAACAGTGGCCTCAAGCAGTCACATGATTTTTGGAAGTGCCTAAGTATTTTAAATAAAGCCCTAAAGTTTATAGAATAATAGAAAACAAGAAATTAGAAAGAAAGAGTGACTTACCTGGCAAACCCACCTGGCGGCCCACTGGCCAGCCCAGCACTGTGCTAGCCCGAGCCAGCCAGCTAGTTCCTCCCTCCAGGCGGGTAGGGAGGTGAGCATGTGCGCGCCCGAGCTCGCCACGCACCTCCCAGCTCGCCCGCCTTGCTTGGACGCTGCCCTGTCGCGTGGATGAACGCCTCGGCGTCGCCCCGACCTCCCCGACACCTCATTCGCCCCACTGCGC
>NC_041383.1:664892504-664916741 GCF_002162155.2 Triticum dicoccoides | reverse complement strand
CTCCGTCGTAACCGCAGCCACCATCGCCTACTCGTCGCCCCGCCGTGTCCAGGAGCTCCGCCGTTGTCCACTCCTCCGAGCAGACCGAGCCCCGAGTGCTTGCTTGCCCTGAAGCCACCACTTCGACCTTGCTCCGCCCCACCGTCACCGGAGATCCACTTCGCCACACTGCTCGCTCCAGCTCGTCCCCGACCCCGTTCACCCTTCTACCGTGACCGCCGTGAGCTTCTGCCTCTCCTCCCCCTCTCCGTTCTCGCTGCCGTTCATTGTAGCAACTGCACCGAGCTCACCCACACTCGCCGCCGCCTGAGCTCACCGCCGACGTGGCTCCGGCCATGCAACGGCTTGGCCACGTTGTCCACTGGCCTCACTGCACCGCATAGAGCCCGTAGATGCTAACTGCACGCCTCCTCATCCACTGTAGCATTGAGTTCGAGCTCTGTCGTGGAAATATCACGTCAGATGTCCTAACGGAAGGACTTAGTAGTGGAGCCATCGCAACGAGATTAGCTTGAAGGGGTTAAACCGGACAAGGGACACGAGAGTTTTATAATAGTTCGGCCCCTTACGATGAAGGTAAAAGCCTACGTCTAGTTGTGATGGAATTGATTGGGTTTCGATGACTAGGGAGCGAATACGCTTTGCCTGAGTCTCGAGTTGTTGTTTCTTGTCCCTGAACCGCCGTCGGGTCGTCCCTTTATATACACAGGTCGACACCCGGCCGGTTTATGGAGTCCCGAGGCCGGCTTATACAAGTGTTCGGCTCGGTCTCTCCCCTTTCCCTAACTTACAATACAAGTTATACAACTATGGCAGTTTACAACTATGGGCCCTAATCTGCCTTTGGGCTCTGGGCCTCTAAGCTTTATTAGTAAACCGCCATCTTCTTTGTCTTCATGGGCTTCAGTACAGTTGAGCGTGAATCGGCCCCTCCTGGGTGGTTTACACTTAGTAGTTATATCCTCAACATTAGGCCCTAGATTGATTTGAACCTGTTCATGTCAATCTTCAATACTTAGAAAAATTACGTGAACATCTTCTTATGATTCTCGTAAACCGCCATGACGTCTTCTCCCTGTAAACTTTGGTAAACCGCCATGATGTCATCTTCTGAACGCTGCAGTGAATCGTCATGACGTCATCTCTGTATAAAAAGATAATAAAGATTCCCTTCATTAATTAACTTCTGAAGATCGAGGCGACAGCTGCGCCCCCTCTTGCCGCTTCAGGCTCCTCGATTTTCGTGCCTGCCGCTTATCCCCTTGCCTTTATAAATAAGACTGGGGGGATCCTTCCATTTTCCACATTTGCCTCTTCGCATCGTCTTCCTCCTCGCGACCCCGAAGAACTCAAGCATCGCCGCCGCCGTCGACCCTTCACCCTGCACCGAATAGGCCGCTGCATCAACCTGTTTGTACCAGAGATCTTGCGACACTCCTCCGCCGTTGCGTGGCCCTGGTAAATATTCCCTTCCTTCACTTATTAAATCTACATTAGGGTTTCGAAGTTTCTTCAATGCTCGTTGGTGTTCATCAGCGCTCATCTGCTTTTCCTTTAGCATCTTTACTGAATCTAGCTAGGCCTGACAGTTTCCTTTTGTGGCTGGATCCGTAGCTTTAATCTGCCGTACCGCAACATCTTGCTGTTCCTGGATAGATCCCATCTGGACCTTCTCTGTTCCGCTTGACGCCATTGTAGGGCTCAGAAAATTTTCTTTACTGAACCACGGTAGATCCAAAATTATATCACCATTTTGTGAAACTTGTTTCTACAACACTTAGTAGATTTCAGATCTGCTTCTTCCGTTAAAGGCGGTTTAATATTTAGTAGTTGATAATCCACCAGATACCATTAGCCCTCACTTAAACCGCCATCTTGACTTGAGTAGCAGTATCCGGTTTAACTTACATATATGCCCTGATTAAATTCCCCGGTTTAACACCGGTTAGTGCACATCAACCTTAAATCGTAAACCGGCCTTCACACTTCTTTTACAGTTTGACTTCCAAAATGACCAAGCAATTCGCCGCTTGCAACTGGATTCCTTCCCGGATCACAGAAACGCAACTCAATGGATATGTTCTAACTGGCGCTTTGGCCAAGAAAAGTGTCCTTCATTGGCGAGTCACTGGCCCTGAATGCCCTCCTAAACCTCAAGACGGAGAAGTGATTGTGTTCATGCAGCATCTAGACCGGGGGTTTAGCCCTCCCGGATCAAAGTTTTTCCGGGATGTGCTTGCTAGCTTCCAACTCCATCCTCAGGACATTGGACCAAACTCTGTGTCCAACATATGCAATTTCCAAGTGTTCTGTGAAGTTTACCTTCAAGAAGAACCAACTATTGAGCTCTTCCGTGATTTCTTCCACTTAAACCGCCGAGACGGCCCCAATACTGAACTTGGCAGAGTATCGATTCAGAAGAGGAAAAAAGTCGATTTTCCTCATGCCAAACATCACAGCCATCCTAAAGACTGGAATCAAACATGGTTCTATTGTCAGAACACTGCTCCTGCTGATGAAAACCCCCTGCCGGGTTACCGTGCTCACCGGCTCAGTAATGGCCATGCACTACCTTCGCGGCTCACTGCCAAAGAACGACAAGCTTATGCACCTCAACTTGCTAAGCTCCGGGCTTTCCTAGCAAATGGCTTAACCGGCATTGACCTCGTTCGTTGCTGGGTTTCGTGGGGTATCCTGCCCTTAAGCCGTCGCACTAGTTTGATGCATGAGTATACCGGGAACATCAAGGACCCTCAACGGTATCATGAAATAGAGATGAAGTAACTAAGTCTGTCAAGAAGATGCTGGATGAACTGATCGCTGAATGCGGCAAGACTGGGTTGCGTCCTTTTTGATCTGCCTCCGTTTTACCACTGTTCTAATAATACTTTGTTTAATTTTACAGGCCAAAGATCCTTTCTAGAAGAGGAAAGCTCAAGACAAACCGGCGAGGGCTCCTCGTGCAAAAAGCAAAGTCACAAAGAAGCCAGCCAAGAAGAAAGCCGCCGAGTCCTCTGATCCGCCCGAAGATGTCGATGAATCGGAACAAGAGGTAGAACTTGACTCCCTTGGCTCATTTTTAGTACACCTTATTAACAATGACTATTACCAGGATGATGCGGAAGCCAGTCGTGCTGACCATGTAGAGGTAATCTCCCTTTCCTCCGATTCAGATCATGTGCCGGTTCAAAAACTTCGCCGTGCAGTTCGGAAAGTAAAATACTCTCACCCTCTTGCTCATTTGGATCCACAATTTTCTTTGAAGACACAGCAACCTGAAGGCCATCGCACAACCCGGCACAGTGGCCAGCAAGTCACTTCTTCCGGTTTACCAGACACTCCAAACCGGAAACGTTGTCCAGAGGTCTCTTGCTCTTTTAATAAACCTTATCCCTTGGCGGGTTGCTTCCGGTACCCACTTAATCCGTCTGATTCAAATTACCAGGTGACTTCCAACTCTTCGTCTGGTGAATCGTCAACTACTCAAATGCCTTCCCTTAAGACCGTCCATGGGTAAGTATACTGACTTTTTAGCTTTGCCTTCATGCGCCGGTTTATCAATTAATCTCTTGTTTGCTATTTTGCAGCGCCAAAGCCCGACTCAGTAAGAAGGCAAAAACAAATGCCCCTACTAAAGAATCTGAACCGGAGAAGATCATAGAAGAAGGCGGTGGAAATGTTGACATTGCTATGGATGATCCTGTACCCCAAGGTCAGGATACCTATGTTGATCCGCTAGAAGCCAACCCGGATAGTCCTCATGCTGATCCTCCAAGCCCAGCCTAGGACAAAGATCTGCCAAGCCTAGCCAGGGATACTGTCAATCCACCAAGCCCGTCAAAAGGTGATGATGATGATGTTATTATCACTGTACTAGTCACACCGACCCTGGCAATCCGGTTGCCCTATCAAAGCATACCGCCAAGGAAGAATTTGTTGCTATGGGCAAGGGGAAAGAGAAGAAAGATTTATCCAGCTACGTTAACCTTACTGCCTAGGAGCTCCATTTCGGATTCTTAAACCGCCTATACACAAGCCGAGATTATGAGGCCGGTTTGGTGAACATGATGAAGGAGCGCTATGAGGTAACCTTCCAAACACTTTAATCTTTCTTGTTTTGTATATCAACTCCATTGTAGCCCCCAAGGGCCGGTTTGTCTCTTGAAGATAAACCGAGACTTTTTGGATAAAGAACACTTCAACTGAGTAGCCCCCAAGGGCCGGTTTATCTTATCAAGATGAACCGGGACTTCATGTTCCAAACTGTATTTTGTCAATCCTTTTGTCTTTTTACTTTCTGGTCAAATACACATTAGCCCCCAAGTGCCAAGATTAATACTTGTACTAAGCCTTGGGACTTTAAATAATCAGCAGGAAAGAAGCAATCCGCATTAGCCCCCAAGTGCCAAGTGTATAACTGGTTATATGCTTGGGACTTTCAGAAAAATATTATCATCTTCGTCATCTGACTTTTGCAGGCCAATATAAACAATAAAGATTCCCAAATTGTTGATCTTCAAGAGAATATCAAATCCCAGCAATCAGAGACCTCCAAGGCCAAAGATGAACTAAAAGGCACTTTGACAGCCATGGAACAACTGAAGGAAGGGTTCAAGAATGAACGTGCCAGCTGGGAAACTGAAAAAGCTACGTTGTTGAAGCGGGCTGAAGACGCCGAGTCAGCTCTTAAACCGGTGGCGGAAGAGCTAACTGGGTTAAAGCATCAAATAAATGCTATGACCTCTGCGATATTTGGTAAGTATCTTGTGTAAAGAGCTTGAATAACCATCTTTGAAATATCCGGTTTAACAGTGAATTCTTAAACCGTTACAGGTAGTCGTGTTGCTCATCTGGGCTCGGATATGCGGATGAAGCTGAAGGCAGTATATAAGTTGATAGAGCAACTGTATACCGGTGCCCAACGAGTTATCTGTGCAGCATTATACAACAAACTGGCACCAACATTGATCAAGGATACCCTAGCCAAAATGTCAATGACACCAGCACAGATATAAGAAATGAAGCGATCTGCTACCAGGGCTGGCGCTTTGTTAGCACTGACTCGGGCCAAAGATTGGATAGCTGACCTGGATCCGGTTGATATCGCCAAGGGCTATCCGCGTGAACAAGAAAATGGGTCAGCATTTGATAATGAAGCCCTCAAAGCCCTGACAAAGGAGATGTGTCCGTTGTCAAGCCAATTGGCTGAAGAGGCTAACTTGCCCGTTCATCGGTCCTTCTATGATGCAAACAACCAACGGGTTGACACTGCTGTGAAAGAAGTGCAGAACCTTATCCCACCAATCTGTAAGCACACTTATGCCCTTGACGTTGAACCGTCCAATCTTATAAGTGAAGAGGCTGTCTTTCAAGCTTTAACCCGGATTGACTGGACCACCGTTGACTTCCAGCCACTGGGTGGGGAGGAGGAGGTTGAACCGGCGCCAGAAGATCCATCAACTTCTCGTCAACCTGGTGATGAGTCTTAATCCGGCACCGGGTTGATTTTCACAGACTGTGTTCCATGTAAAGAACAATCACTATTTTGGGCCTTAAAGCGCCTTGTAATAAGCTAGTTGGAATACTTTGATCTGCTGCCATCGTGCACTGATACATGACTTTGTTTGATCCGCCACGATATTTGCGGCGCTGGCTTATATATCTTCATAATATTATGCAATCCTTGTGTCTGCATAAAAAAGATCTGTCCGGGCGGTTTACCGCCGGACGGGTCATAATGCCCAATACAAAACCTGGTAGAGAACCAAGTTTGCAAAAATATCGAAAAATAGATCATACCTGTGATATGAAACTATGTTGTTGGTTTACCAACTTGATTGTAGTAAGGGTGAAAACCCAACTCTTCGAGTGTTGATAACTCCCACCATGTCGTGCTGGTGTGTAATAAGTCATACCGGGTTACGATGAACACCAGAAGATCATACTGGTGACATGTAGTCAAAGCCAGACCGGTTATGAAATACTAGTTTAATAATGAATATGGTCTGATAGCTTGTAGCTGAAAGCCAAGCCGGGTTAAAAAAACACCGGGTTATTAGGATGACTGATAGCCTTGCTGGGTCAATAGACACCGGTTCAACATAAAATGTGAAAAGAAAAAACCTTGACAAAGGCAAATAAAATCATGTAGTCGAGGCTTTTCAAGGGCTGCCAGGCCCAAATTCAAGGCTTTTCATGGGCTGCCAGGCCGCTGAGTTAAACCATTTGACAAAGCCTTTTAAGATGGACCTCCAACTAACTAATCATCATTTTAACTTTGACAAGTTTAGGGTCTGTATAAGATTGACTTGTCAAACATTCGGCGGGTCATGCCAGGATTACCTGGATAGGAGTGGCTTACTTGATGAAGGCAGGTTAACCCGGGGTTTTAGGTGAATACACCAGGCTTTCAAACCGTGATTGATAGCATATTACAAGGGTCCTTTCAAACTCTTTGTTGCAGTGCACAAAGAGCCCCCAAGTAACTTTGTGAGTTGTGCTCAATGGGTGCCAATGTTTGAGCTGTGCATAGCATCCAGACTTTCTTTGCCCCTTGGGTGTGAAGCCCCCCAGCTGTATTGTGGCGTGATAGCTGGTTTAACAGGTAGAACTCCGCTTTGTCAGCTGAAGCCCCCATGTAATCAAAAGATATTGGAAAAAATGGCAGAGGCCCTGCTTATAGCAAGGATGCCGGTTTATTATATTGATCATAATGTATACATTGTCGAAATATGTACATAAGAGGAGCCTATAGCTCAGGTGTAGTAAGGCCGAAGGAGAGCTATGTTCCACGACCGCCGGGTCTCCTCCTCAGAACTGCGTGAGTCTTCTCAAACGTCAATGAGGTAGTATGATCCGTTGTGCAGATTCTTGCTGACCACAAAGGGCCCTTCCCAAGGTGGGGATAACTTGTGCATATCGGTCTGATCCTGGATGACCCGGAGCACTAAGTGGCCGTCTTGAAAGGTTCTTGTTTTAACCCGGCGGCTGTGATAACGCCGCAGGTCTTGCTGATAAACTGCCGAATGAGCCAAAGACATGTCCCGTTTCTCATCTAACAGGTCCAGTGCCTCCTGGCGTGCTTGCTCATTGTCCGCTTCAACATAATTGGCAACCTGGGGCGAATCATGACGAATATCACTTGGGAGGACTGCCTATGCCCCGTAATATTGGAAATATGCCCTAGAGGCAATAATAAATTGATTATTATTATATTTCCTTGTTCATGATAATCGTTTATTATCCATGCTAGAATTGTATTGATAGGAAACTCAGATACATGTGTGGATACATAGACAACACCATGTCCCTAGTAAGCCTCTAGTTGACTAGCTCGTTGATCAATAGATGGTTACGGTTTCCTGACCATGGACATTGGATGTCGTTGATAACGGGATCACATCATTAGGAGAATGATGTGATGGACAAGACCCAATCCTAAGCCTAGCACAAGATCATGTAGTTCGTATGCTAAAGCTTTTCTAATGTCAAGTATCATTTCCTTAGACCATGAGATTGTGCAACTCCCGGATACCGTAGGAGTGCTTTGGGTGTGCCAAACGTCACAACGTAACTGGGTGGCTATAAAGGTACACTACGGGTATCTCTGAAAGTGTCTGTTGGGTTGGCACGAATCGAGATTGGGATTTTGTCACTCCATGTAAACGGAGAGGTATCTCTGGGCCCACTCGATAGGACATCATCATAATGTGCACAATGTGACCAAGGGGTTGATCACGGGATGATGTGTTACGGAACGAGTAAAGAGACTTGCCGGTAACGAGATTGAACAAGGTATACCGACGATCGAATCTCGGGCAAGTACCATACCGCTAGACAAAGGGAATTGTATACGGGATTGATTGAGTCCTTGACATCGTGGTTCATCCGATGAGATCATCGTGGAACATGTGGGAGCCAACATGGGTATCCAGATCCCGCTGTTGGTTATTGACCGGAGAACATCTCGGTCATGTCTACATGTCTCCCGAACCCGTAGGGTCTACACACTTAAGGTTCGATGACGCTAGGGTTATAAAGGAAGTTTGTATGTGGTTACCGAATGTTGTTCGGAGTCCCGGATGAGATCCCGGACGTTACGAGGAGTTCCGGAATGGTCCGGAGGTAAAGATTTATATATAGGAAGTTCTGTTTCGGCCATCGGGACAAGTTTCGGGGTCATCGGTATTGTACCGGGACCACCGGAAGGGTCCCGGGGGCCCACCGGGTGGGGCCACCTGCCCCGGGGGGCCACATGGGCTGTAGGGGGTGCGCCTTGGCCTACATGGGCCAAGGGCACCAGCCCCTAGAGGCCCATGCGCCAAGATATAGGAAAAAGGGGAGAGTCCTAAAGGGGGAAGGCACCTCCGAGGTGCCTTGGGGAGGATGGACTCCTCCCCCCCTCTTAGCCGCACCCCTTCCTTGGAGGAAGGGGCAAGGCTGCGCCTCCCCCCTCTCCCCTGCCCCTATATATAGTGGAGGGGAGGGAGGGCATCCATACCTGAGCCCTTGGCGCCTCCATCCCTCCCGTGACACCTCCTCCTCTCCCGTAGGTGCTTGGCGAAGCCCTGCAGGATTGCCACGCTCCTCCATCACCACCACGCCGTTGTGCTGCTGCTGGATGGAGTCTTCCTCAACCTCTCCCTCTCTCCTTGCTGGATCAAGGCGTGGGAGACATCGTCGAGCTGTACGTGTGTTGAACGCGGAGGTGCCGTCCGTTCGGCACTAGGATCATCGGTGATCTGAATCACGACGAGTACGACTCCATCAACCCCGTTCACTTGAACGCTTCCGCTTAGCGATCTACAAGGGTATGTAGATGCACTCTCTTTCTACTCGTTGCTGGTCTCTCCATAGATAGATCCTGGTGATTCGTAGGAAAATTTTGAATTTCTGCTACGTTCCCCAACAGTGGCATCATGAGCTAGGTCTATTGCGTAGATTCTTTGCACGAGTAGAACACAAATTAGTTGTGGGCGTCGATATTGTTCAATATGCTTGCCGTTACTAGTCTTATCTTGATTCGGCGGCATCGTGGGATGAAGCGGCCCGGACCAACCTTACACGTACGCTTACGTGAGACCGGTTCCACCGACAAACATGCACTAGTTGCATAAGGTGGCTGGCGGGTGTCTGTCTCTCCCACTTTAGTCGGATCGGATTCGATGAAAAGGGTCCTTATGAAGGGTAAATAGCAATTGGCATATCACATTGTGGTTCATGCGTAGGTAAGAAACGTTCTTGCTAGAAACCCATAGCAGCCACGTAAAACATGCAAACAACAATTAGAGGACGTCTAACTTGTTTTTGCAGGGTATGCTATGTGATGTGATATGGCCAAAAAGGATGTGATGAATGATATATGTGATGTATGAGATTGATCATGTTCTTGTAATAGGAATCACGACTTGCATGTCGATGAGTATGACAACCGGCAGGAGCCATAGGAGTTGTCTTTATTTATTTGTGACCTGCGTGTCAACTTAAACGTCATGTAATTACTTTACTTTATTGCTAACCGTTAGCCATAGTAGTAGAAGTAATAGTTGGCGAGGCAACTTCATGAAGACACGATGATGGAGATCATGATGATGGAGATCATGGTGTCATGCCGGTGACGATGATGATCATGAAGCCCCAAAGATGGAGATCAAAAGGAGCAAAGTGATGATGGCCATATCATGTCACTATTTGATTGCATGTGATGTTTATCATGTTTATGCATCTTGTTTACTTAGGACGACGGTAGTAAATAAGATGATCCCTTACAACAATTTCAAGAAGTGTTCTCCCCTAACTGTGCACCGTTGCGACAGTTCGCTGTTTCAAAACATCACGTGATGATCGGGTGTTTTATTCAGACGTTCAAATACAACGGGTGTTGACGAGCCTAGCATGTACAGACATGGCCTCGGAACACATGCAAAACACTTAGGGTTAACTTGACGAGCCTAGCATGTACAGACATGGCCTCGGAACACGGAGACCGAAAGGTCGAGCATGAGTCGTATAGAAGATACGATCAACATGAAGATGTTCACCGATGATGACTAGTCCGTCTCACGTGATGATCGGACACGGCCTAGTTTGACTCGGATCATGTAATCACTTAGATGACTAGAGGGATGTCTATCTGAGTGGGAGTTCATAAGATGAACTTAATTATCCTGAACATAGTCAAAAGGATTTTGCAAATTATGTCGTAGCTCACGCTATAGTTCTACTGTTTAGATATGTTCCTAGAGAAAAATTAGTTGGAAGTTGATAGTAGCAATTATGCGGACTAGGTCCGTAAACTGAGGATTGTCCTCATTGCTTCATAGAAGGCTTATGTCCTTAATGCACCGCTCAGTGTGCTGAACCTCGAACATTGTCTGTGGTTGTTGCGAACATCTGACATACACGTTTTGATAACTACGTGATAGTTCAGTTAAACTGTTTAGAGTTGAGGCACCAAAGACGTTTTTGAAACATCGCGAAACATATGAGATGTTTTGAGGGCTGAAATTGGGATTTCAGGCTCGTGCCCATGTCAAGAGGTATAAGACCTCCGACGATTTTCTTAGCCTGCAAACTAAGGGAGAAAAGCTCAATCATTGAGCTTGTGCTCAGATTGTCTGAGTGCGACAATCACTTGAATCGAATGGGAGTTGATCTTCCAGATGAGATAGTGATGTTTCTCCAAAGTCATTGCCACCAAGCTGTTAGAGCTTCGTGATGAACTATAACATATCAGGGATAGATATGATGATCCTTGAGGTATTCGCGATGTTTGACACCGCGAAAGTAGAAATCAAGAAGGAGCATCAATTGTTGATGGTTGGTGAAACCACTAGTTTCAAGAAGGGCAAGGGCAAGAAGGGATACTTCATGAAACGGCAAATCAGCTGCTGCTCTAGTGAAGAAACCCAAGGTAAAACCCAAACCCGAGACTAAGTGCTTCTGTAATAAGGGGAACAACCACTAGAGCAGAATTACCCTAGATACTTGGTAGATAAGAAGGCTGGCAAGGTCGATAGAAGTATATTGGATATACATTCTGTTAATGTGTACTTTGCTAGTACTCCTAGTAGCACCAGGGTATTAGATACCGGTTCGGTTGCTAAGTGTTAGTAACTCGAAATAAAAGCTACGGAATAAAACGGAGACTAGCTAAAGGTGAGCTGACGATACGTGTTGGAAGTGTTTCCAAGTTTGATGTGATCTAACATCGCACGCTCCCTCTACCATCAAGATTAGTATTAAACCTGAATAAGTGCTCTTGCACCTAAAGGAATGGTTTATTGAATTTTGATCGTAGGGATACACATTTTCATGCCAAAAGATATAAGATAGTAATGATAGTACCACTTACTTGTGGCACTGCCATGTAAGTCATAATGGTATAAAACGCATGAAGAAGCTCCATGTTGATGGATCTTTGGACTCACTCATTTTGAAAAGTTTGAGACATGCGAACCATGTCTATTGGTGTATATGCATGAAGAAACTCCATGCAAATGGACCGTTTTGACTCACTTGATTTTGAATCACTTGGGACATGCAAATCATACCACATGGGCAAGATGACTGAAAAGCCTCGTTTTCAGTAAGATGGAACAAGATAGCAACTTGTTGGAAGTAACACATTTTGATGTGTGCAGTCCAATGAGTGCTGAGGCATGCAGTGAATATCGTTATGTTCTTACTTCACAGATGATTCGAGTAGATGTTGAGTATATTTACTTGATGAATCACGAGTCTGAATTATTGAAAGGTTCAAGTAATTTCAGTGTGAAGTTGAAAGATCGTCGTGACAAGAGGATAAAAGATCTATGATATGATCATAGAGATGAATATCTGAATCACGAGTTTGGCACAGAATTAAGACATTGTGGAAATTGTTTCACAACCGATACAGCCTGGAACACCATAGTGTTATGGTGTGTCCAAACATCATAGTTGCACCCTATTGGATATGGTGCATACCATGATGTCTCTTATCGAGTTACCACTATCGTTCATGGGTTAGGCATTAGAGACAACCACATTCACTTTAAATAGGGCACCACATAATTTCGTTGAGATGACACCGTATGAATTATGGTTTAGAGAAACCTAAGTTGTCGTTTCTTAAAAGTTTGGGGCTGCGATGCTTATGTGGAAAGGTTTCAGGCTGATAAGCTCGAACCCAAAGCGGATAAAATACATCTTCATAGAACACCCAAAACAGTTGGGTATACCTCCTAATTCAGATCCGAAAGCAATATGAATTGTTTCTAGAATCGGGTCCTTTCTCGAGGAAAGGTTTCTCTCGAAAGAGTTGAGTGGGAGGATGGTGGAGACTTGATGAGGTTATTGAACCGTCACTTCAACAAGTGTGTAGCAGGGCACAGGAAGTTGTTCCTGTGGCACGTACACCAATTGGAGTGGAAGCTTATGATAGTGATCATGAAGTTTCGGATCAAGTCACTACCGAACCTCGTAGGGTGACAAGGATACGTACTACTTCAGAGTGGTACAGTAATCCTGTCTTGAAGGTCATGTTGCTAGACAACAATGAACCTACGAGCTATGTAGAAGCGATGGTGGGCCCGGATTCCGATAAATGGCTCAAGGCCATAACACCCGAGAGAGGATCCATGTATGAAAACAAAGTGTAGACTTTGGAAGAACTACTTGATGGTCGTAAGGCTGTTAGGTACATATGGATTTTGAAAGGAAGACAGACAATGATGGTAAGTGTCACCATTGAGAAAGCTCGACTTGTCGTTAAGATGTTTTTCGACAAGTTCAAGGAGTTGACTACGATGAGACTTTCTCACTCGTAGCGATGCTAAGAGTCTATTGGAATTATATTAGCAATTACTGCATTATTTATGAAATCTTGCAGATAGGATGTCAAAACATTGTTTCCTCGACGATTCTTGAGGAAAGGTTGTATTTGATACAACCGAAAGGTTTTGTCTATCCTGAAATATGCTAATAAGTATGCAAAGCTCCAGCAATCCTTCTGAGGACTGGAGTGAGCATCTCGGAGTTGGAATGTATGCTTTGATGATGATCAAAGATTTTGGGTGTATACAAAGTTTATGAGAAACTTGTATTTCCAAAGAAGTGAGTGGGAGCACTATAGAATTTCTGATGAGTATATGTTGTTGACATATTAATGATCAGAAATGACGTAGAATTTCTGGAAAGCATATAGGGTTATTTGGAAAGTGTTTTCAATGGAAAACCTGGATTAAGCTACTTGAACATTGAGCATCAAGATCTATAAGGATAGATCAAAACGCTTAATAGTACTTTCAAATGAGCACATACCTTGACATGATCTTGAAGGTGTTCAAGATGGATCAGTCAAAGAAGGAGTTCTTACCTGAGTTGTAAGGTATGAAGTTAAGACTTAAAGCTCGACCATGGCAGAATAGAGAGAAAGGAACGAAGGTCGTCCCCTATGATTAAGACATAGGCTCTTCAGTATGCTATGCTGTGTACCGCACCTGAAGTGTGCCTTGCCATGAGTCAGTCAAGGGGTACAAGAGTGATCCAAGAATGGTTCACAGGACAGCGGTCAAAGTTATCCTTAGTAACTAGTGGACTAAGGAATTTTCTCGATTATGGAGGTGGTAAAAGAGTTCGTCATACAGGTTACGACGATGCAAGCTTGACACCTATCCGGATAGCTCTGAGTAGAGATACCGGATACGTATAATGGAGCAACAATTTAGAATAGTTCCAAGTAGAACAGTTATTTGGAATAGCTCCAAATAGAACGTGGTAGCTGCATCTAGGAGATGACATAGAGATTTGTAAAGCACACACGGATCTTAAAGGTTCATACCCGTTGACTAAAACCTCTCTCACAAGCAACATGATCAAACCCAGAACTATTTGGGTGTTAGTCACATGACGATGTGACCTGTGAGTGTTAATCACATATCGATGTGAACTAGATTATTGACTCTAGTGCAAGTGGGAGACTGTTGGAAATATGCCCTAGAGGCAATAATAAATTGATTATTATTATATTTCCTTGTTCATGATAATCGTTTATTATCCATGCTAGAATTGTATTGATAGGAAACTCAGATACATGTGTGGATACATAGACAACACCATGTCCCTAGTAAGCCTCTAGTTGACTAGCTCGTTGATCAATAGATGGTTACGGTTTCCTGACCATGGACATTGGATGTCGTTGATAACGGGATCACATCATTAGGAGAATGATGTGATGGACAAGACCCAATCCTAAGCCTAGCACAAGATCATGTAGTTCGTATGCTAAAGCTTTTCTAATGTCAAGTATCATTTCCTTAGACCATGAGATTGTGCAACTCCCGGATACCGTAGGAGTGCTTTGGGTGTGCCAAACGTCACAACGTAACTGGGTGGCTATAAAGGTACACTACGGGTATCTCTGAAAGTGTCTGTTGGGTTGGCACGAATCGAGATTGGGATTTTGTCAATCCGTGTAAACGGAGAGGTATCTCTGGGCCCACTCGGTAGGACATCATCATAATGTGCACAATGTGACCAAGGGGTTGATCACGGGATGATGTGTTACGGAACGAGTAAAGAGACTTGCCGGTAACGAGATTGAACAAGGTATACCGACGATCGAATCTCGGGCAAGTACCATACCGCTAGACAAAGGGAATTGTATACGGGATTGATTGAGTCCTTGACATCGTGGTTCATCTGATGAGATCATCGTGGAACATGTGGGAGCCAACATGGGTATCCAGATCCCGCTGTTGGTTATTGACCGGAGAACATCTCGGTCATGTCTACATGTCTCCCGAACCCGTAGGGTCTACACACTTAAGGTTCGATGACGCTAGAGTTATAAAGGAAGTTTGTATGTGGTTACTGAATGTTGTTCGGAGTCCCGGATGAGATCCCGGACGTCACGAGGAGTTCCGGAATGGTCCGGAGGTAAAGATTTATATATAGGAAGTCCTGTTTCGGCCATCGGGACAAGTTTCGGGTCATCGGTATTGTACCGGGACCACCGGAAGGGTCCCGGGGGCCCACCGGGTGGGGCCACCTGCCCCGGGGGGCCACATGGGCTGTAGGGGGTGCGCCTTGGCCTACATGGGCCAAGGGCACCAGCCACTAGAGGCCCATGCGCCAAGATATAGGAAAAAGGGGAGAGTCCTAAAGGGGGAAGGCACCTCCGAGGTGCCTTGGGGAGGATGGACTCCTCCCCCCCTCTTAGCCGCACCCCTTCCTTGGAGGAAGGGGCAAGGCTGCGCCTCCCCCCTCTCCCCTGCCCCTATATATAGTGGAGGGGAGGGAGGGCATCCATACCTGAGCCCTTGGCGCCTCCATCCCTCCCGTGACAGCTCCTCCTCTCCCGTAGGTGCTTGGCGAAGCCCTGCAGGATTGCCACGCTCCTCCATCACCACCACGCCGTTGTGCTGCTGCTAGATGGAGTCTTCCTCAACCTCTCCCTCTCTCCTTGCTGGATCAAGGCGTGGGAGACATCGTCGAGGTGTACGTGTGTTGAACGCGGAGGTGCCGTCCGTTCGGCACTAGGATCATCGGTGATCTGAATCACGACGAGTACGACTCCATCAACCCCGTTCACTTGAACGCTTCCGCTTAGCGATCTACAAGGGTATGTAGATGCACTCTCTTTCTACTCGTTGCTGGTCTCTCCATAGATAGATCCTGGTGATTCGTAGGAAAATTTTGAATTTCTGCTACGTTCCCCAACACGTAAACCATGAAGAAAGGTGTATAGCCCGTAGATCAGTTTGGGGTGATGTTTATGCTCCATAACACAGATGGTAATTCTTCCACCCAACAACCCGGCGTCCGTTTCAAAGGAACCATAAGCCGGGGCTTTATACCCTTTAGGATTTCTTGATTAGCTCTCTCAGCTTGACCATTAGACTGGGGGTGAGCCACGGACGCTACATCAAGCCGGATGTGCTCTCGTTGACAAAATTCCTCCATCTCACCTTTGGAAAGGTTCGTGCCATTATCTGTAATGATGCTATGTGGAAAACCAAAATGGAAGATCACCTTCTTGATGAATTGAACCGCCGTGGCTGCGTCACATTTGCTTACTGGCTCCGCTTCAACCCACTTAGTAAATTTGTCAACTGCCACCAAGAGGTGGGTCTTCTTATCCTTGGACCGCTTAAAAGGACTTCATCTTGGCCCTCCTCAGGAGAAACACAATGTTGGAATACGCCTGAAACATTGCAACGGTGTACCTCGCTATTGTGAATAACCATGGACTTTGATCGCCGGACTATCTGTCTGGCGAGAACTTCATCTTCTGGTAACTCGCCTCAGTTCATATACGCCAGGTATGGAACTGTCCAATCAGGAATTATATGTAAAACGGCAACCAACTGTGCCTTCGGATCAGGAATAGCCAAATCCTCCTCTGTGGGTAATTTTACAAACGGGTTATGCAGGATATCCAGAAAGGTATTGGGCGGCACCGTTTTACGTTGAGACCCCAACCGGCTTAAAGCATTTGCTGCTTTGTTTTTGTGCCGATCAATGTGCTCAACCTGATAACCTTTGAAGTGACCAGCCACAACATCCACCTCTCGCCTGTAAGCCGCCATGAGGGGATCCTTAGAGTTCCAAGTCCCAGGAACTTGTTGAGCCACCAGATCAGAATCTCCAAAGTAGCGCACCCGGCTTAAGTTCATTTCCTTGGCCACACGGAGATCATGGAGTAAGGCCTCGTACTCAGCTGCATTGTTAGTACAAGGAAACATTAAGCGGAGAACATAACAAATTTTATCACCTCGAGGGGAAGTAAGGACAACTCCAGCCCCCAAGCCCTCCAACTGTCTGGACGCATCAAAGTGGATAGTCTAGTATGTGATGTCCGGTTTGTCATCTGGTGCCTGCAACTCTGTCCAGTCGTTGATGAAATCCACAAGAGCCTGAGACTTGATGGCTGTGCGAGGCATGTATTTCAAACCATGTGGTCCAAGCTCAATAGCCCATTTAGCAACCCGGCCAGTTGCCTCCCTATTCTGGATTATATCCCCCAAAGGAGCAGAACTGACCACTTTAATGGGATGGCCCTGAAAGTACTGTTTAAGCTTCCGACTTGCCATGAAAAACCCATATACTAGCTTCTGCCAATGCAGATATCTTTGCTTTGACTCAATTAACACCTCACTGATATAATAAACCGATCGTTGAATCGGATATTCCTTCCTAGCCTCCTTGCGTTCCACCACAATGGCTACACTGACAGCCCGAGCATTAGCAGCCACGTATAATAACAGTGGTTCCTTATCAACCGGGGCAGCAAGAACTGACGGTTCAACCAGCTGTCTCTTCAAGTCCTCAAACGCCGCATTAGTTGCGTCACTCCAGACAAAATTGTATGTTTTCTTCAACATCTGATATAGAGGGATCGCCTTCTCTCCCAAGCGGCTGATAAACCGGCTTAGGGCTGCAATTCGACCCGCCAGTCGCTGAACATCATTGATACACTTCGGTTTAGCCAAGGATGTAATCGCTTTGATCTTTTCCGGATTAGCCTCGATGCCTCTGTTAGACACCAGAAAGCCTAAGAGCTTGCCTGACGGAACACCAAAAATGCACTTGTCCGGATTGAGCATCATTTTATAAACCCGAAGATTGTCAAAAGTCTCCTTGAGGTCATATATCAATATCTCCTTCTTCCTGGACTTTACAACAATGTCATCCACATAAGCATGAACGTTGTGCCCAATCTGAGTATGAAGACAATTCTGCACACAATGCTGATAGGTTGCCTGGGCACTCTTGAGCCCAAAGGGCATAGACACATAGCAGAAGGCTCCAAAGGGAGTGATGAAGGATGTCTTCTCCTGGTCCTTAACTGCCATTTTTATCTGATGATAACCGGAATAAGCATCCAAAAAACTCAAACGCTCACAACCCGTTGTAGCATCGATGATCTGATCAATACGCGGGAGAGCAAAAGGATCTGCCAGACAAGCTTTGTTCAAGTCTGTGTAATCCACACACATACGCCAAGTGCCATTCTTCTTAAGCACTAGCACCGGATTGGCCAGCCACTCTGGATGAAAAACTTCAATGATAAACACAGTAGCCAACAGTCGGGCTACTTCCTCTCCAATGGCCTTGCATCATTCCTCGTTGAAGCGGCGAAGAAACTGCTTGACCGGTTTAAACTTGGGATCAATATTGAGAGTGTGCTCAGCGAGTTCCCTCGGTACACCTGGTATGTCAGAAGGCTTCCATGCAAAAATGTCCCGGTTCTCACGGATGAACTTGATGAGCGTGCTTTCCTATTTCAGATCCAGATTTGTGGTGATACTAAACTGTTTGGATGAATCGCCAAGAACGAAATCAACAAGTTTAGTTTCATTAGCCGGTTTGAACTTCAGGGTCGGGTCATGCTCTGTGGTGGGCTTATTCAGAGGAGTCATATCCGCCGGATCAACATTGTCCTTGTAGAACTTCAACTCTTCTGTTGCACAAACTGACTCAGCATAAGCTGCATCACCCTCTTCACAGTCCAAAGTGATCTTACGACTCCCGTGCACCGTGATGGTCCCCTTATGACCTGGCATCTTGAGTTGTAAGTAAATATAACAGGGTCTTGCCATAAACTTTGCATAAGCCGGACGTCCAAACAAGGCGTGATATGGGCTCTGGATTTTCACCACTTCAAAGGTTAATGTTTCAGACCTGGAATCATGCTCATCACCAAACACAACCTCCAAAGCTATCTTGCCAATAGGATATGCCAATTTACCTGGTACTACACCGTGGAAAACAGTGTTCGAAGGTTTAAGACTCTTATCCATCAACCCCATGCAGTGGAGGGTTTCATAATACAGGATGTTGATGCTGCTCCCTCCATCCATAAGCACCTTGGTGAATTTATAACCTCCCACCTGAGGTGCCACCACTAAAGCCAGATGACCCGGATTGTCAACCCGGGGTGGATGATCCTCTCTGCTCCACACAATGGGATGCTCGGACCAACGTAAGTAACGGGGTACAGCCGGTTCAACAGCATTAACTGCCCTCTTGTGAAGCTTCTGATCGCGCTTACATAAGCTAGTGGTGAAAACATGATACTGCCCGCCATTCAACTGCTTTGGGTGACTCTGAAAACCTGATTGCTGCTGATTCCCCTGATTATTCTGTTGGTTGTTAACACCTTGGTTGTTCTGGTTGCCCTGATTATTCTGAAATCCATAGTTTGAACCGCCGCCACCATGAAAACCTGGACCTGAACCGCTCGACGGACCCTGATCATACCAGAAGAGATCAGAGTTTTTGAACTCCTTCATAATGAAACAATCCTTCCAGAGATGTGTTGCTGGAACCTCCTTGGTCCCATGCTTTGGGCAGGGTTGGTTTAACAGACGCTCCAGATTCATACCTCCACCGCACTGGGGTGGTTTACCCTTACGACGTTGCATATTGCCCTGCACATTGGTGTTAGCCACAAAATCTGAATTACCTGCTTTGTGCTTACCATTGTTCCCATGGCTCCCTTGGTTGTGCGGCTGTCCTTTCGCACCGCCGTTCTTGTTTCCCTTCTCCGGTTTCTCCTCGTCAGAATCGGGATCCTTGGTATTATCAGAATCGGCATATTTAACCAAGGCTGCCATGAGTGTTCCCATGTCATTGCAGTGGCGCTTGAGCCGTCCCAACTTCATCTTCAGTGACTTAAACCGGCAATTATGCTCCAATGTTAGGATCGCTGTGCCAGCCGTAATGCGGTCCGACGAATGCAAGACTTCCGAAACCCGGTGCACGCAATGGGTTGTTGACTCATTCTCTCCTTGGATGCAGGCAACTAGATCCACAATGGACATGGGTTGTTTGCATGTATCCTTGAAGTTTGCTATAAACCAGGCCTTCAACTGGTCCCATGATCCGATGGAGTTGGCGGGCAGGCTCTTTAACCAAGTGCGGGTTGTCCCTTCCAACATCATGATGAAATATTTTGCACATGCCGCTTCATCCACATCCAGCATCTCCATTGCCATCACATAACTTTCGACCCACACCTCAGGAGGTTGATCCGCGGTATAGTTAGGCACCTTATGCGGACCCTTGAAATCCTTGGGCAATCGCACATTACGAAGAGCCGGGATGAGACACGGCACTCCCTAGGAGCTGAAGGCAAGCCCGGTCCCTCGCTCTACTGACGCCGCTGGCTGAAACGAGGCGGGTTGATGATGACCCGCGTGTTGTGCTGCTAATGCGGCCTCCCTTCACGCTCTGCCATTATCCACCACATCATGAGCATTCGCCCCACCACGTGCCGGATTGGGCCCTTGAGGGGCATTACGGCGCCGCGCACTGCTGGACACCTCCGGTTCATCTATGTGCCTGCTATAAATTTTGCTCGGACGGGGGGTTGAATGAATTCTGTCTCGGCTATAGGAATAAGCCTGCTGCTGCACAACAGCAGTTTGAAGAAGATCCCTGGCCCGCCGCGTCTCCACCGCCGCCAGTGAATCACCCTCCATCGAAATAGCTGCTAGGTGAGATGCCGTAGCAATCCAAAGGGCTAGAAAAATGACTCGGTGGTGTTGATACGTATTGCGGCGGGTTATCCATTCGTCGAGGTGGGTTTGTCATCTATGGTTGATCCGGCGCTGCCCTAGGTGCCTCGGTCTGGTTTACTGCTGCCGGATTACTTGGCCCAGCCCCCGGCGTATTGAAGAGATTCAGTCCTTCATAGACCGGTGGCAGACGAGACCGGTACTTCCTTCGCAGCACTTCGTTTTACGCGTTCTGATCCAACATAAGCCGGTAATTCTGCGTCTGGATCTGCTGTGACTGGGCATCTAAAGTGGCCTGTTCTTCAGCCATCCTAACTTCCTCAGCTGCCAGGTCCTCTTTAGCCTGTGTTATCTGGTCTTTTAGCTTGGTAACCTTTGCATTATGCTGATCATGTGTCACCAGGGTGATTGCCGTGGTTAACAAGGTCGCCCAGGCATCCAACAAACCGGAGAGAACTTGAGCCGGCCGCCGTGCCAGGCCTCCTACCGTGGTTGCTGATCCGGACGTCATTACTGCTATAGATAAAGATTGCAAGGTGGGCTGTATTCCGGCGATGAAGACTGCAACCCGGTTTGGTGGTTCAATGGGGTCCGGAAGACTATTGCCATCGGAATAGCCCCCAATCCGATTGTCTTGCAATTGGTACAGCGACTCGGTTTCGCCAGTGGACGACTCGCCATCTGAGTAGATGGTTGTCTCACCATCGGACACCGGTTCATATTCTGCACCATGAATGAATCCTACGAACACACGCTTCATGGCAGGCTGAACCCGGGCAGGACTCGCACGCTGAGCCGTTTCGACGAGGTCGGTGGAGATGTCCGGCTTAGGGCCCGGTTCACGGATCTTGCTGATGAAAACGTGAATTCCGCCAAAGGGGACCCGGTACCCGTACTCGATTGAGCCGGCCTCAGGGCCCCATCCTGCATCATCAATGTAGAGCTTGTCGCGACGACTCTTGGTCATCCGGCCAACTGCGTACCCTTTGAGTCCTTCGAAGCTGCCCTTCAAGAACTCGAAACCATCATGCGATAGCCCCACGCTGGGCGCCAACTGTCGTGGAAATATCACGTCAGATGTCCTAACGGAAGGACTTAGTCATGAAGCCATCGCAACGAGATTAGCTTGAAGGGGTTAAACTGGACAAGGGACACGAGAGTTTTATACTAGTTCGGCCCCTTACGATGAAGGTAAAAGCCTACGTCTAGTTGTGATGGAATTGATTGGGTTTCGATGACCAGGGAGCGAATAAGCTTTGCCTGAGTCACGAGTTGTTGTTTCTTGTCCCTGAACTGCCGTCTGGTCGTCCCTTTATATACACAGGTTGACACCCGGCCAGTTTACAGAGTCCCGAGGCCGGCTTATACAAGTGTCTGGCTCAGTCTCTCCCCTTTCCTAACTTACAATACAAGTTATACAACTATGGCGGTTTACAAATATGGGCCCTAATCCGCCTTTGGGCTCTGGGCCTCTAAGCTTTATTAGTAAAGCGCCATCTTCTTTGTCTTCATGGGCTTCAGTACAGTTGAGCGTGAATCGGCCCCTCCTGGGCAGTTTACACTCAGTAGTTATATCCTCAACAAGCTCGCCCGAGCTCCGGCAGCCGCCAAACTCGTTGTCGGCATCGTTTCCGGCAACCCCAAGCCCAACCACCACCACCTCTTGACGTGGTTCGCTCCGGGCTTCATGTCCGTCCATTTGGTCGCCGGAGTGCAAAACCCACGCCCTCCGCCGCGTTCGGTCATCACCGACGGCTAAACGCCGGTGATTTGACCCAGTTGACCAGGGATTTGACCCCCCCCCTGGGTCACTGACATGTGGGCCCTGCTCTTTGGTCAAACCTAGATTAGCACTAAACTAACCCTAATTAGTTAGTTAACTAACTGTGTCACTGGACCAGTGGGTCCCATTGGTCAGGTTTGACCTGGACCGCACAGTTGACCTGCTGACGCAGTAATGAATTTCTCTGGATTTATTCTTATTCAGGAAATTCAAGAAAATAAAGTAAACTTCAAAAATTCATAAAAATTAATCTGTAACTCCAAATGAAAAGATGTATATATGAAAAATGATAAAAAAATCAATATATCCATCTGTACTGGTTTCATGCATGTTAGAGCAACCTAACCTTGTTGTTTAGGTCAAAACATGATAAGGCATTATTTAAGTGCATAGTTTGAATTTGGAGTTGAATCTTTGGTTCAAACCAACTCAAACCACCCTATTTGTAGTTGCATTAGCCAAACACACTCATTATGCCATGTCATATGCATGAATCATATTGTTGCATATCGTCGTGTATTGATTGTGTTACCGGTGTGTTCTCTGCGGTAGGTTCTGCTCCTGAGGATATCCGTGAATATCCAACTAAAGAACAGTACCTCTCGACCACCTTGTCTGGCAAGCAACCACCATTTGATCATATCGATACAATCCCATGTTCTAGCTCCTGCTCTCATTTACTGCATTTAAGACAACAACATTTCAAACTGTTGTGTGTTGCGGTAGTTGAACCAATTCATCTCCATGACCTGTCATTGCCACAGTAACTAGATGAAACCCACTAGCATGTGTAGGAGTTGATTGAGCCATGTTTGTGTTCCCTACCTTGCTATGCCTGCTATGCTTAGAGTCGTGTCAGGTCTGGTTCATCTAGGTGATGGGCTAGAGTGAAATGATTATGTCGGTGATGAGAGTGATATGAGGAACACGATTTGGTAAAGGTATCGATGAGAGGCCATGCAGGAGTACATGGTGGGTTGTTTCATTGGAACCATCCCTAAGCACTAAGATCTGTATGTGTGATTTAAGAATCAGCTACTACCACACATTGGGCCCGAAACCAATGGACCCTCTTGACTTATTAACCGCCCTTGTCCTCTGTCCAAGAGTTGCAAGTAGTTTCTGGTGTTTGTAGTATACTATAGGCCGTGTGCAGCGCTGACCCTTGGGGTGGGCTGTGATGTGGCAGGTATGTGGCACGATGTACCGTGGCGCCTGTTTGGTGTCTTGGTAACCCTGCACACATCATTCGGGACCGTATGTGGAAACCTCGGCCGGACTCCTTGCGGATGGAACCTGGATAGGCGATAAACCTGGACTAGGGACTTGAGTGTTTAGTCAGGTCGTGGTCGACACCCTCATTGGGCGTCCGCTTGAAGGTTGTTGAGTACATGTCGTGTAAACAGTGATAAGTGGTGGAAGTGTGTGTGAAGAAGTACACCCCTGCAGGGTTAGCATCATCTATTCGAATAGCCGCGTCCATGGTAAAGGACCACTTGCTTTCCTATACAGTTCATAGACAAGTAAATGGAAACTACTAAAAGTCTCAAGACAAGTGTGAGTGTCATGGATGGCCCTTCCGTAGGAAGAATGAAGAGGATCCGCGGTAGTGTATTGTTGTGGTGAGTAGTGGACTCGTGTGCGCCAAACATTTATAAGAAGTTGTCTCGTAGGATAGTTTAGCCAAGAGTCAAAGCTGGCTTGCTGCAATAAACCCCACTACCCTTTGTTGATAATGTGCATGTATGTAGGATCTGATGTAAGTCTTGCTGAGTACCTTTGTACTCATGTTTGCTTAATTACTATTGCAGAGGATAACGCCCCCCCCCCCCTTCTGAAGGGTTTTATGTAGATCTCGACATTGATGAGTAGCTTGATGCCCAGGTGGTGACCCTGAGCTTGTGAAGGGCCTTTGTAGATAGATGGGCTTCGTCAAGCCTTCTTGCTTTC
>NC_041383.1:664825651-664891895 GCF_002162155.2 Triticum dicoccoides | reverse complement strand
CGTAGGATAGTTTAGCCAAGAGTCAAAGCTGGCTTGCTGCAATAAACCCCACTACCCTTTGTTGATAATGTGCATGTATGTAGGATCTGATGTAAGTCTTGCTGAGTACCTTTGTACTCATGTTTGCTTAATTACTATTGCAGAGGATAACGCCCCCCCCCCCCCTTCTGAAGGGTTTTATGTAGATCTCGACATTGATGAGTAGCTTGATGCCCAGGTGGTGACCCTGAGCTTGTGAAGGGCCTTTGTAGATAGATGGGCTTCGTCAAGCCTTCTTGCTTTCTAGTTGTCTGTGAAGGAAATATGCCCTAGAGGCAATAATAAAGTTATTATTTATTTCCTTATATCATGATAAATGTAAATTATTCATGCTAGAATTGTATTAACCGGAAACATAATACATGTGTGAATACATAGACAAACATAGTGTCACTAGTATGCCTCTACTTGACTAGCTCATTGATCAAAGATGGTAATGTTTCCTAACCATAGACAAGAGTTGTCATTTGATTAACGGGATCACATCATTAGGAGAATGATGTGATTGACTTGACCCATTCTGTTAGCTTAGCACTTGATCGTTCAGTATGTTGCTATTGCTTTCTTCATGACTTATACATGTTCCTACAACTATGAGATTATGCAACTCCCGTTTACTGGAGGAACACTTTGTGTTCTACCAAACGTCACAACATAACTGGGTGATTATAAAGGAGCTCTACAGGTGTCTCCGAAGGTACATGTTGGGTTGGCATATTTCGAGATTAGGATTTGTCACTCCGATTGTCGGAGAGGTATCTTTGGGCCCTCTCGGTAATGCACATCACTATAAGCCTTGGAAGCAATGTAGCTAATGAGTTAGTTACAGGATGATGCATTACGTAATGAGTAAAGAGACTTGCTAGTAACGAGATTGAACTAGGTACTGAGATACCGACGATTGAATCTCGGGCAAGTAACATACCGATGACAAAGGGAACAACGTATGTTGTTATGCGATTTGACCGATAAAGATCTTCATAGAATATGTAGGAGCAATATGAGCATCCAGGTTCTGCTATTGGTTATTGACCGGAGACGTGTCTCGGTCATGTCAACATAGTTCTCGAACCCGTAGGGTCCGCACGCTTAAAGTTAGATGACGATTATATTATGAGTTTATATGTTTTGATGTACTGAAGATAGTTCGGAGTCCCGGATGTGATCATGGACATGATGAGGAGTCTTGAAATGGTCGAGACATGAAGATTGATATATTGGACGACTATATTCAGACACCAGAATAGTTTCGGGGGTTATCGGATGTATACCGGAGTACCGGGGGGTTACTGGAACCCCCCGGGGGTTAATGGGCCTCATAGGCCCAAAGTGGAGAAGAGGAGGGGCGGCCATGGCAGGCCGTGCGCCCCCTCCCCCTCTAGTCCGAATAGGACAAGGAGGGGGCGGCGCCCCCCTTTCCTTCCTTTCCTCTCTTCCCTTCCTTCCCCCTCTCCTAGTTGGACAAGGAAAGAAGGGAGTCCTACTCCCGGTGGGAGTAGGACTCCTCCCTGGCGCGTCTCCTCCTGGTCGGCCACCCCCTCCCCCTTGTTCCTTTATATACGGGGGCAGGGGGCACCTCTAGACACAACAGTTGATCCTTGAGATCTATTAGCCGTGTGCGGTGCCCCCCTCCACCATATTCCACCTTGATAATATCATAGCGGTGCTTAGGCGAAGCCCTGCGTTGGTATAACATCATCATCGTCACCATGCCATCGTGCTGACGGAACTCTCCCTTGAAGCTCGGCTAGATCAGAGTTCGAGGGGCGTTATCGAGCTGAACGTGTGCTGAACTCGGAGGTGTCGTGCGTTCGGTACTTGATCGGTCGGATCATGAAGACGTACGACTACATCAACCGCGTTGTGCTAACGCTTCAGCTTTTGGTCTACAAGGGTACGTGGACGACACTCTCCCCTCTCGTTTTGCTATGCATCACCATGATCTTGCGTGTGCGTAGGAATTTTTTTGAAATTACTATGTTCCCCAACAGTCTGTACTTAGACAAGTTTGCTTTCGCATGTGCTTGTATGCTTGTATGACTTGAATGTCGGGTCATGTGACCCCTATCTATATGAATGATATGTATGGATCTCTGGAGCCTTCAAAATAAAGTACTTGAGTTGTAGAGTTTTGTTGTGATGCCATGTTGTATTTGCACATATCGAGCATATTATGTGTATGATTTGAAATGCTTGGTATGTGTGGGATCCGACAACCTAGTTGTTTATCCTTGGTAAACTCTCTTACCGGGAAATGTCTCCTGATGCTTCCACTGAGCCTTGGTAGCTTGCTACTGCTCCGAAACACTTAGGCTGGCCGGCATGTCTCCTTGTTTGTTCCTGTGTCTGTCCCTTCGGGGAAATGTCACGCGTTGTTCCTTTAAGTCCTTGTAGCTTGCTACGACTTGGGTTCATACGTTGTTGATCGACACGTTCGTTGTTGGGTCATGTATGCATGTCCCTGTAAGTTAGTTTCACTTTGGGTTCATGACTAGTCATGTCGGCTCGGGTTCTTTGTCATATGGATGCTAGCGACACTATCATATACGTGAGCCAAAAGGCGCAAACGGTCCCGGGCCAGGTAAGGTGGCACCCGTGGGGATACCGTGCGTGAGGCCGCAAAGTGATATGATGTGTTACATGCTAGATCGGTGTGACTTGGAATCGGGGTCCTGACACAGACCTCATCGACAGCGACCACGAGGAGGGCACCCTCTCCGGCTCTTCCAAGGGGAAAGAGCCCATCTACTCTTCCAAGGGGAAAGACCCCATCTGCGACATCAGGGAGGGCACCCTACAGCCGTGCTCTTCCAAGGGGAAGGAGCCCATCTGCGACAACATGGAGCGCATCCAGGGTCCGTGCTCTTCCCACGGGAACGAGCCCATCTGTGACAAGTGAGGAAACCCATGATTTGTTTTGTCGTGCCTCTTCACAGGGGGAAACCCATGATTTGTTTTGTCGAGTCCCTTTTGTAGTGTAGTGAGTTATGTCCAGTTTTAATTGCTATATCTGGTTGTTTGCAGTATGCCTTGTTTATTTCAGTTGTTCACAATGTGATGCTCTATGTGTGCAATTATTTACTATGCAGTACATTTCATCAATACAGTTTTAAAAATACTGATAGGAATGCATATATTTGCTTGTTGTTAAGCCTGTTATAGCTAGCATATGCCTCTTTTAAAGTTTTTTTATTGTTTTGTTGTTTGTAGTTAGCATATGTCCAGTTTCAAATGCTATCTTTGGTTGTTTGTAGTATGCCTTGTTTATTTCCAGTTATTCACAACGTGATGTTCCCTATGTGCAAGTATGAACTATGCAGTTCAATTTCATCAGTACCAGTTTCAACAATACCAATATGAATGACTACATTTGGTTGCTGCATCTTGTAGTTAACATGCCTTTCCATTTTTATTTAACAATAACCATTGTACTTAGACCGACACAATACCAGTTTGAATGACTATGTTTGCCTGTTGTTAAATGTTAGGCTTGTTGCAGTTAACACACCTTTCCACTTGTTTTGCTTTACTAGCGTGCTTAAACATGGATAATTTTGGTTGATGTTTAGCATGTTGTGCTTAACATGCTTCTCGATGTACCTACACAGGAAAATTCTGGGAACGACTGCTGTTTTCCATCGAGGTTAGTTTCATCCCATGGCTTATATATGCTCATTGTTCAAGATATCGGTAGCTGGTACCATATAGGTCGAGGGCTGATAAGGGACTAATCGGTGAATTGGACTTTAACTGAATATATCTTCAACCCATTTATCGTTAGGTTAACTAGGTCCATGTGTACTATATCTGAGGCTACATAGCAACATGCATTGTACTTAATGTCTACATATGCAATCCTAGGCTACATAGCAACAAGGAAGAGTGTTACCTTAATGTTCTGATGATGTCTAGATATACGTAGAAGAGCAGCAGCAACAACAACAATAACACAGCCCTGTTTGGATACTCAACTTAGCTAGAGGTTAGAGTTAGTTTCTAGCTCATGACTAACCCTGAACTAACTCTATCCAAAGAAGTGTTTGGATGACAGGGTTAGATACTTAGATTGACAATAAATGCACTAGGAGAACTAGCTCCAATTAGCACGTCTTGGGTTGGATAGTTTTTTGGGTGGTTTATAGATGCAACTAGCTCAAACTAGCCCTCCTGTTTAGATATACTTTAGGGCTATTTGAGCCCGAACTAGCTCAAACTAACTCTAACCCATGGATATAGCAGTAGTTAATCAGCAGATAATTTGTAAGGATGCAATAAACTCCTTCCGGCCCATAATATAAGATGTTAATTCATCTAATATGTTAGTATATTGGATGTTATAAGATATTATAAAAGAGTGTTGTACTACATCATTGTGTAATTGGTGTTTAGCTTCTAATATTAACTTGGTGCTTTTAGGTACATATGTCATTGGTAAAGATCCGCGCTTCGACCCTTTCTGCGTATGAGGAAATGAGATATCGATGAACTAGCATCAAGTGAGGAAGCTGATAAATATTGTTAGTAAAATGGGTCAAAAGATGGCAATTAAACTATTTGTTTACACTTTATCCAATACAATAGCAAACTGTAGGATTGTAAGTAAGAACTTTGCAGCCTTCTTTTTACTGCCCATATAATGAGCTGTGTTAGATGACAATGTCTATATCTTTTTTTCCTTTGCAGTGGTTCCCAAAGCAGTTTACTCAAGATTACCTCTCAAACTACATGATTGGTGGGAATGCAAAGGTTAAAGTATTTCTACCAGAATACGATGACTATCTAGATGTTTTCATGAAGACCGTGAAGGATGGGCGATCGGCCATCACAATGGGTTGGACTAGAGTCGTGCGTGCCTTCTGCATGGAGGAGGGCACAATATGGGCATTCTTCTTCATCTTGTTCAACAACCAAAATGTATTTCGCCTCTTTCTTTACCGTCTTTAATAGTACAAGTATACAACTGTGGTTCATCATTCTTTATTTGGTTCTTATGTAATTCTTGATATGTACCTATGAATCAAATAATGCATTGGTTGTCTGAACCTGATGGATATGAATAAAGCTATAGCATACATTCAAATTCAACTTCAAATCCGGTACAATTTGATATAGCACCAATTAAATTACGGTGAAATTACGCTCTCCAGGTCGGTATGGCACACGCGCGTGCTAAAACACAACCGTTTGCGATATACACCATAATCCGAGACGGTTCACAGAGAGGAAACATGTGCAAGCGTGCACACACTTGCCGTTTGCAAAGTGTGTGCGATGTCAGACAATATCACAGATGGTGCGGGCTAACTAAACGTCTGTGATAGTTGCCTTATCGTACACGATTCGCAACCATGAACTGTTTGTGATGAAGTATGCATCGTAAATGTTGCACCACAGAATAGCGTGTGCGATAGTTGTCGTGTACGACGATGTTACGACGGTCCGACGTTTCGTAATCCTATCCGACACTCGTACAACGATTAGCTAATCTTCTTAATTAGTTATCGCATACGGTTTGGGAAAAGAAAATGTGTGTGATTGTATACTTATCATACACGTTCTATAATAGTGAACCATTTGTGATGGGCCGCGCATCGTAAACATAGCACCACAGAATACCGATTGTGATGGCAATGCGAGCACAAACAAGTAGGAGTACTGTATATGCATCTTGGCTCCCTATCCCCGGCGGTTTCTAGGTCGTGTGGGAAGGACCCCCCTATCGCCCACACTCACTTGGCGACAGTTCCAAATGTCGTCGCGGAAAGGGGTTAAAAACCGTTTGTATAGCACCGATGCGTACCAGTGCTAGATCAGTTGGAGCGCGAAGAAAGTTCGACTACATCAACCGCGTTGTGAAACGCTTCTACTTACGGTTTACGGGGGTATGTAGACACACTCTCCCCACTCGATGCTATGCATCTCCATGGATAGATCTTGCGTGTGCGTAGAATTTTTTTTGTTTTCCATGCAACGTTTCCCAACAGAAATCGGGAGGCAGCTATCAAAGAAGCCAAGTCAAACCTACAAGCTCCCCAATGCATGAAATATTTTTAATTTTAACACCAATTGTAACTCTTAGCAGTGAGCACCACACACACCCACACAATGTCTACACCCTAGACGCCTCCCTATTGACGGGAACAATACCTCTCACTAAAAGAATATTTTGGATCAATAAGACACCAAAGCGTCAAATTTGAGATTTGATCAATGGTGTCTCGGCTGCCACCTCTCTGTTGACCACCGAACCACTGGTTGGTTTTCTGTGACGGGAGAAATATTTCATTTTTGGGGGGAAATTTTAAATCTGTTCATCTTCAATAATGACAGTACAACAAATACCAAAAATAATAATAATTGCACCCAGATTTGTAGACCACCTAGAGAAGACTACAAGCACTAAAGTGAGCCAAAGGCGCACCACAGTCAACACCCCTTCCTTGTCGGAGCCGGGAAAAACTTATTGTAGTAGACGGCGGGAAGTCGTCGTTCTAAGGCCCTATAGGACCAGTGCACCAAAACGGCAATCGCTGTCGATGAAGAGAATCGTAGATAGGAATGATCCAACCTGGAAACACACGAACATGAACGAACGAAGATCGAATCCAAGCAGATCCACCAAAGTCAACCACCAACCGAATCCCACAAAATCCGCCGGAGACACACCTCCACACGCCCTCTGAGGATGCTAGACACACCATTGGGATGAGGCCTAGGCAAGGAGAACCTTATTCCATCTTCACTCAACCGCCATGGTCTCACCTTTCTGAACAGGACACGAACCCTACCAAAACTAAAAAACTAAATATGGAGCCCTCCCACTGAAAGGTTCAAGATCCATCGTGCCCCCATGGTCCCAAGGCCACGGGAGATGAGGCAGATCGGCGATACCGTCGACGGGAGACTGAAACCCTAGCTACCTTTTCCCTTGGGAGGAGAGAAGAAATCGAAGTAGCACAGACATGAAATCGACGGGATCTAAGCGTTCCACCTAAAAATATCAATATCATGCATACTAGCAAGAAGATACTTCCTCCATCTCTAAGTAAGTGTCTCAACTTTATGTCAACTTTAGTACAAGTTGGACTAAAGTTGAGACATTTATTTTGAAACAGAAGGAGTACTACTTAAGCAAAAAAATCAGTGTCGGAAGAATAATACTTTTGATAGTGTTATTTGACCAATGTCAGCTGGGAGGAGGATGGCAAGCAAACGCGTTTTCCTGATAGTTTTAGTTGCTTTGCAAGATCAAACAGTGAGAGTTTTAGAAAAAATGTATTTTTATGAAAAAAATTGTTATGTTGTTCTGAAGAAGTTCTCATCCCCTCACAACTAAAGCTGCCAGTGAAATCGTCCAAAATGCCACCCCTTCCCAATAAACTTTCATCATCTAAAATGGTCCAAAACTTTTTGTATGTGATAATGTGGCTTTCCATGAATCCCATCTTTTAAGGGCATCTCCAACACTAACCCTCAAACCGCCTGCATAGGTCTAGACCATGCGGTCCAGACGTGTTGTGCCATCCAAAGCGGGCCTGTATCGATTCGCTCAGCGGTCTGAACGCACATTCTCAAATTAGAAGCAAAGATGGGGGGCTTTGGGGAGTTCGGATAGCAGCCACGTTGGACTCTGACACCCCCGGCCCACTAAATCCCCACTCCCGGTCCCATTTTTTTTCAATCCTCCCATTCCCCCCCCCCCTTGATTTGCATCCGTACCCTCCTCCTCTAACGCCACCGATGTACCTCTCTGGCTGGCACACAGGCATTGACGGACCTCCACAACCAGCACTGACACGCCCGCTCGCCTTTTACGACGGTGTCGTCCACCCAGGACCCGTCCGTAGACAGGTACTCCCCGTCCCCCTTGTCGTCGTCATCCATGGCGGACACCATGTCCGGTAGGTGTTCGGTCAAATGTCATTGACCTTATTTTCAAATGCCAAGTCAATGTTTTAGAGTACGAAGGATGGTGGGGTACTCGACCATGGAGGATGAGTTTTTGTGCGATGTGTGGTTGGCCATATCCGTGGATTTCATAGGCAGGAGCAGAGAGGAGCTCTTCTAGCAACGCGCGCATGATTGTTTCACGTGTGAAGCACATTGCCCCCTACGACATGCACATCATCCATGATCGCAATGTGATGTCGTTATCATATCGATGGTACGCCATCCAGACCACAACACAAAGTTTGTGGCACGGTTGATATGTTGGAGGCAAGATGGCCATTGCGTGCGGCGGCCGAGGAGATCGTAAGTTTTGCTTCTTCTTGCTCAACTTGTTGATTTATTCATTCAATGTTGCTCTACACAATGTGCAGCCTGCACACGCTGTCGTGATGTACAACAGGATACAGGGACGGTCATTTATGCACATATACTGTTGGATGGAAATCAGAAGGCACTATGTGTGAGACGACATGATCGTTCATGAAAAACTTGTTGAACATCCGATTAATCTCATCGAATTTTGAACTATTGTTGTACTAGACTTATTTGCATGCTATGTGTGGATGATTTGTGCTATTTTCTATCCAAACTTTGATGAAATCCGCTATGTTTGCATGAACATCGTCCAGTTAGTTGAACCCGGCTTGAAATATATGCATGCAACGTTCGATGGCCGGCTCCCTCATATGTATCCGTGTACTGATCTCCGTGTACGCGGACGGATGCCGGAGCAAATTTGGGTCAGCATTGAAGATGCCCTAAAAATGAAATTAAAGAAGGAAAGAATATAGATGCATGGATTATAGGTGGTCAAACGGGCCGTGCTAAATGGGCTGGCCCGGTAGCACGGAGGAACGACACGGCCTAGGCGTGGCATGGCCCGGGCTAAACGGACCAGGCTCGGCACGCCATATGGGCCATGCCTGGACCTGGAGGCTGGGCACGCGGGTCGGCACGACACGGCCCTTTTTTTAGAATTTATATATGTGTGTGTTCAAAAATACAGCCCAATATACCTAAAAAACAGCCCAACAAATTGAAAAAATGCAGCCCAACCGTGCTAAGCGTGCCACGGGTCGGCCCGTTTATTAGCTGGGCCATGCCTGGGCTGGAGGACACATCACGTGGGCCGGGCTGGGCCGGCCCGGCTAATAATCGTGCCATGGCGGGCCGTGCCGTGCTAGGCCCGATTAGGGTGGGCCAGGCCGTTCCGGCCGGCACGTTTGGCCAGGTCTGGCATGGACTGTCAAAAAAAGAAAGCGGGTTTTGCGAATACGCTTCTGCCGTCGATGCGTCTGTGGCTGACCCTCCTCGCCGCTCGACCCGGCACGAGGCACAGCTCACAGTCACAGGGGATGAGGAGATGAGCGAGAGCTGCTAGGAGGAGCGACACCACCACATGGCTCCTCCTCAGTGCGCCGTCTCGTCGCCGCCCGCCCCCACCAATGCCGCCAATGCCGCCGCCGCCGCCGCCGGCGGCGGAGGCAAGGGCAGGACGCAACTGGCGGTGGCGCAGGTGAAGAAGCTCTGCAAGCAGGGGCGGCTCGAGCAGGCGCGGCGGCTGCTGCTGGACGCGCTGCCGCGCCCGCCCCCGACGCTGCTCTGCAACGTGCTCCTCATCGCCTACGTCGCCGCCGCGCTCCCGGACCACGCGCTCCGCCTCTACGCGCTCCTCAACCACGCCGCGCGCCCCGCGCCCCGCTCCGACCACTACACCTACTCCTGCGCGCTCACCGCCTGCGCCCGCTCCCGCCGCCTGCGCCTCGGGAGGTCCGTCCACGCGCACCTCCTCCGCCGCGCCCGCTCGCTCCCGGACACCGCCGTCCTCCGCAACTCGCTGCTCAACCTCTACGCCTCCTGCGCGAGGTACTGCCACGGCGGCGTCGACGTCGTCCGCAGGCTGTTCGACGCAATGCCGAAGAAGAACGTCGTTTCGTGGAACACCCTGTTTGGCTGGTACGTCAAGACCGGGCGCCCCGATGAAGCCCTGGAGATGTTCGTGCGCATGCTGGAGGACGGTGTCAGGCCTACGCCGGTCAGCTTCGTGAATGTCTTCCCGGCTGCAGGGAGCGGCGATCCCAGCTGGCCATTCTTGCTCTATGGTTTGCTGATAAAGCATGGGGTGGAGTATGTCAATGATCTCTTCGTTGTCAGCTCAGCGATCGGCATGTTCTCTGAGATTGGCGATGTGCGGACAGCTCGGATGGTGTTTGACCGTGCTGCCAAGAAGAACATTGAGGTTTGGAACACGATGATCACTGGGTACGTGCAGAATGGGCAGTTTTCTGAAGCCATGGATCTCTTTATCCAGATACTGGGGTCAAAAGAGGTTCCATCAGATGTTGTGACTTTCTTGTCAGCCGTCACAGCGGCCTCGCAGTCACAAGATGTCAGGCTGGGTCAGCAACTGCATGGCTACTTGATGAAAGGAATGCACAGCACACTGCCTGTGATACTGGGTAATGCGCTTGTCGTGATGTACTCGAGATGCGGCGATGTCCAAACTGCATTTGAACTGTTTGATCGATTGCCAGAGAAGGACATTGTTTCCTGGAACACCATGATCACTGCTTTTGTCCAAAATGATTTTGACTTGGAGGGCCTGTTGCTCGTTTATGAGATGCAGAAATCAGGTTTCATTCCTGATACCGTGACATTGACTGCAGTGCTGTCTGCAGCATCAAATACAGGAGACCTTCAGATTGGTAAACAGTCGCATGGGTATCTCATCAGGCATGGCATTGAGGGCGAAGGCTTGGAGAGCTATCTGATAGACATGTACTCCAAGTCTGGCCGCATAGACATGGCTCAGAGAGTATTTGATGGCTATGGGAATAACAGAGATGAAGTCACTTGGAATGCCATGATAGCAGGATACACACAGGGTGGCCAGCCTGAACAGGCAGTCTTAGCATTCCGGGCGATGATTGAGGCAGGTGTAGAGCCTACTTCAGTGACACTTGCTTCAGTACTTCCTGCGTGTGACCCCGTTGGAGGGGGTGTATGTGCAGGGAAGCAGATACATAGTTTTGCGCTGCGCCATTCTCTGGATACCAATGTCTTTGTAGGTACAGCTCTTGTTGACATGTACTCCAAGTGTGGGGAGATTTCTGCTGCAGAGAATGTCTTTGGTGGCATGACTGAGAAGACCACTGTCACCTATACGACAATGATCTCCGGTCTTGGCCAGCACGGTTACGGCGAAAGAGCACTATCCCTCTTCTACTCGATGCGAGACAAGGGCTTAAAGCCTGACGCCGTGACCTTCCTGGCTGCCATTTCAGCATGTAATTACTCTGGATTCGTCGACGAAGGTCTTTCTTTGTACAGGTCAATGGAAACATTTGGGCTTTTAGCTACCCCTCAGCACCACTGCTGTATTGTGGACTTGTTGGCTAAAGCCGGGAGGGTGGACGAAGCATACGACTTTGTAGAAAGCCTGGGTGAGGATGGGAACTTCATCGCCATCTGGGGATCGCTTCTGGCATCCTGCAAAGTGCAAGGCAAGATGGAGTTGGCAGCATGGGCGACTGAGAAGGTGCTCAACATTGAGAAGCAGTATGGTCATGCAGGCTACAATGTTTTGCTGTCGCAGCTATTTGCTGCTGAAGGTAACTGGAGTAGCGCTGATAGTCTGAGAAAGGAGATGAGATTGAGGGGGGTGAGGAAAGAGGTGGGTTCTAGTTGGATCAAAGTCCAGACTGCAGCATTGCAGGACAGATCTGTGGAGAGGAACCAAAAGCAAAATTTCCCCGAAAATGAGCACGTGTTCTCGATGCTGGATGGGGATACTTGCAGTACAGGCGCAATCATTTAACAGTTTAAGTACTTATGGCACGGATAGATTGCAGATTTGTTGATATCTGGAGATTAGAAGGTGGTGATTAGCTCATACTGTCAAGGATCAGAGCTCCTGTTACCTGCACTTATGTCATGATTTGCCTTCTCCCAGAATACAGCTCCTTTGGAGTCTTTCACTGGATGAAACATGAAAAGATCCCCAGCCTGCGGGGATGCCGCGATGGTCAAAAGGTGAACAAGTGCATCGAGACAACATCTATGCTTCCATCGCAATGAAGCAAGTTGCGATCAATATCCGCATCCATCGGAACGAAACAAGATGTTGAGATCGAGACCATATGATCTACTGGATGAAGAACCAGCTGCAGCGTAGACAGTGTTACTTCTAAGACCTGACATGTGAGTACGCCATTGTTAATGAAGTGTACATCAATTTTTTGTTCATACTTGTTGCTACTGAGACGCTGTAAACATTCGGAAAACATTCATGTAAAATGTTAACTAAAGAAAATTATCACAAGGTTATACTTATACAGCCAACTTAATGATGTAAATGTTTCTTCAGCATTCTAGATATGAAAGTAATATCTTAAATTAAGATCACATGATTACCCAGCTTGCACTCCATTATTTGTTCTCTGTACTAAATATTTGGAATCACTCAGATCAAGGTAAGCAAATTACTACAAGCCTCAAACGTACAGCCTGAAGCATCCCCATGATATAGCTGCAGAGAACAGTAGCTCTAATCCGTCAACAAAACCAGCAAAAAAACTGAAACGTCAGAGATACAGCAAAGCACTCAAGTTCAAATGAAACATTGAGCAAAAGAACCCAGCAGTGAAAGAATCATTTTGAACTAAAACCATGACAAGAATTATGGAACAGAGGGAGTAGCATTTAGTTCCAGAATAACATTGACATGATATCATTGAATTCCACAACGATATCAACAATATGAGAATAAATGGTGATCACTGTAGTTGTACAAATACAACAAAAATATCTCAACTGGATAAATCAGGCCTCCGGGTGGCAAATTACATGACTCATTTGAGAATTTCAGACTCAAACTTAGTTCGCTACAAGATACAAAACTTGCTGGAATGGTGACACTATCTATTGGTTTGCTCAAATATGCTTCAGCTGACTTTCCTTAGTTGGAGTGGTTCAGTCCTATGAAACATCACCCACCAGATCACCAGCCTGTGATTGGTGATAATGAATTCGCCAATGGTGTAGCAGGTAATGTTCAAGATCTTATCCTTAATCCAATGTTGATATCTTACTTGCTCTGTGAATCACAAAATTGCCCATATTCACATTCACAAAGACCCATCCTCACCTGAAATTTTAATTCAGAAAGGGATGAGTAAACCAGCCACATCAAATACCTTTTAGTGTGGTATATAATGATGACAATTGACAGCAGACCTTTCGTAAAGTGAAGGAAACCCTTCGCGAATTTCTTTTAATGACTTGACCAGCCACGTCATCAACCTACAAGGATCACATTACAACTATTATACAATGTTGCATCATTTGGTATTAAATACGGAGTAGAACAGAAGAATTGTCAAAAATGTATGGTTAAAAGTTGATATTTATCCAACATATACAGGCTTCCTGTGAAGAAAAAATACTCCCTCCGTTCGTTTTTATAAGGCGTTTCAGACAGCTGGGTTTGAGCTGTTTAGTACACTGTCCGAATTTGCTAAAACGTCTTATATAAGTGAACAGAGGGAGTAGTTAATTTATGCAACTTGCAGTTGAAGTACCATGTGTGAAATACTGTTTAAAGCAGGAGTAAGACGAGTTAATTAGTTGGCACTTACATTTGTATTATTGTATGGCAACGATATGTTTAGAGGAACAAAATATTAACTTAAACATCAAATACCTTATGGTGTGGTATATAGTGATGCCAAGCATATCGGCCTTCTCCAGACATGAGTAACATTGACCTAGGAGGTAGAAATACAGCTTTCCGCGTGCATTGTGGATCTTGGATACTACCTTCATCAGCTCCACTGACCACACTTGGAGCACGCCAACTGCCTTTCGGGTATTGTCTGAACTCCATAATGCAAGGTCCAGCCAAAGAAAGACTAAAAATCATTTCTTCGAATGCTGAGTGTGTGTCTATGTGTGGAGACAAACCTACACCACAAGGATATTCATTTACCTGTAAGCACAATCAGGTTAGTTCTACCACTGGTTGTCAAGAGCTAATACTGTTAGCGATAGATAAATAAGAAAAGAAATCCGTAATTAGGCCGTACCAAATCAACAAACAGGAAATTTAAGCTACAGCTGTAATATACAATGGAAACCAAAACAGTGGTAGAAATGTGGAAACTTACCGTCAATTGATCCACCAGTTTGCCAGTACAATTCTTGACACCAGGGAATGTCACAATTTTGTCGAGGACTTTTGAAACAAAAGATGGCAACTCACCCAAGAACTGCTTCGAATCAACATTCCTGGTCTGTAAAGTCAACAAAACCTCGTTACAATGTAACTTTGAGCAGCCTTCACATCAAGATTTGATGATTAAAGGTAATGAGTGGGAGTGGCAAAGGAGATATGAACTGTGGAAAGTTGTTCATAGTACATCATCCCTCTCTACAGAAAGAAGTTAGTTGACTGCATATGGTTTCATGGTAAAACTTCATAAAGCATTCTTCTTTTGTCCAATTTTCGTTCTGTACACCGACATTTTTTTTTCTTCTGCTCTACATTTGTACACTGGAATAAGAGTTGCCAAAATGGCACTAACAGTGTGAAGGGCCATGACAGGTTAGCACTGATGTTGCAGAGCTGACAAAATCAGGCAAAATGCAATTGACATTTTTGAGTGAGTGCCTTTTTCATTTTGTACTGAAGAAAGAATTATATCCTCTGGAAAGTACATGAACTTATATTGTACAAAAAGAACTGACAGTGCGAACTTATTTTAGTACTACTAAACGTAACCAATCTGACTGATTGCAGAAGGGCAAATAGAGTTGCGGAGAGAAGAACAATCTGGATGGTCATATACTTACAAGGTCGAACTTACTTCATACAGAAACTCATAACCGTAATGCTGAACTCGCCTTTTCGCCAACCTTTTCCACGGCCTACTGTCCACAGCAGCAAGTAGCTCCTGCAGAAGATGCAAAATTACAGACGCTACTCAACCCAAATTTATTAGCAGCAAGCAAGCCGCCAATGGAAGACAACCTAGCTGCGACTCCAGTCCACCGACCTGTTCCTCGGCGGCGGTGACGAACTCCTGGACCAAGTGAATGCCCGGGATGCCGAGCTCCGACGAGGAGAGGGCCACCGGGGGAGCGGAGACGGCGACGGCGGCCTTGGGCGGGGCGGGCACCGAGTAGCGTATGTGCAGCACGCGCCCGGAGAGGCGGCCGCAGGGGCGCCCGTGGAGCGCGGCCATCGCGGCCCCCGCGGCGGCGGGCTCGCGGAACCGGACGATGACGCGCGCGCCGCTGTCGTCGGCGGCGCTGACCCCCTCGACCTCCCCGAAGGCGCCGAAGGCCGCGGCGACGTCGTCGTGGGTCAGCCCCACCGCCGGCCCGCAGTTGGCCACGTACAGGACGGCGCTGGGAGCGGGAAGCGCGGCTGTGTCCTCGGCGACGGGCGGCGGGCGCGTGTACCCAGACTTCGCCATCTGCGGCGTCGCGCCGCGGCAGCCGGAGATCGAGTTGGGGGTGGAGGGAGGGGGAAGCGAGCACGCGGGCAGCAGTGGCGACGCGGCGGCAGTCGTGACTCGTGTCGCAGCTTTTCCTTTTCCCCGCGCGACGGCGCAGTTTCGGCCGTTTTGCTCAGGGTGTTACATAAACCGGAATTTCATACAGAACCTAAGTTCGCAAAAGCATCACGAGAAATGGCTCGATCTCGTAGAGCACAGGGATAGTTCCCACATTCCAAACACAACCGCGGAACTTCGACAAGATGTCTCAGAAGGGGAATTTCGGTCTATTTGGCGCCCTTGAATTTCACTGGAAAGTTTTCAGTTTCTATAGGTATCAAGGAAAAACTCCCAAGGTTTGCGGACCCCAAGCGTATGCGAGCACCAAGGCAATGGCATTGCAACAGTGAGAGCAATGAACAGTTAAAAACAATGTAGAATCTGGGATAGTTGTAACTCTAAGGCAGCGCTGAGTCTGGATTCCTAAGGCTCGAAAGGCTTCACCAAGTGAACACAACCAGATAATGCTGTAACGATCGATTCTATTATATATCATAGAGTTCAAGACTGTCTTCACAATCAGGGACCCAATGGAGCAACGCAAATGCAGCAACATTGCAGGAAAGAAAAAGAAAACCAATAGCCAGAACCATTGCAACTCCGGTTTCGCCAGTACAAATAATTTATCCCGGCAATGAATGGCATTCCTCCGAGTCCACACTAAAATATGCTCCCATAATCTTTTCTGGGAAGGGACGAGGGTAGCCCGCCCGTCGTAAACGGATGCACGCCTGTTCCTCCTGCGCAAATTAGGACAACTTGGTTAAGAATACCAAAAGAAAGGTGCTTCTCTACTCTGCTAAAAGAGCAAGTAAATTACCCCAGGGCACTCCCTCGCCCATGCCATAGGGAGGCCATGCAGGCTGCCCACTTTGGTGACTCCCCATCGGTGGCCGCATGTGACTGTTAGTTGGCTGGTTGTATCTCGGTTGGAGAAATTGATGTCCATGGCGACCCCGGAGACTTTGCTGAGGATAATTCGGAGGGTTGAAACCACCGTAACTGATTGGAACAGTAGGACGGGTGCCCCTCCCATGCGAGCCTGAGTGCAGTTGTTGACCTGCTCCATAGCTAAGAAGCGAAAGAAAAGTAATTAGTTGCCATAACTTGGAAAGGAGCAGATCATATGACGTGGATTGTTATGTCTTGATTCTTGAACTGAAAGACCGATCTTGTGAAGCAAAAAAAAGGGACATCTCAAGATATTCTGTCAGGTGGGTTCTTGTTTTGACGAAAACTCATTAACAAATTTAGAACACAATACCTTTGGCTTGTCGGTAAAGGGTTTGAGCTTGCAAAGTTGTGGCTTTGGGCACGGGTTGATCTCGCAGATCCGCCTGGCTGACAAGTTGCATCCCTAAGATGAAGGTTGCTGCTTAAATCAGCTGACAATGAATTGTCTTCTTGCAATAGTGACTCATCACTGCAAAATAGGACAGTGTAACCATTTACATTCAGACGAACTTTACAGGAAGCAATTTGAGCACACAATTCCTTACCTATAATTAGGATCCCAATCAGAAGGATCAAGTGTTGATGGAGCTGATGTATCCGGTAATACGTCAAATGAGGGCAAAGGTGGAGCATTATGTGAATTATATGCTTGGGAAGGCCCATGACTAGAAGAAGCCTCCACGGAAAAACCACTCCTGGAAGCTATTTGCGGTCTCCAACTAGAATGACCAGAACTAGGTAATGAGTGCTGAGAGTAGCCAGCATGTCCGCGAATATAGGCATCCGAATGACTAAAACTGACACCATCTCCATGTCGTCCTTGTCCATGCTGAGATGCATATTCATGTGGTGGCATCGGCATGTTCTTCCTCTTGCTGTATTGGCCTAGTGGTGCAGCTTTTCCCAATGGGGAGCCATGAATGCCTCCACTAGCAGGAGAACCAGAGCCATGCTTCCCAGTAGAATTAGGCGGGGTATGCATCTGGTAGTTTGGTGGGGTAAATTGTGATGGACTGGCACCAAGAGACATAGGCCCCATACCTCCAGGGCTCAATCGAATGCCTCTATCGTAAGAGAGACGAGGTCTCAGCCTAATATCTGGACTAGAGCTAACATGTGAAAATCCAGAAGGACCTAATGGGGAGTAATACATGTTACCATTATTAACATCACCATAGCTTCCATAGCTGCTAGCAAGACCAGCATTGCCAGCATAGCTACCATGGCTACCAAGGCTTCCATAACTACTCCCATAAGAAAAAGGCACTTTTGGAGGATAGGGGTTAGGAGGTAGACATCTGTTCGCACTTCCAACCTAAAAAAAATTAAAACACAGGACATTTCAGTTCTAATGGACAAGAAAGATACTATAGGATTATAATTCTGCAAATTTAACTCAGGAGCAACATAAGAGAGTAGTTATCACCTGAGGGGAAAGACCTGCAACTAACCAGTGACCTCCTCCTGGATTGTGATCAACTGCTGCAGCATGAGCAACAGGCTACAACACAAATCAATAACAGGATAGGCTTGAGAAAGAAAGAAAGATTGAATGAATGTGTTTACAAGCTAAAACTAAACTGTGTTTTAGTTAAGGTAGAAAGCTATCTTATACTCCCTCCGTTCCAAAATAGATGACCCAACTTTATATTTTGGAACGGAGGGAGTATCTACTAAGATCAATGATGCAACCTGTAGAACAACACTAGTGTACACAGGGAGCATTTTGCATATTGATAGGTTTGTCGATTAGTGTATGTCTGTATGAGAGAGACAGGAAATTAAGTTAACTATCTGCAGACCATTGGTCATTACCCTCAACAAGGCAATATGCCAATCTCTACCTAATAATAAAGCACGTAGGGTTTCTGCCCGTCCGTCGCGCCAATTTGCAAAAAAGCCCCTACATTCTCATGAAATCAACCCGCAGTCCGGATTTAAGTCACACCGAACCGTTATTTTACAGTTTTTCGAAAAAAAACCTGACTTTTTAGGTATTCCATTCGCGGATCATATTTAAGTCAAACAAATGCTTTTCTAAACCATCCATATCTTTTAAACCGTAACTCCGATTTAAACATGTTATATATGAAATTTGATTAGAAAAATATGTAGAATATGAATATAAGATTATTTTAACCTGTTAAGTATTTATAAATATTATTTTGGAAGATATTTAATTCAAACAAATGGTTTTCTAAATTATACGTATCTTTTAAACTGTAACTCCGATTTTAATATGTTATATATGAAATTTGATTAGAAAAATGTGCGAAATCTGAATATGATGTTAATTTTACGTGTTAAACATTTTTAAATATTGTTTTGGAAGCAAACTTATAACTATAGCGCACGATCCATTGTTCTTTCATACAGGCGGCGATCCGGATTGAAAATAAACACCCACTATAATCATATAGGGAAAAGAAAATATCGAGAACTACACATGCATACCTCTGAATACGTCGCAGGGGAAAACAACAGATTTCTCATCGCGAGTGTGAGAGAAAGCGAGAGAGAGAGGGAGAGGGAGGAGAGAGGGAGAGAGAGACGTCTTAGGATTAACCACATTCTAACATGTTTTGGTTTGTGTGAACACTAAGGCCACTACCGGCGAGGGTGAGAAGAAGGATAAGCGGCAACACAAATATGATGCGTCGCTAAAATAAAGGAGATGGGCCTATTGTGGTCTTGAGTGATGGTTGTTCTGTTAAGAGTGTGTGTTGTGTTTTTTGTCCCGTTGCAACGCACGGGCTCTTTTGCTAGTAAAAATCAAGAGGCGATGATAAGTTTATTTGTCACAGCCTAATATTATTTTTATGAAAATATACTTGTTATTCCTCCTAAGATAGATAATTTCAAACCCCAAAGCAGAAGCACATCATCTAGCTTAATTTCAATTTCCTTCTTTGATAAATACGAAGTTAAGACACTCGAAGTAAAACCATACTCACAATTCTTGGAGTCTCAGAGACAGGCTCATATGGACCAGTAAAAGGTTCGCCTGTAATGAATGGATGGCCTGACGCCTGAAATAAGATTGTACAAATTATGTCCTTGCACATGGGTCTGAATTATGTAAGATTACCAACTTGTACGTAAGAATAAATTGTGTTTTCATGAGTAAAAAATACATATACTGTTATAGAAAGAAATGATGATTCATCAACTTAACCTGACATAATAGACTCTAATGAGATTCAAAATATTGAAGTCCCAACCTTTACATAAAGGCCAAGGCAATACAATTGCACAACTAGCATGGGAATACCTGAAATGGCGACCATCGCTTATTTGGATCAAATTCAAGAAGTCCCCTCAAGAAATCAACTAACAGCACGCGGTCTGCTTTTTCTGTCTCTGAATCAAAATGCAACACCTGAGAACATAATATCAAACTTGCAAGTTGTACTCTAAGAGCTCTATTCTGCAGATTCAAGATAGTTGTACTCTAATACCAAGCCCAAATTGAAGCAAATATTCCTACAATGCCTATACTCCGTAGTCCATACTAATGACCACTAACCCTGAGCTAAGTTGCATCTAGTTTATCGTTCGTGTTACTGATCGAAAGCAGCACAGCAACGCCTAAAAGGATAACCTTTATAGGGGCGAAATGCATTGCTTTCAAAAGACGAAATTACAACTCAAGAGGGACACCAGCATGTATGGCAAATTAAAAGAACTATACTGACAGGGAGCAGATTGAAAGGGCTCCCTCTAGTTCCCCAAAACATGTCATTTCAGATACTAGCAGTCTAAAAACACAACTTTGACTACCAAGTTTTATCATAATATTCAAAAAGCCTGACAAAACTACAATTTACTGAAGCACATTTGATAAATAAGTTACACATGTGATTTCCCAAAATCCGATCAACATATTTATAAAGATAACAGTAGTAAACTCTCAAAAGTTTGACTGCAGCTATGTCGAAAGTGACATGTTGCGAACAGGAGGAAGTATCAACGAGTACATATGGTACTGATCTGAAGCCTATTCTAAACAACAGCTAAGAAGCCAAAATCTTATTCACAGAACTAAGGAGACGACAAAAAGACAAACCTGGCAACTTTGTATTGTCCCAAGGATAGGTATATATTAGTTGGTCCAACCTTTGCTGTGGGAAGTACCACTTCCCTAATTTCGGCCTTTTGGTCTCCCTCTGGTATAGATAGTAAGGCAGAGCATTAAGATAGTCTATAATACGACAGAAATCAATGTTATGTTGTGGAACCACAAGAAACTTACCCCCTCAACCTCGTCTTCACTTAACATTCTGTATGCAGTGCCAGGGCCATCATGTGCCCCAATACCCAGATAGCTACTTCCAACATGTTTAAAAAATTTAGCCGTATTCTTAGCTTCCCTTAGCAAGTCATCTGGTGGTTGCCCCCTATAAATGTTTTATTCAAAGGAACAAAAAAAAAAACAAGCATTATAACATGGTAAAGCTCGCCTGTGTAAATTTCTTAACTGACCAGAAGAACTAAAAAGGGCAAGATTAACAACATTAAACTCAGCAGAGGCGTCTGCTTTAGCATGCTGACATACATAATACTCCCTCCGTTCCTAAATATTTGTCTTTCTAGAGATTTCAACAAGTGGCTACATACGGAGACAAATGAGTGAATCTACACTCTAAAATATGTCTATATACATCCGTATGTGGTAGTCCATTTGAAATCTCTAAAAAGACAAATATTTAGGAACGGAGGGAGTAGTATGTAGATACAGAACTAGAAGAGAAAATTATAGGTACAGGACCTACCCGAGAATCTTTAGCATACGCTTAAGCACATCATATTCTGATGCACCAGGAAATAAGGGTAGTCCTATAAACAGTTCGGCAACTATGCAACCGAATGACCACATATCAATCGCAGTAGTATATCTGTCACTGTTAAGGCTCACGTAATTTGAAAAGGCAAAAAGAACTTCATCAAAGAAATCATTGCTCTTTTTAATAAATCCTTCATCAAAGAAATGATTTCTCTTTTTAATAAATATAAAAGAGCATTCCAGAAAATGTTGAGCAAGATCCTTATGGTGAATGATATGCAACAACTTGCCCTGTATATAGGATACGGATAGCCAAGGAGAACTTCTGGAGACCTGTAATAGCGGCTCTAGCAAAAAGGAAGGGTCGAAGTCTTACTTTCAAATAACAAACATTACTTGAGTAAAAAAATAATTATTATTATGTTACAGAAGTTTAAAGAAACCTGGATGTATGAGTACACAGTTTTACCCTCCAGGCATGCTGATCCAAAATCGATAACTTTCACTGCTGCAGCTGTTTTTGCACTGTAAATTCATTGTACAACCTCAAGCAATAGTTAGCCAGAGAAAATACCATCCAAAACATAATAGTGCAAAATTCAATACTGATAGGGGCTACTCACGTCGGAGCTAAGAGGATATTTTCTGGTTTCAGATCGCAGTGAATGATGCCACCATCTCTCATCACTATCATGGCATCTAATATCTGAAAACATAAAACAAGATCAAGCAACAGGTACTAAGTTACTAGTTAATGGGAAATGCAGACTAAGACCATACCTGTTTTGAGAAGGCCTGTACAAATTGCACTTTCAATCCTCTTAAATGATTCCTTTTTAAAAGCTCATACCTATAATCTCGAAGTTCATAGTGCAGTCTGAACAAAACTAAAAAGGAATGAACCTACTACCAAAAAGGTCCTACAGAAGTAAACTTACAGATTTTGACCGAGCATTTCAAAGGCAATACACAGGTGATTTTGGAATGAGAGATAATCTAGCATTCGGACAATGTTGTGCTTATCATCAGGATCAAATTTCTGATTTAGCTGCAAGCATAGACAACTAAAATGGTGAGCTATCGCATATATTAATGAATGAAGTTCCTAATGGACCATCATACCGTTCTCAACAGTGAAACCTCCATGATGGCCTGCTGATAAAACGCGGGCTGGTTTTTTATAACCTTCACAGCAACATACTTGTTGGTTTCTGTGTCCCAGCATTTCACAACTTGGCCAAACGTGCCTTGGCCAAGCATTTCCTTGACAATGAACCTGAGTACCAAAATGAGAAAGAGGTAAGTTCAATGATATGCTAGTCATGCTCAGCCGCAGCTTTCCAGACTCTCGGAAAAAGAAATGCTGAGACAGCCAACGCCGATTTATTAACAGAACTTCCGGGCGTGACATCAAAATTGGAAGCGCCGGTTCATCTAACTTAAATGCATATGAACAAGTATAATCTTCAATTACTTGTCAACAAAAATGCCGTAGCAAATTTCAAGATGAACATACTTGTTTATTGATCACTGATCAGGATGCATAAAGCCTATTTCATATAATTGATTCTGGAAGAGTAATACCACCCGCTATAATAGTCTACAAATTTATAAAGTAAAAGTGCACAGTGCACTAAAAAAATGGACAGGTAGATGAAACAAAGCTAATGGGGAAAAATTACCTCCGATTTGATGTCTTGTTAACCAACTCCAGGTTGACATACAATATGAGGTCCCAATTTGCATTGTCAACTCCATCATTGTGGGCTGGGGTCGAAGGATGGGTGAGAAAGCGCTTTGGGTTTAGTGTCTCTGAGTACTTAAACTCAGGGTGGCATCTTTCAAAAGTGTTAATGATGTCCGCCGTTAGCCTCGCAACGCACTACACGATAAGAAGTGTCAGCTGGCCGCTGAACGACAAAAGCATATGGAAGAAGAGTTGTAACAAATAAGTGAGACAGCATCTCCATGTCTCGATATGGTAATACGAATCGTTTATAGCGCATACAAACAAACTAGTGAGAATATTTGCCCATAAATGTTGCTTAAAAGTGCATGGATGATGTCTTGTTCAAATGCGCGTCAAACTTGGAGAAGTTTACCTACAACATTGCTTAGCTGAACCCCGCAAAAAAAACATTGCTTAGCTGAACAGTGAGCACGATTAGGACTTAGGGGAATGCTGAAGTGGCTACAAATGAGTAGTGTACCTCAGAACATTCTTACTAGCTATGGGTACAATAGACGACGCTACAAACTTGACAGGCAAACAGCGACACTATCTTCTATGAAACTCCAGCACTCTAATCCTGCTAGTTCATACAGACGAAACTAAAGAGCAGTTGACTAAACATGCTAGCAAGGAGCAACAGTGGTAATGGACTAGTGCTACGATGACCAGTTAAAAGCTACATCAGCATGGTAAGCTGAATTCAGCAACATCGAAGAGCTAACTCCTATGGCGACAGCAATTCGACGATCCGGAAGGAACAGATAGAGCAGAAGGAGGAGAATGAGGCGTACCGGTTTCCTCTTGACCCCATGAAGCTTGCTTATGCGTGCGGCAACGCCACTGCCCGACCCCGACGGCGACGGCTCAGCCGCCCCTGCCCCTGCGGCCGCGACGAAGGGCCGGAACACCGTGCCCTCGCTGGGCGCCCACGTCGGCGCCCCGCCCTTCCCCTGCCTGCCGCTCCCCTCCATACGCACGCGCGCGCGCTGACCGGCTAGCCTACTCCGAGGCCGCGCGGGGAGATCTCGCCCTCGCGGCCGACGTCCACCGCCACGCGCCCCCGACTCCGAGCCCGGCCCGAGTAGCGGCGACGATCACAGCATCCGCGGGAGCAGCCGAGCAGCCGCCGGAGGAGTCCAGCTCCATCCTAGGCTGCGTCCGCGGCGGCCATCCCCCCGGTCCCCCGGACGGGCAGTAATCCCGTGCTCCGGCAGCGGAATTGGGATCGGATTGGGATTCCGGGGGCGACCGACGGATTGGGCTCGGCAGGGTAGGGTTTTGTCCCGTTTGTTTAATTAATTACTGCAACAACGGCGGATGAAACGAAACAGAAATCGCGGGATGAAGAGAGCAGTGGGTGGGAGGAGGGAGGAAGAGGGTGGACTGGCTCCGGATTTTGGATCCCCGATTCGGCGCCCCGGAAACTAGGGATTCCGCTCGGAGGGAGGAAGGGAGGAAGGGGGGTGGCGAGCGAGCTGGCCCGACGGGGGGTGGATGGATTCCCTTCCGAAATTTCTTCTTCCTTCCCCGCTCGTGTTCCTCCGCCTCGGCTATTTTCCTTGGCTTTTCTTTTCTTTTCTTCTGCCCCCTGTTTTGTTTTGTTTTTGTTTTGTTTCCCGTGTGGAGAGAGGATATTGTGGGCGGGCGATGGTGATTAGGTGTTTGATGGGCAGTGATCTGCGCCGGCGCACCGGCCCAACGTTTCGGCCGGTCGCGCGCGGGCCGTCAGATCAAATCGCGGGAGGCCGTCAGATCTAGGTAAGAAAACGATTCGCCCAGGCTCCCTTCTTCCTCACGTTGTCTCCTCCCCCCGAGCGCCGCCGAGACCACGCCATACCGCGCGAGAGAACGGCCGAGCTTGAAGCACCACCGCGGCGTTTCCTCGTCGCCGGTGGGCGCCCTCGCCGGCCTTTTGCGTTTGCCCAAGAACAGCGGTCGCCATGGATGCAGCTCCGCCGCCCGCGCTCGTCGGAGATCCGCGCTCGCCATGGATGTAGCTCCTCTGGCCGCGCTCGCCATGGATGCAGCTCCGCTGGCCGCGCTCGCCATGGATGCAGCTTCTCCGTCCGCGCTCGCCATGGATGGATCCCGCCTGCGCACGCCATGGATGCAGCTCCGCCTCGCTGACGATTGACTGGTTCCAGCAAATATAATTGACCGTTGTAGCATTTTTCGTTGTTGGTCGTAGCAAAATGGAGACATGGTTGCAACAAAAAAAACGGGTTGTAGCAAAACATTTGCATTCTGAAAAAATGAACGGATGTAACAAAGCCCGTTGCCGGACGTAGCAAATACCTATGACAGTTGTAACAAAAAGCCGTCGTCGTCGTCGCGGGTCGCAGCTCGGCCATGATGGATGTAGCAAAAACATTATGCCGGTTGTAGCAAAAAACGATGCTAGTTGTAGCAAAATCCTGCTACGGTTGCAGCAAAACATCGTAATCGTCGTCGCGAGGTCCGAGCTCCGCCTGATGGATGTAGCAAAAAGCTTCGCCGGTAGTAGCAAAAATCAACTATGGTTGCAGCTTCCCCTTGTTGTGCAGTGCCATTGAAGCTTTCTATGTCTATGGTTGAAGCTTTTTTGAATGGCCGTTGAAGCTTTTTTAGGTGACGGTAGCAACACTTCTATACGCGGGCGGATCCGGGCATGGGCGGGCAGGCAGTTATGGCGGGCGGCAAGGGAGCGCCCTGGCCGCCGGCGATGGAGCTTGTGGTGGCCCAGTCGCTGCCCGGGAGGAGGAGGAGGGGAGGGGATGCGCGCCCTAGAAAGTTGTACGTTGGGGATGGATCTGGCCATGGCAGCAGGCAGCCATGGTGGCCGGCGAGGGAGCGCCTCGCCGCCGGCGAGGGAGCGCCTGGCCGCCGGCGATGGAGTTCGTGGAGGCCCAGTCGCAGCTCGGGGGAAGGGAGGTGCGCGCACGTAGGCTGGAGGTAGGGGATGGAGGCGTGTAAGGAAGGAGAAGGGGATGCGCGGGCGTGTTTGCCAGCGTGGCGTGCGAACCGGCGGAACGGTTCGGCCGGTGCGCCGTTTCTAAACGATTCCCTTTGATTATCGACTACTACTCGTAGTTTATGGGAAGATAAGCACCAACCAACCTTCCCGTTTTTTGTTACTCTCCTACGTACTACTCTTGCTTGCTTATTCTATCCTGCTAGCTGACTGCGCTGGCCGTTGTTTTACATGCAGTAACCTCATTGTGGGTGTGTCTGCGGGTGGGCCTTACGTGTCATTGGTTAGCACGGGGGAGACGCGCGCGATGTATCCAACGGCGGGCGCGTGGTTGACAACGAAGGGGTGGATGCGTTGCCTGCCTGCCTGCTGGCCCCGCGCGTCACGACGTAGGGGCCGCGTGGTGTGCCCGTGGAGCCCGCGTGTCATTGGCGTGCGAGGTAGGCCTGCCTGTCCCGTCGTGGATTCTGCCGATAAAACTGTCCAGGTGACATCGTGCATTGTCCCGTGAACCCGGTCCAGGTGGCTCGTGGCATGCACATGCACCGTTTGTCCTTTTCCTCCCCCTTTGGTTAGTTACAAGAAGGCGTAGACGAGATGGTGAGCGCCGCCGCCGTACCCATACGTCCACTCCACTGTGTTCAAAGTTGAATCAGTCAAACCCTTTTTTCGAAAATGATACAGATTTATTACTATCAAAGTTCATCGAAAGTACATGCACCTCAAACATAATAAAAGTTACATCGAGATTCTGAGACCACCAAACGACTACTACCACCATCAGAATGACATGGCGCTGTCACCGCTCCCATATCGGAGCCGGCTTGACCTTGTCGATGACAGCCAGGAAGTCTTCATGCACGTGCCCCTAAGGACCAACGCCCTAGAGTCGCAGTCGTTGTTGAACCCCTATAGAACTGAAACACTTGACACCAAATCTCGTCAAATCTCGGCTTGACCTTTGGGTAGGCTTTGGTTCGCTTTGTTGGGCGTTATGGACGACTAGGAACAAGTTCATTATTGAACACTTTTTCTTAACAAACCTGATGATTTCTTGTACAAAATATTTATCTTTTTGCAACAGTGGAGATTATTGGCTAAGATTGCCGATCTGGATGCGCCACTGGCGGAGCCAGGGGTATTCCTTGGCATTCCATGGAATACCAAAGATTTTTGGCATAGAAAAAAATTTAGATATACATATACAGTCACAAGTTGAATTGAAGCCCACCGTTCAGCGGTTCAGTCAGGTCCAGCACACGCACGCAGCAGTCGAGGCCTCAATAGTCTAGGTCCAGTACGCATCTCACACAGTTCCTATTCTCCCCTGCTCTTGACCTAGCTGTTGCGTTGGACGGCACCTGCAGGCAAGTGCTGGTGGTGGCGCGGAGGCAAGCAAGTCCGGCGCCGGTCCCAGCCTCCCAAGTACCTGCCCTCCGCAACTCTAGGTTGCTCGCGCTCGCCGCTTGGCTGCTTTGATCGTGCACCTCTGATTTAGAACGAACCACAAAATCAATGTGCGAAGATGTTTGTCATATGATCATCAAAAATGCTAGGCCTAGTTTAAAAGAAGGGATGCAGTCTTGGTTAGATTACTTGTAAACTATCAATGTTTGACTCTTTTGTACAACCACTTGTTGGGTAACGTAGTAATAATTCAAAAAAATTCCTATTTGTCACCAATATCAATCTAGGAGATGCTAGCAACGAGAGAGAGAGAGAGAGAGAGTGCATCTTCATACCCTTGAAGATCGCTAAGCGAAAGCATTGCAAGGAACGCGGTTAATGGAGTCGTACTCGCGGCGATTCAAATCGCGGAAGATCCGATCTAGCGCCGAACGGACGGTGCCTCCACATGCAACACATGTACAGCCCGAGGACGTCTCCTCCTTCTTGATCTAGCAAGGGGAGAGGAGAAGTTGAGGGAGAACTTCGGCAGCACGACGGCGTAGTGGTGGAGCTCGTGGTTCTCCGGGAGAGCTTCACCAAGCTCAACGGAGGAGGAGGAGGTGTAGGAGGGGGGAGGGTTGCGTCAGGGGCTGAGGTGCGGCTGCCCTCCCACCCTCCCTCTATTTACAGGGTGAAGGGGAGAGGGGCCGGCCCCCTTAGATGCATCTAGAGGGGGGGCGGCGGCCAAGGGGGTTGCTTGCCCCACAAGTTGGGCGGGGCGCCCCCACCCCTAGGGTTTTAACCACTACAAAAAAAAGACACATCCGTGACATTTTTGGCCGAACGAAAAAAATTCTGTCATACATATGACACTTCTATGACGATAATTGTGACAAAACCCGATATCATCATAGATGTGGTGGGCTCCTACTTCTATGACAAAAAATCATGATAGAAAATGGCTTTTCGTCCTGGGCGGGCCGGAGACGCAGCTGCATGACATTCTTTGGGTCGTCCATGACGGAAAAAACCGTGGTAGAAGCGAGGGCGAGGAAAATTTCGGGGAGTTCTCGGTTACGGTGGGTGGTCGGGGCCGAGCGATGCGCGTTTCTCTCGCACACGTACGCGCGTGTGTGCGAGGCGTTGGCTCTAACTGAACCCGAGCGAGGCGTTGGGCTCTAACTGAACCCGAGTGATTGCACTACAGGCTACACATTACTGAACCCGAGCGATCGATCGATGACTGTTAACTGACACTACAAGAAATATGTCAACTTATGACCTTATGTCAGTGACCCTCAAAGAATTGGTCATAAATCTATGACCATTTCAGACCAATTGGTCAAAACTTGTTCGAGGGGCTCCAAACCCTAAGCCATTGCGACCATTTTGGTCAGAAAGGTCGTAATTTCCTTACATGAAAAGGTCATAAAGCAAACAACGCTAGTCCGCTGCCTTATTTCTAGTTGTTAACGACCAATATAGATGGTCATAGCCTTGTAAATTGTGGTGGGTTGCGATGACTAGGCGCCATCTCATCAGTTTTGCCTATGTGTCATGTCCGTGTGGCAATTTTTGCCCTAGGTTGTGAAGCAACCTATATTTCTGTCATGGCCAAAATTCCCAAACAAATCTCATAAATTCTTTGGGTCATATCTGAGAACACTTTTTAAAAATAATTGCCGTATTACAAGTTTGTTATTTTTCCTGGGAACTTGGTCACATATAATGACACAATGCGAAGGTTTTCCAATTTTTTGATTTTTTTTGAATTTTTTATGCCTGTTTCAAAATGCGGTCAAAACGGCGGGCTTGACCATTCCTAGCTAGTGGTTGAATCTTGGAATTTTTTTGGTGTTTCTCTGATTAAATAGATACTTATGTACCTAGAAATGATTTTTGGAAAAAATAAGTAGCAAACCGTGAGGCAGCTCCAGTTCAAATTTGACCCGCTTCCTACTGAATCGGCGGAAATTTGTCTTTTTCACGAGAGGTGGATCAAAAATTTTTACACCCAACCATTTTGTCAATTGTGCATTAAATATGGCCTAGTATTTTATAAAAATGATTTGGTCCAATTTTGCAACAATTATTTGGTAGTTCCTTCACAAAAAAACCTCCTTTCGGGCACTCGAAAAATGGAAAATGGTTTTTTCGTCCAAAGAAAATGAAAACTTCCTTAGGCAACATTGTTTGCCATTCCAATATGCACTCTTGTGCACAATATGAGATCATTTGAACAAACTATGCCATGAATATGGCCATAAGATTGATCATTTGGCTTGAAAGCCATTGATCTCCACACATGATAGCTCGTTTCTGAGAACACTTTTTTAAAATAATTGCCGTATTACAAGTTTGTTATTTTTCCTAGGAACCTGGCCACATATGATGACACAATGCGAAGGTTTCCCAATTTTTTAATTTTTTTTGAATTTTTTATGCCTGTTTCAAAATGCGGTCAAAACGGCGGGAATGACCGTTCCTAGCTAGTGGTTGAATCTTGGAATTTTTTGGTGTTTCTCTGATTAAATAGATACTTATGTACCTAGAAAAGATTTTTGGAAAAAATAAATAGCAAACTATGAGGCAGCTCCAGTTCAAATTTGACCCGCTTCCAACTGAATCGGCGGAAATTTGTCTTTTTCACGAGAGGTGGATCAAAAAAATTTACACCCAACCATTTTGTCAATTGTGCATTAAATATGGCCTAGTATTTTATAAAAATGATTTGGTCTAATTTTGCAACAATTATTTGGTAGTTCCTTCACAAAAAAACCTCCTTTCGGGCACTCGAAAAATGGAAAATGGTTTTTTCGTCCAAAGAAAATGAAAACTTCCTTAGGCAACATTGTTTGCCATTCCAAGATGCATCCTCGTAGATGTATAATCACACAATGCGAAGGTTTTTCATTTCTTTTTGTGAATTTCCTATGCCAATTTCAAAATGTGATCAAATTTGCCCGCATGACCCTTCTTAGTTAGGTGGTTAATAATGCAAAACTATTGGTTTGTCTATGATGAAATAGCTACTTTTGTATCTAAAAATGATTTTTTAGAAAATAAATAGCAAACTATAAGATACCTGTAGTTCAAATTTGACTCGTTTCTTGCCGAATGGGCTGTTTCTCAAAATACCTAGAAAGATAGGAAATGCAATCAAATTGATGATCATCGATGAAAGGTGGTCTAACTTAAGGAAAATTTTAGTGATGCCATTTTGCAAAATATTTTTGGTAACTGCCTCACAAACCTCCCTTGTTTTTAACACTAAGAAGAGGAAATTTTAATAGCTCATTTTCGAACCAATCAGGACGCAGCACACGGATCACCCCACTGTATTCGATTTGAGCCGTCCGCCTCCTACTGATCCAACGTCTCTCCCTTCCTCCCTTGACCCCTCCTCCCTGAGAAACCCTAGGTCAAGCGCTGCCGTCTCCCTCTCCCCGATCCAGACCCCTCCCCCGCCGCCCCTCTCCCCGATCCAGATCCGTCTCTGCCTGCTGCTCTTCTCCCCCAAATCCAGCCCCGCCGCCGAGCACCTCCGCCCCAACGCCAGCGACTCCGCCCACTACCCATCGCCGGACCCCCCGCGACCTCCGCCCTCTACCCCAACACCAGCGACCCCCACCATCTGCATCTCCCCTCCCCTTCTCTCCAGCAAAATCCGCCGGATTGACTCGACCCACACAGGCCGCGCCCAGATCCGCCGGTAGAGGAGGAGGAGCCTCCTCCCGCCACCACCTTGCCTCCTCCTGCCACGAGCAGAGCAGATCGGGCCGCGTGACAGCGGGCATGGAGGAGGACGCGGCGGCTGCTGCTGCCGTGGCCTACCTTGCCTCCTTCCCCGGCCACCGCCTTGTACCGTACGTCCGAGTAGGTCAGGCGGGTAGGTCAGGCGGCGGCTCCAAGATCCGCCAAGGGCGTGGACCTGGAGCTCCATCTCCATGGCGGCGGTTCCTAGATCCACCCAGGGGCTGGACCTAGAGCTCATCTCCATGGCGTTCGCTTCCAGATCCGCTTGTTCTGCATCGCGAGTTGGCTGCATCCCCACGTCTGCTCCCGCTTCTGCTGCTCGTCTAGGTAACGCAATCTGTCGATTTGCTCTTCTCCCCTCGGCTTCCCTTACCTTACCTTATGGTGCAGTGTATTCCCTCCTCACGCAGGTGCACGCACCACCAGCGTTGTTGCTAGCCGTGGCCGGACCTCCAAGCAGAGCAGTGACACATTTGGATGGCCCTCCTCGACCTCCGCCATGGCCACCGCGGTGCTTCTGGATCCCCGCCCTTGTCACGCGATGGAGGTTTCAGTCTCGCCCCTCTTCTTCTTTCGATTCGATCTGGATCGTGCGCCGCGGTTCCTCATGCATGCCCGATTTGCTTTTCTTCCTCATGCAGGGTCTACAATGCACCACCTTGATTTGTTGATTCGGTCTAGAGCAGCAGCAGCAGCTCCTTCCTTCCATGTAGATGGAGGGCATGACCTGCACAAGGAGCTCCAAGGAGACAAAGGTATCTGCTCCCTTGATTGGATGAAACCATTGATTGGATGTCCTGATTAGAGACAATTCATTCATGAGTAAACTTTGATGTTTTACTGTACAGCCTTCAAGGTCAACTGTGCTGCCATCTTGCTTGCGAGAAAATCTTAGTTTGTTTAGGCATATAAACTAGCCTGTGCATTTGGCAGATTAGTAGTGTTTGTACTAACAGATTGAGCACAAACATTATTTGTTAAGAGGGCCCTGCAGTTATATTTTGGCTGCCTTTTGCTCCTTCATTTTTGTGTGTTTGAAAATCAATACAGCTAACATGCTTTACTTCTTTTACGTGCAGTGATTGCTAAAAATGACAGGGATGAGATCCACCGCCAAGAATGATGCATAGCTTAACTGCTGTCGTAGTCAATTTCCAACAGGGAATACCTTTCTAGACTCCAACCTTCACAGTTCTTGTTGATTCATCTTGCTAGCAACTGAGTAGCTTTTTTGCATACTTCTGTCAACAGCTCAATGCCACCAAATGTTTTTTTGCCGTTCTTCTTTGTTATACAACATTTGTTATACATCATACAGTGCCGAGCTCCGCGTACACCAACCATTGTACAAACATATCATTGTTGGTACAACAAGTACTAGTAGTGCTCTGAATATAAGTGTTAGCATGTGTAATTAATAAATGGCAAAAATAACACCTGCCTGGAATCTCCCGGTCCTGGCGGTACTGCATACTGAAAGTTAAGAACCCCAACTGATTTGTTCTCAATCTAATTGCTTGCTGGTTACTCAGTTTATATATCTGGACAGTGTTGTAATACACTATTGTGTCCCTATGATGTGAAAGTTATGGTCTGAATAGCTTTATATTAGGATTTGCTTGAGTCTCTATGATGTTCTCTCTTAGTATCATGTCATGAGCTGTGAGTTGTGCATATATAACTGAGTTGTATAAGACTAGCAAGTTCTTTTGCCAATTAGCTTTCTGTGTGCATGCTCTTAATCCCCATAGCACTAAGAGAGGACCTTACTGATTCCCATATTACTAATTTCTGTATCAAACATCTATGTGCTAGCTCTGTCAAATATAATCAACTGAAATAATCTTGCTTGGTTAATGAAGTATTGACTTGCATTTGGTTGGTTGTGATTCCAAGCATGTTGTAGTTCTAGACATTAGTAGTACTTGTTACTGCAAGCATGTTGTTTCCTGTCACACTGAATTTCCACCTGAATATATGTTAGCATGTTGTAGAAAAGCTAAAATCTGTATAGTGCTCTGTGTGTAATACCAAAGTTGTTCCTGTTATTTACAAACTGCTGTTCTTATACACTGATCCACAACACCTTACATTACACATTTGAAATTAATTAAAATACATCTAAACACAGTGCTTCAACACAGATTTATCCTATGATTATACCGAGACATTAGTTTGTTTTTATGCTTTTGTTTCCCACAGTGCTTCAAGCTTGTTTATTAGCTTGATTTGTTGTTATTCTGTTTAACAGGAGCAGAAGTAGCTCATATGACTCTATTGTTGTTCTTGACCTGCTGCTGCTGCTGTTGTAGGAGGAGCACGCCTAGGAGAAGAGAGGGCTCATTCCACTTGTTCGGAAGAGAAGACGATGAAGCACTTATCTGGTTAATCTGCCTTGTGTTTTGGTTGTACTTTGTACCTAGTTATATTGTATTCTGTAGTAGTCAACACATTCTGGAGCAGAATCCAGTGAAGTTGTAAAACTGTAAGAAATGTGAGAAATATACTTTGTACCTAGTTCTGTTTCATTTGAAATATTTGTCATTTGTGTAATGTGAGAAATGTGAGAAATGGAAAGCTAATGAGTTCTTTGATAAAAAGCGATGTGGCTCCACTGCCAGGAAAAATCTGACAATTGGGACCCATCTTAAAACTGGACCACAAAAAACCCTCGAAAATAAAAATGAAATGGACCGCAAATGGCCATGCCTACAAAATAAAAAGGCCAAATTGTTGGGCCAGGCCCATGTAGCTAGAGAAAATTAATATAGAAAATATACAGTAAAAAGGCTGAATTGTTGGGCTCGGCCCATGTAGAAAATCGAATTGGACCGGGCTGAATCTTGTGCCACATCAGCTTGCCACGCTGGATGCCTATGTGGCCTGGGGAGGTTGCTAGTGACCAAAGCGCCACAGTAGGAATATTTTGGTCGTAAACGTCTTTGACCATTCCAGAAGAAAGGTCGCTATAGTCAGTTTACGACGGCCAGCTTTTGACCTTCTGTTTTTGGTCACAAAAAGGTCATAAATGGAAATTTGTGACCTTTCAGTGACCAATAGTGGTGGTCATAAGTCGACATATTTCTTGTAGTGTGAACCCGATCGAGCGATTCCTTCGCTACTGCTGCTAACTGAAGCCGATGGATGCTGCCTTTCTGGATGAACAGTGAGCATTGGGGGGTGGATGAACAGTGAGCGGTGGCGTTGCCTCTGGATGAACAGGACCCCGTGATGTGGGGGGCTGGATGAACATGACGACCCCGTGGAGGGCTGGATGAACAGTAGATGATGGAGGGGTGGATGAACAGTAGCCCGTGGAGGGGTGGTTGAACAGGAGCCCGTGGAGAGGGGTGGTTGAACAGTAGCCGGTGGAGTAGCGCACAGTGGAGGCTGGATGAACAGGAGCCCGTGGATGAACAGTAGCAGGTGGAGGCTGGAGGAGGTCGACGGTGGATGAACAGTAGCCCGTGGAGGCTGGAGGAGGTCGACGGTGGAGATGAACAGTATCCCGTGGAGTCCCGTTTTGTGATACGCCACACCCCTCCCGATGAACAGGACCCCCGTTTCGACCGTAGCGCTCCAACACAAGTCTGTTTCGTTCGTTTTACGGTACGCCACACCCCTCCCGATCAACAGGACCCCCGTTTCGACCGTACGAGGTCCGTTTCGTCCGTTTTGCGGTACGCCACACCCCTCCCGATCAACAGGACCCCTGTTTCTACCGTAGGAGGTCCGTTTCCTCTGTTTTGCGGTACGCCAGACCCCTCCCGATGAACAGGATCCCGTTTTGAACGTGGCCGGTTGAACACAAGGCCGTTTCCTCCGTTCTGCGGTACGCCATGCCTCGTTTCCATTGCTTGTTTCGTCCAAGCCCTCCCGATGAACACGACCACACATTCCATTCCGACCCAGCCGGTTGGCTCCCCATGAACATGACGACGACACTATCTCTCTGTTTCGACCCAGCCATGTACATGAGCCCTGGCCGTACGTATGCGCGAGTAGGCGTTCGAGACCCCGCCCGTATGTACACATACGTGGCCGTATTTTCTTTCTTGCACACTGGCCACTGTACATATGTGTACATGCTACGTGCGCGCCTCTACTACGACACGTGCGCGCCTCTACTACGACACGTGCGCGCCTCTACATCGACTAGTATATATGTACGTACACGTTCGCGACCAGAATGACAATGCTACGTACGCTTCGACCAGGTGAGTCCCGACTGTCAAGCACTTCCTTGCATGCGAAGATGTAGCTGGTGGGTCCCAGCAGTCAGGGGGGCGAATTGTTTTTTTCGGACGCACTTCCTTGCGTGCGAAGATGTAGCTGGTGGGTCCCAGCAGTCAGGGGGGCGAATCGTTCTTTTTTTGCCTAGATGCACTTCCTTGCGTAAGAAGATGTAGTTGGTGGGTCCCAGTAGTCAGGGCGAATTGTTTTTTTTGCCCGGATGCACTTCCTTGCGTGCGAAGATGTAGCTGGTGGGTCCCAGCAGTCAGGGGGGCGAATCATTTTTTTGCCCGCACGCACTTCCTTGCGTCCGAAGATGTAGCTGGTGGGTCCCAGCAGTCAACGGGGCGAATCGTTTTTTTTGCCCGGACGCACTTCCTTGCGTGCGAAGATGTAGTTGGCGGGTCCCAGCAGTTAAGGGAAACGTTTTTTTCGCGAAATACAGTGGCCCGTCCGGTGGGTCCCAGCTGTCAGGTGGAGGAATCATTATTTTCCGCGTAATAAGGAGGCACTTCCTTGCTGCGGCCGTGGACCCAGCTGTCAGCCACTCCACGTACAGTCCACGTCCGATGAAAGTCGTTCCTTGACCATGGTGACCAGGCCGCGCCGAGAGCACCACGACGGTGGACGACGGCGAGGCCTAGGAAGGGGACGACATGGAGCCGGGAAAGACGCGGCAGTGGAAGCCAGCGCGGAGAGGAGTACGAGGGTTCACTGGTTCGGCTGCGGTGTGAGGCTGCCGTCACCGCAGGGCCTTGCCAGCAGTGGGAACAGTAGGGGAAGGTGAGGCCTCCGCGGCAGCACAGCCGGCCACGGGAGGCAGGAGCATGCGGCACGACCGGTGCTGCTTTGGGCGGCTGGAGCAAGAAGACCAGAGGTTGAAGAAGCACTACGGCCGTTGGATGGACATCGTACGGTCACTGGAGCTAGAATCGTTCATATTGAAGAAGAAGCACGGCCGTTGGATTAACATCCAACGGTCACTACTGCTAGAATCATTTGTGGACTAAGTTGACAAAGCCAAAGTACACGTCAACCTAGTAGATCCACAAGTCAGCCTCCAAATCTGTCCCAAACAGCATACAACCCAAAATTTCTAGCCAGATTCAAATTAATTTTAAATCTAAATATACCTTAATTTAAATTCAATGAAATTTTACCCACACAAAAACAATGAAATTTAAAATATCAAAATCCGAAAGAAAACAATATTTTGGAACTAATTGCTTGTTTGCTTTATTTTTTCATTTTACAACTCATTTATTATTACTTATAGTCCATTTCTTATTACTTATAGCCCATTTCTTATTACTTATAGCCCATTTCTTATTACTTATAGCCAATTTTCTGGGCAAATGTATCCCTCCTCGTCTTGAAAGATTTCCGGCCCAGCAGGGCGTAGAAAAGCAAGTAGGCCTATGTTGGTTATTCTGCAAAAAACAAAATAGCTGGCTAGCCATTTTTCAGAATGGAAAAAAACAAACTGGGCTGGTCATGTGCTACACATATGAAATAAAAGCCTGGGCTAGACGGGCCACGGGTCCCGCACAACCCAGTTGATACCCTTCTCCGTCCCGAAAAAACAAAATTACTGCGCGCGCTGCTGGGTCCCTACTGTCATCCTCACCATGTACAGTCATCTCCTTATTCCTCTCGGTTGTTGACCATGTTGACAACACCGAGGGCGGCGCCGCGGTGAGCGAACCAAGGTGGAGGACGATGGTGAGGCCTCGGACAAGAACGAACAGGAGCCGGGGAAGATCACAGCCAGCCGTGGGAGGCGGGAGTAGGCGGTCCCGCCGGCGCTGGTTTGGCTTTGGCGGCTCGAGGAAGAAAAGACTGAAGAAACGCGATGAATGTCAATCCAACGGTCAAGGTTGGCACAATCGTTTGTTGACTAAGCGGACACCAAGTAGCATACTTTTTTATATATAGGAAGAAAACTACGAGGAAAATGTGTTCGTCTGCCGTCCTCCTCACAGGGAACGTTCGCCACATAAGTGACTAGCACCCTTGGTTTTCAACCGAGAGGTCTTGGGTTCGAGTCCTAGGAACTCTCAATTTTGTCCTCCTTCCTTCCTCGCAAAAAAGGGAAAGAAAATCAAAGACTTGGGAAGGCGTACAGAACAAGCTAGTGTACCAGTAAAGAGACGTTGCCGAGTTTTAGGAAAAAGAGAGACGTGCTCCTGTAGCTGGATCGAATCCAAACCTAGACTATGACTATATATGGTGCTATGCTACTCTGCAAGTAATGAAACTGACATATCCAACATTCGCTTCTTCTCTTCTCTACTTACTCTGCCTAGCATTAGATGCTCTGGCCGCAGCAACCATGTCCGCTGGCTGCTCGTCCACCTGCTCTTCAGCAGGCAACAACCAGATATGCGCCAAGTCGCCACCTGTACCATCGTCTGTGGGTCTCATCACACCCCCGCCGGCATGCGCATCATAGCCGGTTGCTCATCGCAACCCGCTGCCGTTGGTGTGGTGCCACTGCTGCAAATCATGCAGAGTCATCCGTCGCGTCTCAACCACAATCCTCAACCCTGGCCGAGTCTTCTACAAATGCCCGAATCATGGGGTAATAATATGTTTAAGTGTTGTTCTAATGCTTTCAGTTGCTGATTTTTTTAATAGTTTGGTTGATGATCTTCCAATTTGATTCGTGCAGAAAAGGGAAGATTCGTGTGATTTGTATTTCTAGGAAGTTGCTGATGTGGGGGAATGCAACTATGCTGATTATTTGGTTAGCTGAGGAATCCCAATACCAGCAGGTTGGGGTGTTGGACAAGTAACTGAAGGAACGACAGAAGAGGAAGATGCAGAGCAGAAGGTTAAAGATGCAGTTCCTCTGATCATGGCCAAGCAACAGCTACTGAACGGCCTTGACAACAATGAGGAGATGAAAGAGCTTGTGAAGATAATGGGCAAAATCGATGTGCTCTGTAGGATGATTGTCTCTTTATTTGCAGTGTATGTAGCACTCGTGATGTATTCAGTGGCTACGACATGAGCACTTTGCTGAAACTAGTAATGAATGAAATCTGTGTAGTAGGATGGGCGTAGTGTTGTGAACGTCTAATGATTTCTATTAACAGAAATCAGGGGGTATCCCCTTTTGCTCATAAATAAATAAATAGCAGAGGCCCTGTCGGGTCAGCTTTGTTCTCATTCAAAGACGTCGAGCAAATTGCAATCTAACAGCAAACTATGTCATTAAATTCAAGTTTCACAGCCAAATATGAGTACAACTAAACAACAATGTCATCATGTTTTAGTTGTCATACAATCATCAAACACAAATCAGCATACATAACAAGTGATGTTCTCACAGCAAAATACTAAACAACATGTTCATCACGTTTCAGTTGTCATAGCAAACACAATTTCACATAGTAGATAAAAAACATCTTCTGACAGGTAAATATGACAAAAGCAATGTAATCATCATCCGCAGCAGCAGCGTCAACATCTTCGCCATGTGTATCAGTCTAAATCGTAATTCCCCATGGTGCCATCTTCTTCTTCGTCCTCAACGTCCTCGAACGTTGGCTTCTTGATCAATTCTTGTATGTCCACAGCACGACAGGCAATCTTTTCGCCGGCGTCATTGACGTGATGGTTCTCAAAGATATTAGGAACATATGTGTTATCTTGTACATCAGGAGCAGTGTAAGCATCATCTTGTTGTGCAACTTCATTAAACGAATTCCTCTGCTCAAACCTTTGTAATACTCTCTAGTCATCGCTACGTGCAAATGTGTCTTCCAAGAAAAATATCTATGTTGCTTGATTTGCCAAAATAAAAGGCTCGTTGGTCTGATACGCCGCCTTGACATTGATGGATTTGAAATAATCATCAGCTCTGGGTTTTGCGATCCTGGAAACCAGGTTATACCAATGACAACACAACAGAACCACACACCGATGATCCTCGAAATTGGAGATATACTGCAACTGAACAATGTCTGTTATGTTAGCATACATTTCAGTTGTCTCTTTGTCATACGTATCTGTGCTCATGATGGCACTGTTTTGTGTCTTCCCGCCTTCGTCTCGTGCAAGGGTGTTGTAGCGCACATCTGCAACAACGCAAGATTCATAATGACTTACCCGAGTATCAGGACCCATTGCTAGTGAGTAAAGTGAAGGAAATATGCCCTAGAAAGTTATTATTTATTTCCTCATATCATGATAAATGTTTATTATTCATGCTAGAATTGTATTAACCGGAAACATGATACATGTGTGAATACATAGACAAACTTAATGTCACTAGTATGCCTCTACTTGACTAGCTCATTAATCAAAGATGGTTATGTTTCCTAACCATAGACATGTGTTGTCATTTGATTAAATAGATCATATCATTAGGAGAATGATGTTGTTGACTTGACCCATTCCGTTAGCCTAGCACTTGATCGTTTAGTATGTTGCTATTGCTTTCTTCATGACTTATACAAAGTTCCTACAACTATGAGATTATGCAACTCCCGTTTACCGTAGGAACACTTTGTGTGCTACCAAACGTCACAACGTAACTGGGTGATTATAAAGGAGCTCTACAGGTGTCTCCAAAGGTAGATGTTGAGTTGGCGTATTTCGAGATTAGGTTTTGTCACTCCGATTATCGGAGAGGTATCTCTGGGCCCTCTCGGTAATGCACATCACTATAAGCCTTGCAAGCAATGTGGCCAATGAGTTGGTTACGGAATGATGCATTACATAACAAGTAAAGAGACTTGCCGGTAACGAGATTGAACTAGGTATTGGATACCGACGATCAAATCTCGGGCAAGTAACATTCCGATGACAAAGGGAACAACGTATGTTGTTATGCGGTTTGACCGATAAAGATCTTCGTAGAATATTTAGGAGCCAATATGAGCATCCAGGTTCCGCTATTGGTTATTGACCGGAAATAGTTCTAGGTCATGTCTGCATAGTTCTCGAACCCGTAAGGTCCGCACGCTTAACGTTACAATGACAGTTTTATTATGAGTTTATAAGTTTGGATGTACCAAAGGTTGTTCGGAGTCCCGGATATGATCACGGACATGACGAGGAGTCTCGAAATGGTCGAGACATAAAGATTGATATATTGGACGACTATATTCAGACACCAAAAGTGTTCCGGGTGATTTCGGAGAAAATCGGAGTGCCGGAGGGTTACCGGAACCCCCCCGGGAACTAATGGGCCTTTTTGGGCCCTAGTGGAGAAAGAGAGGGGCCGGCCAGGGCAAGAGGCGCGCCCCCTCCCCTTGAGTCCGAATAGGACAAGGAAGGGGGGGGGGGCGGGGCCCCCCTTGCCTTTCCCCTCTCCCACTCCTTCCTTCCCCCTCCTTCTTGGACTAGGAAAGGGAGGGGCAAACCTACTTGGAGTAGGTTTCTCCCTCCTAGGGCGCGCCACCCCCTTGGCCGGCTCCCGCCTCCTCCCCCCCTTTATATATGGAGGAGGGGGGCACCTCTAGACACACAAGTTGATCTTCGTGATCGTTCCTTAGCCGTGTGCGGTGCCCCCCTCCACCATATTCCACCTCGGTCATATCGTTGCGGTGCTTAGGCGAAGCCCTGTGTCGGTAGAACATCATCATGGTCACCACGCCGTCGTGCTGACGGAACTCATCCCCGACACCCTGCTGGATCGGAGTCCGGGGATCGTCATCGAGCTGAACGTGTGCTGAACTCGGAGGTGCCGTACGTTCGGTGCTTAGATCGGTCGGATCGTGAAGACGTACGACTACATCAACCGTGTTGTCATAACGCTTCCACTTTCGGTCTACGAGGGTACGTGGACACACTCTCCCCTCTCGTTGCTATGCATCACCATGATCTTGCGTGTGCGTAGGAAATTTTTTGAAATTACTACGTTCCCCAACAGTGGCATCCAGCCTAGGTTTTATGCGTCGATGTTATATGCATGAGTAGAACACAAGTGAGTTGTGGGTGATACAAGTCATACTGCTTACCAACATGTCATACTTTGGTTCGGCGGTATTGTTGGATGATGCGGCCCGGACCGACATTATGCGTACGCTTACGTGAGACTGGTTTTACCGCCGTGTTGTGCACACAGGTGACTAGCGGGTGTCTGTTTCTCCAACTTTAGTTGAACCGAGTGTGGCTACGCCCGGTCCTTGCGAAGGTTAAAACAACACTAACTTGACGAACTATTGTTGGGGTTTTGATGCGTAGGTAAGAACGGTTCTTGCTCAGCCCGTAGCAGCCACGTAAAATTTGCAACAACAAAGTAGAGGACGTCTAACTTGTTTTTGCAGGGCATGTTGTGATGTGATATGGTCAAGACGTGATGCTATGTTTTATTGTATGAGATGATCATGTTTTGTAACCGAAGTTATCGGCAACTGGCTGGAGCCATATGGTTGTCGCTTTATTGTATGAAATGCAAACGCCCTGTAATTGCTTTACTTTATCACTAAGCGGTAGCGATAGTCGTAGAAGCAATAGATGGCGTAACAACAACGATGCTACGATGGAGATCAAGGTGTCGCACCAGTGACGATGGTGATCATGATGGTGCTTCGGAGATGGAGATCACAAGCACAAGATGATGATGGCCATATCATATCACTTATATTGATTGCATGTGATGTTTATCCTTTATGCATCTTATCTTGCTTTGATTGACGGTAGCATTTTAAGATGATCTCTCACTAAATTATCAAGAAGTGTTCTCCCTGAGTATGCACCGTTGCGAAAGTTCTTCGTGTTGAGACACCACGTGATGATCGGGTGTGATAGGCTCTACGTTCAAATACAACGGGTGCAAAACAGTTGCACACGCGGAATACTCAGGTTAAACTTGACGAGCCTAGCATATACAGATATGGCCTCGGAACAAAGACACCGAAAGGTCGAACGCGAATCATATAGTAGATATGATCAACATAGTGATGTTCACCATTGAAACTACTCCATCTCACATGATGCTCGGACATGGTTTAGTTGATTTGGATCACGTGATCACTTAGATGACTAGAGAGATGTCTGTCTAAGTGGGAGTTCTTAAGTAATATGATTAATTGAACTTAAATTTACCATGAACTTAGTACCTGATAGTATTTTTCTTGTCTATGTTTGTTGTAGATAGATGGCTCGTGCTGTTGTTCCATTGAATTTTAATGCGTTCCTTGAGAAAGCTAAGTTGGAAGATGATGGTAGCAATTACACGGACTGGGTCCGTAACCTGAGGATTATACTCATTGCTGCACAGAAGAATTACGTCCTGGAAGCACCGCTGGGTGCCAGGCGTGCTGCAGATGCAACTGAGGACGTTAAGAACGTCTGGCAGAGTAAAGCTGATGACTACTCGATAGTTTAGTGTGCCATGCTTTACGGCTTAGAGCCGGGTCTTCAATGATGTTTTGAACGCCATGGAGCATATGAGATGTTCCAGGAGTTGAAGTTAATATTTCAAGAAAATGCCCGGATTGAGAGATATGAAGTCTCCAATAAGTTATATAGCTGTAAGATGGAGGAGAATAGTTCTGTCAGTGAACACATACTCAAAATGTCTGGGTATAATAATCACTTGATTCAACTGGGAGTTAATCTTCCTGATGATAGTGTCATTGACAAAATTCTTCAATCACTGCCACCAAGCTACAAGAGCTTCGTGATGAACTATAATATGCAAGGGATGGACAAGACTATTCCCGAGCTCTTCGCAATGCTAAAGGCTGCGGAGGTAGAAATCAAGAAGGAGCATCAAGTGTTGATGGTCAATAAGACCACCGGTTTCATGAAAAAGGGCAAAAGGAAGAAGAAGGGGAACTTCAATAAGAACAACAAACAAGTTGCTGCTCAAGAGAAGAAACCGAAGTCTGGACCTAAGCCTGAGACTGAGTGCTTCTACTGCAAGCAGACTGGACACTGGAAGCGGAACTGCCCCAAGTATTTGGCGGATAAGAAGGATGGCAAAGTGAACAAAGGTATATGTGATATACATGTTATTGATGTGTACCTTACTAATGCTCGCAGTAGTACCTGGGCATTTGATACTGGTTCTGTTGCTAATATTTGCAACTCGAAACAGGGACTAAGGATTAGGCGAAGATTGGCTAAGGACGAGGTGACGATGCGCGTGGGAAATGGTTCCAAAGTCGATGTGATCGCGGTCGGCACGCTACCTCTACATCTACCATCAGGATTAGTTTTAGACCTGAATAATTGTTATTTAGTGCCAGCGTTGAGCATGAACATTATATCTGGATCTTGTTCGATGCGAGACGGTTATTCATTTAAATTAGAGAATAATGGTTGTTCTATTTACATGAGTAATATCTTTTATGGTCATGCACACTTACAGAGTGGTCTATTTTTATTAAATCTCAATAGTAGTGATACACATATTCATAATGTTGAAGCCAAAAGATGCAGAGTTGATAATGATAGTGCAACTTATTTGTGGCACTGCTGTTTAGGTCATATCGGTTTAAAGCGCATGAAGAAACTCCATACTAATGGACTTTTGGAATCACTTGATTATGAATCACTTGGTACTTGCGAACCGTACCTCATGGGCAAGATGACTAAAATGCCGTTCTCCGGAACTATGGAGCGAGCAACTGGTTTGTTGGAAATCATACATACTGATGTATGTGGTCCAATGAATATTGAGGCTCGCGGCGGGTATCGTTATTTTCTCACCTTCACAGATGATTTGAGCAGATATGGGTATATCTACTTGATGAAACACAAGTCTGAAACATTTGAAAAGTTCAAAGAATTTCAGAGTGAAGTGGAAAATCATCATAACAAGAAAATAAAATTTCTACGATCTGATCGTGGAGGAGAATATTTGAGTTACGAGTTTGGTTTACATTTGAAACAATGTGGAATAGTTTCGCAACTCACGCCATCCGGAACACCACAACGAAATGGTGTGTCCGAACGTCGTAATCGTACTTTATTGGATATGGTGCGATCTATGATGTCTCTTACTGATTTACCGCTATCGTTTTGGGGTTATGCTTTAGAGACGGCCGCATTCATGTTAAATAGGGCACCATCAAAATCCATTGAGACGACGCCTTATGAACTGTGGTTTGGCAAGAAACCAAAGTTGTCGTTTCTTAAAGTTTGGGGCTGCGATGCTTATGTGAAGAAACTTCAACCAGATAAGCTCGAACCCAAATCGGAGAAATGTGTCTTCATAGGATATCCAAAAGAGACTATTGGGTACACCTTCTATCACAGATCTGAGGGCAAGATTTTGGTTGCTAAATTCGGATCCTTTCTAGAGAAGGAGTTTCTCTCGAAAGAAGTGAGTGGGAGGAAAGTAGAACTTGATGAGGTAACTGTACCTGCTCCCTTATTTGAAAGTAGTTCATCACAAGAACCGGTTCCTGTGACAACTACACCAATTAGTGAGGAAGCTAATGATATTGATCATGTAACTTCAGATCAAGTTTCTACTGAACCTCGTATGTCTACCAGAGTAAGATCCGCACCAGAGTGGTACGGTAATCCTATTCTGGAAGTCATGTTGCTTGACCATGACGAACCTACGAACTATGAGGAAGCGATGATGAGCCCAGATTCCGAAAAATGGCTTGAAGCCATGAAATCTGAGATAGGATCCATATATGAGAACAAAGTATGGACTTTGGTTGACTTGCCCGATGATCGGCAGGCCATTGAGAATAAATGGATCTTCAAGAAGAAGATTGATGCTGATGGTAATATAACTGTCTACAAAGCTTGACTTGTTGCAAAAGGTTTTCGACAAGTTCAAGGGGTTGACTACGATGAGACTTTCTCACCCGTAGCGATGCTTAAGTCTGTCCGAATCATGTTAGCAATTGCCGCATTTTATGATTATGAAATTTGGCAAATGGATGTAAAAACTACATTCCTGAATGGTTTTCTGGAAGAAGAGTTGTATATGATGCAACCGGAAGGTTTTGTCGATCCAAAAGGTGCTAACAAAGTGTGCAAGCTCCGGCAATCCATTTATGGACTGGTGCAAGCATCTCGGAGTTGGAATAAACGCTTTGATAGTGTGATCAAAGCATATGGTTTTATACAGACTTTTGGAGAAGCCTGTATTTACAAGAAAGTGAGTGGGAGCTCTGTAGCATTTCTGATATTATATGTAGATGACATATTGTTAATTGGAAATGATATAGAATTTCTGGATAGCATAAAGGGATACTTGAATAAAAGTTTTTCAATGAAGGACCTCGGTGAAGCTGCTTACATATTGGGCATCAAGATCTATAGAGATAGATCAAGACGCTTAATTGGACTTTCACAAAGCACATACCTTGATAAAGTTTTGTAAAAGCTCAAAATGGATCAGGCAAAGAAAGGGTTCTTGCCTGTATTGCAAGGTGTGAAGTTAAGCCAGACTCAATGCCCGACCACAGCAGAAGATAGAGAGAAAATGAAAGATGTTCCCTATGCTTCAGCCATAGGCTCTATCATGTATGCAATGCTGTGTACCAGACCTGATGTATGCTTAGCAATAAGCTTAGCAGGGAGGTACCAAAGTAATCCAGGAGTGGATCATTGGACAATGGTCAAGAACATCCTGAAATACTTGAAAAGGACTAAGGATATGTTTCTCATTTATGGACGTGACAAAGAGCTAGTCGTAAATGGTTACGTCGATGCAAGCTTTGACACTGATCCGGACGATTCTAAATCGCAAACCGGATACGTGTTTTTTTAAACGGTGGAGCTGTAAGTTGGTGCAGTTCCAAACAAAGCGTCGTGGAGGGATCTACATGCGAAGCGGAGTACATAGCTGCTTCGGAAGCAGCAAATGAAGGAGTCTGGATGAAGGAGTTCATTTCTGATCTAGGTGTCATACCTAGTGCATTGGGACCGATGAAGATCTTCTGTGACAATACTGGTGCAATTGCCTTGGCAAAGGAATCCAGATTTCACAAGAGGACCAAGCACATCAAGAGACGCTTCAATTCCATCCGGGACCAAGTCCAGGTGGGAGACATAGAGATTTGCAAGATACATACGGATCTGAATGTTGCAGGCCCATTGACTAAGCCTCTTCCACGAGCAAAACATGATCAGCACCAAGACTCCATGGGTGTTAGAATCATTACTGTGTAATCTAGATTATTAACTTTAGTGCAAGTGGGAGACTGAAGGAAATATGCCCTAGAGGCAATAATAAAGTTATTATTTATTTCCTCATATCATGATAAATTTTTATTATTCATGCTAGAATTGTATTAACCGGAAACATGATACATGTGTGAATACATAGACAAACTTAATGTCACTAGTATGCCTCTACTTGACTAGCTCATTAATCAAAGATGGTTATGTTTCCTAACCATAGACATGTGTTGTAATTTGATTAAAGAGATCACATCATTAGGAGAATGATGTGATTGACTTGACCCATTCCGTTAGCCTAGCACTTGATCGTTTAGTATGTTGCTATTGCTTTCTTCATGACTTATACAAAGTTCCTACAACTATGAGATTATGCAACTCCCGTTTACCGGATGAACACTTTGTGTGCTACCAAACATCACAACATAACTGGGTGATTATAAAGGAGCTCTACAGGTGTCTCCAAAGGTAGATGTTGAGTTGGCGTATTTCGAGATTAGGTTTTGTCACTCCGATTGTTGGAGAGGTATCTCTGGGCCCTCTCGGTAATGCACATCACTATAAGCCTTGCAAGCAATGTGGCCAATGAGTTGGTTATGGAATGATGCATTACGTAACGAGTAAAGAGACTTGCCGGTAACGAGATTGAACTAGGTATTGGATACCGACAATCAAATCTCGGGCAAGTAACATACCGATGACAAAGGGAACAACGTATGTTGTTATGCGGTTTGACCGATAAAGATCTTCATAGAATATGTAGGAGCCAATATGAGCATCCAGGTTCCGCTATTGGTTATTGACCGGAAACAGTTCTAGGTCATGTCTACATAGTTCTCGAACCCGTAGGGTTCGCACGCTTAACGTTACAATGACAGTTTTATTATGAGTTTATAAGTTTTGATGTACCGAAGGTTGTTCGGAGTCCCGGATATGATCACGAACATGACGAGGAGTCTCGAAATGGTCGAGACATAAAGATTGATATATTGGACGACTATATTCAGACACCAGAAGTGTTCCGGGTGATTTCGGAGAAAACCAGAGTGCCGGAGGGTTACCGGAACCCCCCGGGAACTAATGGGCTTTTTGGGCCCTAGTGGAGAAAGAGAGGGGTCGGCCAGGGCAAGAGACGCGCCCCCTCCCCTTGAGTCCGAATAGGACAAGGAAGGGGGGGGAGGGCGGCGCCCCCTGAGGGAGTCCTGGACTAGGGGGTGTCCGGATGGCCGGACTATGACCTTCGGCCGGACTCCTGGACTATGAAGATACAAGATTGAAGACTCCGTCCCGTTCCCGGATGGGACTTTCCTTGGCGTGGAAGGCAAGCTTGGCGATACGATATGAAGATCTCCTCCCATTGTAACCGACTCTGTGTAACCCTAGCCCTCTCCGGTGTCTATATAAACCGGAGAGTTTTAGTCCGTAGGACGAACAACAATCATACCATAGGCTAGCTTCTAGGGTTTAACCTCTCTGATCTCGTGGTAGATCCACTCTTGTACTACCCATACCATCAATATTAATCAAGCAGGAGTAGGGTTTTACCTCCATCGAGAGGGCCCGAACCTGGGTAAAAACATCGTGTCCCTTGTCTCCTGTTACCATCCGCCTAGACGCACAGTTTGGGACCCCCTACCCGAGATCCGCCGGTTTTGACACCGACATTGGTGCTTTCATTGAGAGTTCCTCTGTGTCGTCGCCCTTGGGCCCGATGGCTTCTCCGATCATCAACCACGACGCGGTCCAGGGTGAGACTTTTCTCCCTGGACAGATCTTCGTATTCTGCGGCTTCGCACTGCGGGCCAACTCGCTTGGCCATCTGGAGCAGATCGAAAGCCACGCCCCTGGCCATCAGGTCAGGTTCAGAAGTTTAAACTACACGGCCGACATCCGCGGGGACTTGATCTTCGACGGATTCGAGCCACGGCCGAGCACGCCGCACTACCACAATGGGCATGATCTAGCTCTGCCGCTGGACAGCGCCTGGAGCGCCGTTCAGGTGTCCGCTCCGACCATTAGCCCGGAGCCGACTGCGCTAACCAGGGACGGACGGTTAGACGCCACCTCAGGAGCCGCAATCTCTATGGTGATAGAGCCGAATACCAGCCTAGTCCTTTGCAAGGCCCATGTCTCCAAGGTGCCGGACTCCGTTCCGGACTCCGAATCTTCCGCACCCCTTCCGATCGAACCCGATTGGGCTCCGATCATGGAGTTCACCGCCACAGACGTCTTTCAGCGCTCACCTCTTGGCGACATCCTGAATTCACTAAAGTCTCTCTCTTTGTCAGGAGAGCCCTGGCCGGACTACGGTCAGCATGGCTGGGATGCGGACGACGAAGAAATTCAAAACCCACCCACCACCCACTTGGTAGCCACTGTCGGCGATCTAACCGACATGCTCGACTTCGACTCCGAAGACATCGATGGTATGGACGCCGATAGAGGAGATAAACAAGAACCAGCACCTATAGGGCACTATAAAGCCACCTCATCACACGATATATATATGGTGGGCAACCCAATAGAAATGACAACGAGGATCAAAAGGGCGCAACCAGGGATCGCTCCCTCGAAAAGCAATCAAAATGGCGGCGTAAGCGCAAGGCCAAGACCCACCTCGACAAAGACCCAACCATAGAGCAGGGTGAACCAACGGAAGACGAACATGCCATCGAGCAACCGTCCAAACAGGGCAGACAATCCGAACAGCCCATCCCCGGGACAGATAATAGTCCGGACGATCTCACGCCGGACAAATTGCTGGAGCATCAAAACCTCCACCAAAGGCTCATCGCCACCGCACGTAGCCTGAAAAAGCAGAAACGGAGGCTCAAAACAGCGGAAGATGCACTCAGAATCAGATGGGGAAAAGTACTCAATACCGCACACAAGTACGGCAATAGTCGTCATACAAAGTGCTATCCGAAGCGGAAACTACTACCAGAATTTGATGAAGAGGCCATAAAGCCCCTACAGTCAAAAAACAAGGAAGCCACAAGGTCGGATAGACGACCCCACGATCGATCTCAAGCAACAGGGGCGCCGAACTCCATACGACGCGCGATCTGTCCAAGAATTCACATCAAAAAACTGGCCCAACCAGATCCATCTACGGGCCAAGAAAGTAAGCTCCAGTGAGCAATGCAATGGAAAAAATATCCGAACATCGCGACACACCTAAATATAGGGGCGCCGCACATCCCCTATGTTTTACCGATGAGGTGCTGGATCATGAATTTCCAGCGGGATTGAAGCCCGTAAACATAGAACATACGACGGAACAACAGACCCTGGAGTCTGGATCGAGGATTACATCCTCCACATACACATGGCCAGAGGAGATGACCTCCACGCCATAAAATACTTACCACTTAAGCTCAAAGGCCCAGCCTGGCATTGGCTTAAAAGCCTTCCCGAAAACACCATGGGAAGTTGGGAAGCGCTCGAGGACGCTTTCCGGGCAAATTTTCAAGGGACCTATGTCCGACCTCCGGATGCAGATGATCTGAGTCATATAACTCAGCAGCCTGGAGAGCCCGCTCGGAAACTCTAGAACAGATTCCTCACTAAAAAGAATCAGATAGTCGACTGTCCGAACGCCGAGGCCCTAGCAGCTTTCAAACATAGCGTCCGAGACGAATGGCTCGCCAGACACCTTATCCAAGAAAAGCCAAGAACAATGGCCGCATTAACAAGCCTCATGACCCGCTTCTGTGCAGGAGAGGATAGCTGGTTGGCAAGAAGCAACACTAGTGACCCGAATACATCTGAACCCAGAGATGGAAACAGGAAACCGTGCCATAACAAAGAACCGCACCGGATCAAGGACAACAACCCGATGAGCATGGCAGTAAACGCTGGATTCAAAAGCTCTCTGCAAAATCAGAAAAAGCCGCCCCCCAAAGATGACAGGGACGAGCTATCCAACCTCAACAAAATCTTGGACAAAATATGTCAAATCCACAGTACTCCGGGGAGGCCTGCCAACCATACCCACAGAGATTGTTGGGTCTTCAAACAGTCCGGCAAACTCAACACCGAACACAAGGAGCTCGACACACCAAGCGAGGATGACGACGCACCCCACAAGCAGAACACCGGAGAACAAAAGAAGTTCCCACAAGAAGTCAAGACAGTAAATTTACTTCAGATGACAAAAGGGAAAAACAGAACGGCGCTTACGAAGACACGCGCCGTATGGCCAGCCCCAGAGGAGCACCGCCAATGGTTGTTACAACTAAATCACCTTCGATCATCAGGATTACTCCAAAGGAGCCCGGAACGCAGGCTGGACTGCCTTGGTCATGGATCCGATTATTAACGGACTCCAATTTACAAAAGTCCTTATGGACGGCGGCAGTGACTTGAACCTGTTATATCAGGACACAATCCGCAAACTCGGGGTAAACCCAGCTATAATCCGCCATGGCAACACTTCCTTTCAAGGAGTCACGCCGGGTCTAGATACCCAAAGTATGGGTTCCCTTTCGTTAGAAGTCAAGTTCGGCTCACCCGACAACTTCCGAAGCAAAAAGCTAACATTCCACATCGCCCCATTCGTAAGTCGCTATCAAGCACTACTGGGACGAGAAGCCTTCGTCCGCTTTAATGCAATACCGCATTATGCATCCCTTACACTTAAAATTCCCGGCCCACGAGGCATCATTTCATTACAGGGGAATATAAATTGACCCCCAAAGTACGGGCAAAGGTGCGTCCGCCTAGATAGCCGCCCACTAATCCAGCCCTACTATCCCGGACAGGGCTCGACGAGTCCGGCGTAAATGTACATATGCTTAATAGCCGCATAACCCCGTACATGGGGCTCTGCGTGTCCACGCCCGGAGACAATACGGCATAATTCTTGCTCCAACTATATTTTGTTTATTTTAATATAGATTTCTCGCACACTTTTTTTAATAAGTTCCTCTCTTTCGCAAACGAACATCGTGCTACGCCCGTCCAGGATACGGCACAACGGAGACACAGGCGCAAACGTGCAACAGGGACCCGTTTCAAGGATTCTTTTCAGATTAAGACCCTGCGTAAACCTTTTTTATTGTCTCTTGTTGACAACATCCCCCGGTTTTCGCTATAACTGAGGAGGAGGCTGGCGTCTTGGCATTTGGCCATGCCAGAATTTTTGCGCGTACCTGGACACCAGGGGCTACCAAGGGCTCTATTTCGGCCCGTCCTCATAAAGACCGAATACCTTAGGGAGTGTTCGGCGTCGCAAGTTTGGCCCTATATGCATCAGCTTCGAATCATGTCTTTGGTCAAATGTTGGGTTTGCCTGGCTCCTGTGTTTTGCTGCCTTATGTTCTGTTATATCGGCTAACGCGGCACCAGGAGAACTACTGCGATTGTGCCCTGGTTCAGCCAGGCGAGCACCTCAGTAGAGAAAGCCGAAAACTGACTGTCATGATATAGTGAGAGACTGGTCAACCACTCGATGACTTTCGGAATCTTTAGGATTCCTCCGCATTAACGAAGGGCCGCTTCCCGGTTAGGCACGCTCGCGCCCTGAATCCGGGTGAGCGCGGTGCCCCTAGGGGCTATTCAGTAGCCCCACTGTCAAACTCCTATGGCTAAGTAAAAGTGATAAAGCATTATAGTCCGGTTGCCTAGTTCGCCGCGCCACCACCTCCTTTATAGGACCAATACATTGGATTAAGTGTGAAAAGGCGCCTTTTTGCGAACACCCCCGCATTCTATGCGTGGGGGCCGAAGCCAACGACTGCCATCTTTCAGGTTATATACAAATATATACATTAAACGGCCGCACAGGAGGCATCATAATTCTTGCAAGCACAAGTATAAAAAGCTTTTATATTCCATCAAAATATTCATCTACACTACTATTTACTACTAGAAGAACGCCCGTGCGTTGCAACGGGGCCACATTAACTTTAAGAGTTCAATATTACGACATTGACGACCTTTTTTACCATCAAATCCTCACACACACACAGACACACACTCTCCCTCCGTCTTCCTCACTCTCTATCCCCCTCTCCCTCTCTCTCTAACACACACACACATATCCATCTTATTGGGTACGGGACCATAATCCATCTATTTCACACATACACGCTAGTGCATAACAATATGGATTATGTGTATTATATTTGCCACCAGAACTGAGGGAATTAATTTCATGTAAATCGACCAGCCACAGATCCAAGAATACGCGGACGAGGTGGCTCGGGTCGGCGTCGGCGCCGTCCAGCGCGGGCCACGGGCCCGCTTCCAAGTGCACGTGCAATGCATGTCTTCACAAATATTATAATCAGATGTGAGAAATCACATGCATAGAAAAGACATTCTGATAGCAATCCAAATACCATACTCAATTGAATACCTAACCTGGACAATACTCTTATTTCTATGTGCCAAAAAAGAATGGAATAGCAAAGCTAAGTATGCCTACATACGCTCAGATTATATATAAGAATCTTGCGTGAACAATTGCAACAAAGCACTAAGCAGCGATAAATTTAAATAAAAAATCCATTAACTATGCAGGCAACAGGCTTGTTACAACATAGAGAGATAGGAAAATGTCACCTCCAGTAATGTAGCGCAAAGGAGTGGAACGAAGCATGAATGAGCGGTTGTCTGTTCTTCTCCATGTACATGGATCAGCAGTAGAGGCCAAGTATATAAGTACTTGACCGAACTCCACACTCCACTCTTCGTGTACGGAGAGCCATGTCACCTTCTCGCCGCTGCAGCATGGGAGGACGGCTGGTTCACGTGACCCTCCAGCTGGGGGATCCATGGTGGCTGACCGTCGAGCTCGAGGCAGAGAAGTTGAGGGCAGTAGTGGCGAGATCCATGCCGGCCAACCGGGCAAAGAGGAGGTCGTCGAGGAGGGACACATCGGCAAGATCCGGTCACCACGCGACCTGAAGAGCAACAGTGATCTCCACAAGCTGTAGGCCGACGGCGTGCTCCATCCCCTGTGATGGGGTGACCATGGCGGTGGCCACAGCTCCTCATGCTCGCCTCGATCTTGGCGACACACCCTGAGTGTAGGAGGCAGCAACGACCTCGACGAAATCATGGCCTCCATCCCGAAACACAATCATGTCGCTCTAAATAAATGGATTCAATCATGTGACTCTAATTACTTCGGATTGTTATGTGCACACTAAGCGGGGTGCAGTTAGGAAAGAAAATGTTCTCTAATTAAAGTGATTGAGTGATTTAAGGTAAGGTTAATTAATTTAGATTTGATTTTTAGTGATTGTTAGTAAAGTACGATGCGTCTTTAAATTTTTTTATTTGTTTTCTTAAAATATATTATTTGTTTCCTAAAGAAATTTGCAATAATGGAAGATATCGGTTGATTTGGATAAGTTAGTAAATTTAAATCCGTGATTGCATGCACATTTGGAAAGTGCCGATCTCCACAAGCTGTAGGCCGACGGCGTGCTCCATCCCCTGCGATGAGGTGACCATGGCGGTGGCCACGGCTCCTCATGCTCGCCTCGATCTCGGCGACACACCCTGAGTGTAGGAGGCAGCAACGACCTCGACGAAATCATGGCCTCCATCCCGGAATGCAATCATGTCGCTCTAAATAAATGGATTCAATCATGTGACTCTAATTACTTCGGATTGTTATGTGCACACTAAGCGAGGTGCAGTTAGGAAAGAAAATGTTTTCTAATTAAAGTGATTGAGTGATTTAAGGTAAGGTTAATTAATTTAGATTTGATTTTTAGTGATTATTAGTAAAGTATGATGTGTCTTTAAAATCTTTTATTTGTTTCCTTAAAATCTATTATTTGTTTCCTAAAGAAATTTGCAATAATGGAAGGTATCGGTTGATTTGGATAAGTTAGTAAATTTAGATCCATGATTGCGTGCACGTTTGGAAAGTTCTGATTTGCAAGGAAAGAGCTGAGGGGTAAATAAACCGGTGAATAAGAAACCATCATCGAAAAAAATCTACGACGGTTAACCTACGGAAAAAAACCGGACGAAAGTGGTGGGACGAAAAAAAACCTGGAAGCGAGACTACCAACTGCTCCATTAGGAGTAAAGATTAAACAAGAGAACATGTTTCGGGGCGGACGAAAACTCTGGCGTTCGCACGCCCGCACAGCGGAAACAACCGCATCCTCGATCAGCTCCTTAATTTTTGGGCCGATTCCAAATGAATCGTGCCTCCCCGATCCTTCTTTCTCTTCCCAGATCTAGAAAAATGGCGCCGCCGCTCCTCGCTCCTCCTCCTTCTGTGCACTTGCCCCCGATCCACCCGAGTCGACCCTGCCTCCAGTCATCGCTCGCACTCCTGCAAGCCGCCGCCGACCTCCTCAGCCGGTCAACCGCGCCCAACACCCTCCTTCATTTTCTCCCCCTCTCCCCACTAATCTCTCTCTGTTTCCAAACTACAGGACGCCATGGCCATCGGGGGTAGGGGACGCGGCCGCGATGGCCCCGAGCTCGGCGGCGTGGAAGCCATTGGAGGCACTGACGAGGCCGATGTCGGTGAGCCTGGGAGCGGCGGCCGGGTGCATTGAGCGCAGGTCTTCCCTGCCACGGTGCCCCGATGCCCTGCACCGCCATTGTTGCCACCGGATTCGGTAGGGAACAGACGGATCCATGGAGCCCGCGTTGTATCTGCCGTCCCAGCTTCCCGTTGCTCCACCGGTGTCCTGGTCCGTCCTGGTCTTCGTCACCGGCCAAGATCCCTTAGCATCGCCGCCCCGAACGATCTCCAGCCGCCTCCACGTGCACGGGATTGAGCGAGGCCGCGCCTGCATCCCACGTCCGCTTCATCCCATGGGCCGTTAGCCTTCGCCTCGGCCCAGCTGCCTCGCGTCCAGCCTACAGCATCCCTAAGGTGTAATGTTGCTGTTGATTATTTAAGTGTATTGTCATAAGGTGTAATGTTATAACATATTTACTTGGAGAATCTCATGCATTATTCATTTGGTATATGTTTTTTCAACTTCTTCTGCTGACTATATCTGAAGGAGCAATCCTCATTTAGCATTTGGAAGCCCAGGTTTCCGTCACCTTGGATCTTGACGGGCGGCAGCTCGAAGGACGTGTGGCCACGATGAAAATGCCGCAGCAACCGGCACAAGCGGCGGGAGCAGCGGTCAAGACCACGGGCATGGCTGGGCAGTGACATGTGCGTAAGCAATGTCGAGCGTGGCGGATGACGCCAAGATGAGATTCTCCATATCGTTATTTCCTCTCTCTCTCTACCAATCCTTCTTGCTTCCCCTCTGTCTCTCTCAATGCCACTATATGTAGGTTCTGACATGTGCTTTTGTTTAAACCCGACTTGATTTTTTCTTTGGTAAGACTCAATGATGGTTGATGCAAGCCCATGCTTCTCACAAGTTGGATTGAAGTTTGTTGTTCCTCTGTTTGTACTATTGTTTACCTATTACATAGTTATTCGCTAACAGCCGAATGTGATATTTGAACGGTTTCCCCTATATGCAGGAAGTACAATTTGCATGTAATTTTTTACTTTTAGTTTCAGATTATCCCCTTTTCTGTGTGCATTTACTAGAAGCTTATATGAATCTGTGTCATCTTTCATTGAGTAAAATGTAAGTCAGTTCAAGTTAACATTGAGCATTTTCCAGTTCTCTCTCCTGTTAGGCTAATTTAGGTAGTTTTACTGGGCCATGCATACTTGCTTCATGTCCTTTCTTTTAGACATTTGGCAAATTAAAATTTCTCATCCAATGTTTAGTTATTTTCTCATTATATTTTCCTGAAGGTGTCCAAATACAATCAATTTACCCCCCTATAAGTGCACCCAATTTGATGTTTTTGTCAATTGTATTATTTAGAAGGCACAGATTTCTAGCAACCATATAATTGAGAAATGGTATGATATATGTTGCCATCTTGTGACCCCTAGTTGACAAGAAATTTCAAGAAAAAACACCATTTCACTCAGTTTGATTATCATTTTGCAGGCCTGGTATAGCAGAATTAGAGCTCTCTGAGTATACCAAAAAGATGTCATATCTGCAACAGATGGTTCAGGAGCTAGCCTCAAAGGTATAAATTCAACACTGGATCTTATTTCCTTATTCACACAGTTGTGATTTGGTCATATATTTAAAATCAATTTATACACTTCTATATGAAATTCCCATGCATATCTTATTAGTTAGTTTGTTGACAGTACACTGCAGTATACTATCTGCACTAACAGGGTAGTCTCTACTGCCCAGTATGACTATAATCCGAACGAAGACTATGCCGAGACAAAGCTGAAGTTGAGGGAACATTGCAATCGTTTATCGGAACAGTAAAATCCTTCAATATGATATACATTAAGGTGAATATCATTTGTACTTCTCATTATCATTTTCCATGTGTTTTTTAGTTGTGAGAAGATTGAAGTTATTTGTCATTGTACAAAATCCATCCTTTGGCCCACATGATGGAGGTGCCACTTGTTAGAGAGGCTTATAAGTTATAACAAAATTTTAAAGGCACTTTCTACATTTTTTGAATCGTTTATTGGTTTGTTACTCATTTGAATTTCTTGTCTATCTCTGACCTACATGTCATGATCTGGTTATTTGAACTTTTGATGGGATGAAAATAGTGAAAGTTCATTTGTCAGTACGCACTCAGTATGTCATAGTACTGCCATAGTTCTATGACATTTCTTTGAAGTTTCAGTGAACTTATTATTAAAGGCAATTTATTGTCCTGCAACATGAACTTAGTGCACAAGGCACATTTTTGTTTTTTCCTGTGAATAACTCAAAAATAGTCTCCGTACTAAACCTTATTGGTGTTATTTTTGAAAAATTCTGATGGCCGGCAATAATATCTTCTGAACTCTAGCCAACATGAATTAAACACGCCGCTGCAAATTTAAAATCAACTGAAATGATGCATAGAATGTAACCTCCTAAGTAGACCATCTCCGGCAGAGCAAAAACTTCTACCGAATCGACATATATGCTCCGCACCCAGGCAGGCGGTCCAGCAGCAACGCAGTTGTCATCATCTGTGTTGATGAGGGGCGTAGGCACAGAGATGACGCCAATCGACAGTCAGGAGTAGTCGAGGAGCGACACTCTGGCCCGAGCCGCCACGCATCCCTTAGCCAGCTCTGCTCTAAATTCTGAACTCTTAACAAAACTGTGAAATAAATCTCAGCTGGCTGTAATTGTGCAAATATATGTCGGGTGCAGGTCGGTCAAATGAGGGCTCGGGCGAAGAACAACATGACCAAGAGACTGTCCCCATTGGGCCACAAGGTGGAGGGGAAGCAGGCGAGGGTCGAGGCGAGGCATAACTGGCGGGCACTCTAGTTGGCGCGACAGGTGGAGCGCATCCGGAAGACCGAGCACATGTTGTCCCGGTTCCGGTGCTGCAACTGGTTCATGTGCTGAAAACCAAACAAAATTCAGATTGCGTCTGAAATGCAACCTGACTGAAGAAGCCTCAAGGTCTCAGTGCAAGCTTCTGGGACAAGATGTACATGAAATTATTTGAATCAATGTGTTGTAGGTGTTGCTTTACTCTACAATCTGTACAGTCTTAATGGCTGTGACCTGAGATTCAGTAGCATGTTATGAGCTAGCGGTAATGGCCTGCTGACTAATGTACTCGGAACTTTAAGTCATCTTTTCTTTAAGCTTAGTGGTAATTGTAGAAAAAAGAAAAACATCAGGTAATACTATGATCTTTTATCTTCACACTTATTGGCACTTATTTTTCGGTGTTATATTTTATCTCACTACTTTCTGGTTGCTTCCTAGCTTTTCTTCAAGAACAAATATTAAATTGTGAATTCATTTGAGACCTTGCCATCTTATAATGAGGAATCTGTAAGAGATTGTTCAGTTCATGTGTCTTCTCACATTTCCATTGTGGGGTTTAGACTGTTTTAGGTGAAATTGTGAAGGGGCTGTGACATGGTTGATAACATTCAAATATGGAAATTTGATAACTCATTTATGTGCAAGAGACCAGTAGATGGTTGGATGCCCTGGATATTGATTCGGTAATACCGGAAAAGAGTCTTCAGAATTGTATAGCTATTCTATCCGAGTGGTAACTGGGATAGATGTCGATGATGTACTAAATCTAGGTATATTGTAGGAGATCTCACCAAAATTTAAACTCACGCAGTTTATGGAATGTATTCAAATCATTGCACATATATGTGGATTGAAAATTTAAGCTTTAAAGTATTCGAATTTTGAATTCTGACAAGACGTGCATTGCACGTGCACACTTACTAGTTTTACAAATAGCACACGCTATTCGAACACAACATCCTTCGAGCACTGCGACTCTATTAAACGAGCGCCATGAAGAACTTCCTCAAAGTAGTGCTTGGCAGGTACTCGGCTTTCGTCCGAATCCCGGGATGCAACAACACTGGCCTTCATATCCACCCAATATGTTTTGACACGGGCAAGAGCCATCCGTGCACCCTCTATGCACGCCGACCTCTTCATTGCATCAGCATGCGGCACCGAACCAAGGAACTGCTGCACCAAGCCAAAATAACTCTTCGGCTCCGCCTTCTCCGGCCACAGACGACTCGCAACATACCTCATGGCGAGTCCGGATAACCTGTTCAGCTCCGCCTAGGCGGCCAAACGGTCGGATACCGAAAGTGGGCATTCTAGATTGTGGAACTGCGACCAAAAAAGCTCTTCCAATCCGTGGTCACCTCGGCCGCGGAAATGTTCGGTCGCGTCTGCCGCACTAGCTGCCAAATCCAGATAAGGGTTTTCCGCACTCCACTGCCGGTCTAACGGAGCATACTTGGGGTCTCCGAACTTCATCCGCAACATATAGGGCTTTCCAGACGTGATATCTCCGACCTGACGCAGCTCCTCCTTCATAGCTCTCATTGCAGAGCGAGTATCCTTGGCTTCGGCAGCGATCTTTTCAAGATCCTTCTAAGCCGCCCTATCTTCTTGTTCAAGAAATTTACAGCGGTCGGTAGCATCCTTCAACTTTATGGTCATTTCGGCTATCACCTTTTTGCTCTGGCAGTGAGCAACATGTTCAGCTTTTAGCTCTTCAGCCGCTTTAACGGCAGCCGCATCACTTCTCCTTGCTTGCTCCTTGGCTTGGGCAAGTTCCACCCGAAGGTTCTCCACGGCAGCAACACCATCTACATTAAGCACATATATATAAGGCCTGAGCATCGAGCTCCTATTACCAGGTGCCTTTGGAACATACCTTGTGCCTCATCTAGCCGCTTATTTACAAGCGCGATGTCGGCATCTGCCACGTCAAGTTGCCGCTTTAGTTCGGCAGATTCATCAGTCTGGCTAGCCACCGCATGCCTCGCCACCTTCATGGAAAACACGACATATTACACCTGGGATTATGATCCTCTGCGTGCCGTCACTCTTGACGACACACAGAGTCTCAGGGGCTACTATTTATACATGGCACATTCAATATGCGGCGCTACCAAAAGGTACAACTTCTTGCATACCTCAAAGCCTGTTAGTAAACTCCCGGCAGCCTCATACAATCCGCTTTCCGCGGATGAAATCCTTCCAATCACCGTATTCATCAACATACAGTGTTCTTCTGAGATGGATGCCCTCTCAAGCAGATCCTCCAGCCCCTCCAACTGTGCACCAGAGGGTGCCGGACTAACTTGACAACCTTCTCCAGGATCCGGACTTGCGAAGACCCTCCGAGATGACACCTCAGGGTCGCCTGCCTCGTGAGACGGTGCAACAAGAGGAGGCGTTTCGCTCTCTATCATTTCCGAATGAAGATCCCTTGAAGATGAGCTCTGCTGAGAAGGGTTGAGATCCGAACTGCGAGGTAATGTTTCAGTTATCTTCCTCAGAAATAAAACAGGAGTGTTATTTATTATGGAACCCCTCCCTTCACTTACATCTCGGGGGAGAGCGGTCCCCCTTAGGGGGCGATTCGGCCGGGGCGTTCTTCGGTGTCGAACCCTCTGGCGAAGATTTCTTCCCCCGTTTTGAGGCCATCACCTCCGGGTCTTCAGAGGCAGTCCTTTTCTTTCCCTGGTCGGGGGAATTTTTGATTCTTCCCTTCCTAACAGCCTCCTTCGCGGAGGCAGTAGCTCCTTGGTTCCCCCCTTCTCCTTCCGCCAGAAGCGCGACCTCCAGCATCCTGGTTAGTATGGGGTTCGGCGCGGTCTCGGGCAGGGGGGCTGGACACCTGATAAGCTTTGCCTTCACTATCCACTCCTGTTCAAGGGACAACTCTGTTAAGGGTAATTTTGTGATGAAAATACGGATGGTGTGTCCAAATATGGGGCTACTTACCTTATCATCCGGGCGATTGCAGCTAAGACCTGCGTCCTCGGACAAATCCGGACACCTTGCTTGTGATCCGAAGAACAATTTGTACATCTCCATGGGTGCCGCACCCATGAAATGTTGGTTGACTCGCGGTCCCTGTGGATTAAATTCCCACAGGCGTAGAGGTCGACGTTTGCAGGGCAGTGTGCGGCGAATCAGTATGACTTGCGCCACTACGGTGAAATTGATATCTCTTTCTAGAAGACCTCGAATATGGTCCTGCAGCAAGGGCACGTCTTTGGGCGGCCCCCAGATAAGTCCTTCATTAACCCATGATGCTAGCCGCGGTGGGGGACCCGAGCGAAAAGTAGGTGGCGCCACCCATGTGGTGCCCCTGGGGGCTGTGATGTAAAACCAGTCCCGTTGCCATAAGCCGAACTCCTCTTGAAAAAGCCCTCGGGCCATGGAGCATCGGCCATCTTGCTTATTATAGCTCCTCCACACTTGGCGTGCTGCCCCTCGATCATCTTCGGTTCCATCTTGAAGGTTTTTAGCCACAATCCGAAGTGAGGAGTGATATGGAGGAAGGCCTCACACACGACAATGAATGATGAGATTTGGACGATGGACTCCGGAGCTAAGTCGTGGAACTCCAGCCCGTAATAAAACAAAAGCCCCCTCATGAAGGGATCGATTGGGAAGCCTAGCCCCCGAAGGAAGTGAGATGCGAACACCACGCTCTCACCGGGCTGGGGAGTGGGAATGGCATGCCCTTGAGCAGGCGGCCTATGCGAGATTTCGCTGGTTAGATACCTGGCATCTCTCAGCTTTCGCACATCTTCTTCCGTAACGGAGGAAGGCATCCACCGGCCTTGAAGGTTGGAGCCGGACATCGTCGAAGGTTTGAGGCGCCTAAAACTAGAGCTTTGGGTGTTGGAACTCGAAGCAAGGGGCGGATTCGATTGGATTAAGAAAAAGGGGAGTCGAGCCTTGGTCCCTTTATAAAGGAGTTGAATACCAAGAGGCCTCCCCGTAACTGTTTGGGACTCGCTTTCAATTTGGGAGTCATACCAAAGGCACGGTTGGGTTACCCACACCCGTATTGATGAGAATCCCGGAATAAGGGGACACGATCTCTGCTTTGACAACACGTGCCAAGGAAACCGCCTCGCTAAACGTGCTTAGGTGGAACAGTAAAACGATTCGAATAAAGGCCTGGCCGTGACGTCACTCTACGGAATACGCCAGCAGATTAGATTTGTGTAGATATTATTCTCTCTACGGTGGCATGTGGAACTTATCTTTCAGAGCCGGACACTATCCTTGTGTTCAACATCATCTATGGAATATTCGGAGAAGGAACCCATCTTGCAATGCCGAAGACAATTTGCACGCCGGACTCGTCGTCATTGAAGCCTGGTTCAGGGGCTACTGAGGGAGTCCTGGACTAGGGGGTGTCCGGATGGCCAGACTATTGTCACGCCCAATATGCGACCCTATCCAAAAGGAACTCGAAGGTCCCACCAAGGATAGACCCGCATATTGAAACGCTTTTGCAAGGTGGATATCATTACATCAACATTACATAATAGATGGGGATACATACAAGAGGCATACACTGCCACTCGAATACAACATCACAATACATCAGAGCTTCATCCGACTACGGATGAATCACAAACAGAAACTCAAACGACATCCACCCTGCTAGCCCAGGCTGCCGACCTGGAATCTATCCCCTGATCGAAGAAGCAGAAGAAGAGCTCAACACAACCAATCATCGCTCTCGCGTCATGATCATCGCACAACCTGTACCTGCAACTGTTGTTGTAGTAATCTGTGAGCCACGAGGACTCAGCAATCCCATTACCATGGGTATCAAGACTAGCAAAGCTTAAAGGGAAAGGAAGGGGTAAAGTGGTGAGGTTGTAGCAACGACTAAGCATAATATGGTGGCTAACATACGCAAATAAGAGCGAGAAGAGAGCAAGCAGAACGGTCGTGAAGCTAGCAATGATCAAGAAGTGATCCTGAACTCCTACTTACGTCAAACATAACCCAGAAACCGTGTTCACTTCCCGGACTCCGCTGAGAAGAGACCATCATGGCTACTAACGCGGTTGATGCGTTTTAATTCGGATCTGGTGTCAAGTTATCTACAACCGGACATTAACAAATTCCCATCTGCCTATAACCGCAGGCACGACTTTCGAAAGATTATACCCTGCAGGGGTGTCCCAACTTAGCCCATGACAAGCTCTCGCGATCAACGAAGGAATAGACCTTCTCCCAGGAAGACCCGATCAGACTCGGAATCCCGGTTTACAAGACATTTCGACAATGGTAAAACAAGACCAGCAAGACCGCCCGATGCACCGACAATCCCGATAGGAGCTGCACATATCTCGTTCTCAGGGCAACATCGGATGAGCAATCCGTACAACTAAAACCAGACCTCAAGTTTCCCTGAGGGGGCGCTGCAAAGGGCTCTAGTTCGGACCAACACTTAGACAAGCACTGGCCCGGGGGGGGGGCTATAATAAAGATGACCCTCGAGAGAGCGACTCCCAAGGGAAAAGTAGGTGGTGGTGAGGCAAATGGTAAAACCAAGGTTGGGCCTTGCTGGAGGAGTTTTATTCAAAGCGAACTGTCGAGGGGGTCCCATAAATCACCCGACCGCGTAAGAAACGCAAAATCCGGGAACATAACACCGGTATGACGGAAACTAGGGCGGCAAGAGTGGAACAAAACACCAGGCAAAAGGATGAGCCTTCCACCCTTTACCAAATATATAGATGCATTAATAATATAAGAGAAGTGTGATATCCCAACCAAAATCCTGTCCACCATGGAGAAATCTTCAACTTCACCTGCAACTAGCAACACTATAAGAGGGGCTGAGCAAAATCGGGAACATAGCCAAACAACAGTTTGCATAGGAAAGGTGTCAAAGGTTAGAGGTTCATGGCAATATGGGAGGCTTGATAAACAGTTGGTAGGTAGTGCAGCAAAGCGATAGAACGAAACAACTAGCATAGCAATGATAGTAGTGAGATCCAGGGTAGTGGTCATCTTGCCTGAAATCCCGCAAGGAAGAAGAACGAGTCCATGAAGAAGACGAACGGATGAAGCCGAACCAAGCGTAGACGAACGAATCCTCACGATCGCAACGAAACGGGAACTATCGAGAAGAAACACACAACAAGGTAAACACACCACACATGAACAAGGCATGATGCACAACAAGCATGATGCATGACAAGACTACATGAAGCTACTCATGGCAAGAGATGATGCAAACAAGAGCAACCCATGAAGGCAAGTTTAAATGAGGCCGGGAACAACATATAACAAATCCGGTAAGTCCTCATATGCATATTTCGAAATTGGTCCAGATCTGAATAAATCTTATGTTCAAGTTGTTAAACAGCAAGTTAAGATGCACAAAGATGATCTACATGAGATTCTAGTCAAGTTACATATAAAGTTCATTTAGTTTGGGGCTACGGCCTAGAAGATATGAGCAAAACAAGTTAAACATGGCATTGATGCAAAATGCACCCAAACATCAAGCAAACACCTCAAAACATGGATGCAACATGATAATATGAAACTACATGCAAAATCAAGCAAGTTTCATATAAAGCACACTCAAAACGGAGCAACGGTTCAACACATGCACACTATACAAGTTTAAAGGACAAGCTGTCCAAAACAACAACTAGGCATATTGCAAGCATCAAAACAACATGCTACAGCACCCCAACAAGAAAACAAAAGGCATGGGCATGATGTACAGGTAAAGCATTACAAAACATGAACACTGAGCTAACTCCAGAAATCAATAGAACATGCTCAAACACACATGGTAAGATTGCAAGTTATAACAATTTCAGACTTTGCAGAAAATAACATCACGATGCAATGTTTAGAGCTATCAAACAACATGTTACATGAACTTATCATGGCAAAAAAGGCATGACATGAATCTACTCAAAGCATAGATCAAAAGTCCCTTACTGACCATAAGCCAAAAAGGATCAGAAAATACGATGGCACCCATGTAAACATGGCAAGTTATTATACAGATTCAAACATGGCAGAAACAGAATTATGAAGGCATGTAGATGAGCTTGTACCACTCACTACAGAGCAAAACATGGCATGGCAAGGCAACCAACAGTAAGAAGACATGTTTGTTAAGCTAAGCATGGCAATAGCAAGTTCATAGGGTGCATGGATCACTAGGAAAACACATGGAAACAACTGAACTTAATGTTAATAGGCTGGCATCAACATTATGAAGCAACTTTAGAGCAAGATTACAACAAGCTACAACAACCTATAAATGCAACCAGGGGCACGGATGAATAGAGGATGACATGTACACCAAAACATATTTATAGAACATCTCCAGATTATGCATAGAATGATTAGTAGCAACATGTTTATATAGCATCACGAAATAACAGATTCAGCCTAGCAAAACAGCAACATCATGTACACTACTTAACAAGCTCGATTCATTCACCACAAGTCATTGCATGACAAGATAAGCATAGCATCATCAAGAATACATGTTTGTGAAATAAACCAAGGCAAGAACAAGTCCATAGCATGCATGGATCAACTATAGCAACCTTGACAAAATTGAATAACATGTAAACAATCTGCCAGGAAACATTTTGGAGCAAAAGTAGAGCACGAAAATGACATGCTAGACTACTCCATAATTGCAACCAAGTGCATGAATGGATAGACAATAGCCATATGTTCAAAACACCCTTACTGAAGTATCTCAAAATATGCATGGATCTCTCTGTAGCATCAAGTTTACATGGCACCAAAATAACAGCAGAACAGGGACTAAAATCAGCAACATCATGATGCCTAGTTTGCATGCTTGTGCTAGTCACCACATTGATCACAAAAATACATGGTAAGCATCTCTGTAAAGAAGACATACCATAGATCAAAACACATGTAGACATCAACCTCATAGGATGCACACATCAATCATGGCAAAAATGACAAAAGAGCTCGTTCTGATAACAGACAGCAGAAAACATTATGAAGCACTCTTACAATGATGATTCAGGCATCAAGATGACCTCAAATGAATATGATGCAATGGAAAGAAATGATGTACTCGTTGAGACGAACAATTTGACATATTACACACACGAAAAGGAGCTACGGATGCAGAGATACGGCACGACGAACATGGCATGAAAATTACACAGATAATCGGGACTTGGGCAAAATTCGGGAAGGGGAAAGTCAACCTTGGCACGGAAAACGAGGTTCTTCAGAGTTGCTCGCCGGAGACGGGGCCGGAGGTGGCCGGGGAGGCACGGGGAGGAGTCGCCGGAGCGCGGGGGGCTGGATTCGGTCGCTCCTCGACCGGATCTGGCCGGAGTCGGCGAGGACGGCGAAGGGCACGCGGGGCGGAGGCGGAGCTCGGGCTGGGCCGGCCGGATCCGGCCGGATCTGGTGCGGCTGCGGCGGAGGGCGGGGCGAGGCGTGGCCCGGGGCGGCGGC
>NC_041383.1:664818423-664825229 GCF_002162155.2 Triticum dicoccoides | reverse complement strand
GCGGGATGAGGACGAAGCTAGGGTTTGATCTGCGCGAAAAATTCGGGGGGGGGGGTCTAGTTTTATAGGTAGGGGGAGCTAGCAGAGTCCAAATGAGGAGCGGTTTTCGCCCACACGATCGTGATCGAACGACCGAGAGCATGGAGGGGAGTTAGATGGATTTTGGGCCACTTTGGAAGGGGTGTTGGGCTGCAAAGAGAGAGGGGCTTTACGGTTACCCAGTTAACCGTTGGAGTATCAAATGACCTCCAAATGGCACGAAACTTGACAGGCGGTCTACCGGTGCTATACCAAGGCCGCTTGGCAAGCCTCGGTCCATTCCGAGAAAGTTTAACACCCCTAAACAACGAGAGACGAAAGGGGAACGCCGGAGAGCATAGGAGCGCCGGATTGCAAAACAGACAGTGGGGAAAATGCTCGGATGCATGAGACAAACACATATGCAATGCAATGCACATGATGACATGATAAAATGCAACACGCAAGCAAATGACATGGCAACAACGACGAATAACTGACAGACACCTGGCGCATCGGATCTGGGGCGTTACAACACTCCTCCACTAACAAGAGATCTCGTCCCGAGATCTTAGGACCAAGACGGAAGGGAAAATGGATGAGGTGAAACAAGAACTCAAGAGAAGAAGCAAAGAATCGAGAGCACTCGAGAAGAATAGAGGAACGACGAGAATGACGAGAATCGAAAGCTCATGGACTCAGATAGATTATGAAAGCACTCGGTTAGAACGAGATAAGAAACGAATAAGACTAAAAGGCTTTAGGCAGCACTCCGGTTGAACAAGTAAAGAATAGAACACGAACTAGAGAGGATGGAATGATACTTGAATTCCTCCAACAAAAACTTGATGAAAACTTGAAGAATGAATTAAATCATGAAGAACCACCATGAAGAACTCCGGTTACAAAAGGATGATGAGATAGAATGAAGGATGAAAGAATAAGATGAGCCTTGCGATGATTTAGATGGAGGTTTCGACGAAATGGCTGAGGAAATTTGAACTCCGGAAAAGAAAAGATGAAAACACTTGGAACTAGAATTTATTCACCAAGAACAAACTCCGAAGGAAGGGATTAATCACTTGGATGGAATAAGAATAAGATTTATTGTATGTTTATCCTTCATCAAATTAAATTGATGGCAAACAATGGATTTTTGCATACTACTTATTCTTCTTGAAAAGGATTGAGAAGTTTCATATCGCAAACTTGAGAAGGACTTCATGAACCACCGGTAGGATTCGAAAGAACGAATGGATTGAATGATAATCAAGGAAAAAGAATCTTCAACGAACCAACGTAAGAATTAAAAACTGACTGATGAAAGAGACTGAATCACCGGGAAGAATTAAAAGAACAAATATGCTAGAGGGGATTTAGATGCAAGAGAACGGGAAGAACTCGAGCTGATTAAAGAACACTTGAACGAAGCACCGGGATAAATAGATAACGGTAACTGAAATGTGAGGACGAAGAATTCTTCTGGAACGATGGCCTCCGGTGAGAATAAACGGGAAAACAACTCCTGGCATACTCCGTATGGGTAACAAAAGGAATAACTAACAAATGGAATAATTCGAGATGATAGCCACAAACTAGAACCACGAAACTTCGAGAGAACGGGCAAGATTTAGAGGAAAAGCTCTTCTTCGATCTTCAAAAGACGACGAGAAACACCAACGAAATTACTGAGATACTCCGGGAGAATGAAAAGCAAAGAGGTTGAGCCAACAATGAAAATGATTTGAAATTGATCTTGGAGAAGACATGTGACTGATGAAATTCATACTTACGTCAGACTCTGAAAAGAATTGAGAATAACTCCGGGGAAATTAGAAGAGTCAGGTAATCCTGGAAAAAGACCTGTGGGTTAGGGCCCACTGAAGAGAAAACACCGTTGGAAAGGATTGATGAACAGATAGATGATGCACCGGAACATTTGAAATATTTGAATGAGGTGAAAACCTCGAATTAAATGGAACACAGACGAATCTCCTGAGATGTCTTGAACACTCTGGAAGGATAAATGGTGAGAGGCAAACGAGCAAGGAGAACACTTCGAGGAAAAGAATATGATCAACACCGAAAACTTGAATTGGATCCACCGGAGAAGAAAAAGAGATGAAGAATGACGAACGAGATGAGAATTCACCAGTTGAAATGATTGAGGAAAGATTGAAGAGGCTCCGCGCGAATGAAATTGATGCTCGAAAGAGAGTCAGACTCCAGGAAGAAGAAGTGTGGGAGGGCGGGAAAACAAAGGCAACTTGGAAGGGGAAACCGACGAATACCTTGAAGAGAAAAAACACCGGTTGAAATCATTGAGGAGAGAGAGCAAAAACTTCATAGGAGTAGGATGGATACTCGATCACGGATTCCGGTTCTGAGAAGAAGAAGGGTGGGCAGGTGGGAAAAGAAAACAACTGAGGATTGAACTTGGCAAAGATGAAGAGGGTCGAGTCAACTGACGAGAAATGCACCGGATGAAAAGAGCTGAGAAACAACGATCGGAAAACCAACTGCGTGATCCTAAAGAAAAAATTTGAAGGGGAAGAGGAGTAATTCAAAACACCTACGTCAAGATTCCTTACCAGAGCGACGAAGGGGCTGAGGAGTAAAAAGAATTCCTACTCTCCGATATAACTAGACTCCGAAAAACAGTTTTCTTCTAGACTCGACAACGGCCAAACTACCGATCAATCAAGGGGGCTCCTAGGGTCGGTCAAGGCTCTGATACCAACTTGTCACGCCCAATATGCGACCCTATCCAAAAGGAACTCGAAGGTCCCACCAAGGATAGACCCGCATATTGAAACGCTTTTGCAAGGTGGATATCATTACATCAACATTACATAATAGATGGGGATACATACAAGAGGCATACAATGCCACTCGAATACAACATCACAATACATCAGAGCTTCATCCGACTACAGATGAATCACAAACAGAAACTCAAACGACATCCAACCTGCTAGCCCAGGCTGCCGACCTGGAACCTATCCCCCGATCGAAGAAGCATAAGAAGAGCTCAACACAACCAAGCATCGCTCTCGCGTCATGATCATTGCACAACCTATACCTGCAACTGTTGTTGTAGTAATCTGTGAGCCACGAGGACTCAGCAATCCCATTACCATGGGTATCAAGACTAGCAAAGCTTAAAGGGAAAGGAAGGGGTAAAGTGGTGAGGTTGCAGCAGCGACTAAGCATAATATGGTGGCTAACATACGCAAATAAGAGCGAGAAGAGAGCAAGCAGAACGGTCGTGAAGCTAGCAATGATCAAGAAGTGATCCTGAACTCCTACTTACGTCAAACATAACCCAGAAACCGTGTTCACTTCCCGGACTCCGCCGAGAAGAGACCATCACGGCTACACATGCGGTTGATGCGTTTTAATTTGGATTTGGTGTCAAGTTATCTACAACCGGACATTAACAAATTCCCATCTGCCTATAACCATAGGCACGGCTTTTGAAAGATTATACCCTTCAGGGGTGTCCCAACTTAGCCCATGACAAGCTCTCGCGACCAACGAAGGAATAGACCTTCTCCCAGGAAGACCCGATCAGACTCGGAATCCCGGTTTACAAGACATTTCGACAATGGTAAAACAAGACCAGCAAGACCGCCCGATGCACCGACAATCCCGATAGGAGCTGCACATATCTCGTTCTCAGGGCAACACCGGATGAGCAATCCGTACAACTAAAACCAGACCTCAAGTTTCCCTGAGGGGGCGCTGCAAAGGGCTGTAGTTCGGACCAACACTTAGACAAGCACTGGCCGGGGGGGCTATAATAAAGATGACCCTCGAGAGAGCGACTCCCAAGGGAAAAGTAGGTGGTGGTGAGGCAAATGGTAAAACCAAGGTTGGGCCTTGCTGGAGGAGTTTTATTCAAAGCGAACTGTCGAGGGGGTCCCATAAATCACCCGACCGCGTAAGAAACGCAAAATCCGGGAACATAACACCGGTATGACGGAAACTAGGGCGGCAAGAGTGGAACAAAACACCAGGCAAAAGGCCGAGCCTTCCACCCTTTACCAAATATATAGATGCATTGATAATATAAGAGATATTGTGACATCCCAACCAAAATCCTGTCCACCATGGAGAAATCTTCAACTTCACCTGCAACTAGCAACGCTATAAGAGGGGCTGAGCAAAAGCGGTAACATAGCCAAACAACAGTTTGCATAGGAAAGGTGTCAAAGGTTAGAGGTTCATGGCAATATGGGAGGCTTGATAAACAGTTGATAGGTAGTGCAGCAAAGCGATAGAACGAAGCAACTAGCATAGCAATGATAGTAGTGAGATCCAGGGTAGTGGTCATCTTGCCTGAAATCTCGCAAGGAAGAAGAACGAGTCCATGAAGAAGACGAACGGATGAAGCCGAACCAAGCGTAGATGGACGAATCCTCACGATCGCAACGAAACGGGAACTATCGAGAAGAAACACACAACAAGGTAAACACACCACACATGAACAAGGCATGATGCAGAACAAGCATGATGCATGACAATACTACATGAAGCTACTCATGGCAAGAGATGATGCAAACAAGAGCAACCCATCAAGGCAAGTTTAAATGAGGCCGGGAACAACATATAACAAATCCGGTAAGTCCTCATATGCATATTTCGGAATTGGTCCAGATCTGAATAAACCTTATGTTCAAGTTGTTAAACATCAAGTTAGGATGCACAAAGATGATCTACACGAGATTCTAGTCAAGTTACATATAAAGTTCATTTAGTTCGGGGCTACGGCCTAGAAGATATGAGCAAAACAAGTTAAACATGGCATTGATGCAAAATGCACCCAAACATCAAGCAAACACCTCAAAACATGGATGCAACATGATAATATGAAACTACATGCAAAATCAAGCAAGTTTCATATAAAGCACACTCAAAACGGAGCAACGGTTCAACACATGCACACTATATAAGTTTAAAGGACAAGCTGTCCAAAACAGCAACTAGGCATATTACAAGCATCAAAAGAACATGCTACAGCACCCCAACAAGAAAACAAAAGGCATGGGCATGATGTACATGTAAAGCATTACAAAACATGAACACTGAGCTAACTCCAGAAATCACTAGAACATGCTCAACACACATGGTAAGATTGCAAGTTATAACAATTTCAGACTTTGCAGAAAATAACATCACGATGCAATGTTTAGAGCTATCAAACAACATGTTACAGGAACTTATCATGGCAAACAAAGGCATGGCATGAATATAATCAAAGCATAGATCAAAAATCCCTTACTGACCATAAGCCAAAAAGGATCAGAAAATACGATGGCACCCATGTAAACATGGCAAGTTATTATACAGATTCAAACATGGCAGAAACAGAATTACGAAGGCATGTAGATGAGCTTGTACCACTCACCACAGAGCAAAACATGGCATGGCAAGGCAACCAATAGTAAGAAGACATGTTTGTGAAGCTAAGCATGGCAATATCAAGTTCATAGGGTGCATGTATCACTAGGAAAACACATGGAAACAACTGAACTTAATGTTAACAGGTTGGCAGCAACATTATGAAGCAACTTTAGAGCAGGATTACAACAAGCTACAGCAACCTATAAATGCATCCAGGGGCATGGATGGATAGAGGATGACATGTAGACCAAAACATATTTATAGAACATCCCCAGATTATGCGTAGAATGATTAGTAGCAACATGTTTATATAGCATCACGAAATAACAGATTCAGCCTAGCAAAACAGCAACATCATGTACACTACTTAACAAGCATGATTAACTCACCACAAGTCATTGCATGACAAGATAAGCATAGAATCATCAAGAAGACATGTTTGTGAAACAAACCAAGGCAAGAACAAGTCCATAGCATGCAAGGATCAACTATATCAACCTTGGCAAAATTTAATAACATGTAAACAATCTGCCAGGAAACATTTTGAAGCAAAAGTGGAGCACGCAAATGACATGCTAGACTACCTCATAATGGAAACCAAGTGCATGAATGGATACAAAATAACCATATGTTCAAAACACTCTTACTGAAGTATCTCAAAATATGCATGGATCTCTCTGTAGCATCAAGTTTACATGGCATCAAAATAACAGCAGAACAGGGACTAAAATCAGCAACATCACGATGCCTAGTTTGCATGCTTGTGCTAGTCACCACATTGATCACAAAAATACATGGTAAGTATCTCTGTAAAGAAGACATAGCATAGATCAAAACACATGTAGACATCAACCTCATAGGATGCACACATCAATCATGGAAAAAATGACAAAAGAGATCGTTCTGATAATAGATAGCAGAAAACATTATGAATCACTCTTACAATGATGATTCAGGCATCAAGATGACCTCAAATGAATATGATGCAATGAAATGAAATGATGTACTCGTCGATTTGAACAATTTGACATATTACACGCACGAAACGGAGCTACGGATGCAGAGATACGGCATGACGAACATGGCATGAAAATTACACAGATAATCGGGACTTAGGCAAAATTTGGGGAGGGGAAAGTCAACCTTGGCACGGAAAACGAGGTTCGTCGGAGTTGCTCGCCGGAGACGGGGCCGAAGGTGGCCGGGGAGGCACGGGGAGGAGTCGCCGGAGCGCGGGGGGGCTGGATCCGGTCGCTCCTCGACCGGATCTGGCCGGAGTCGGTGAGGACGGCGAAGGGCACACGGGGCGGCGGCGGAGCTCGGGCTGGACCGGCCGGATCTGGCCGGATCCGGCACGGCTGCGGCGGAGGGCGGGGTGAGGC
>NC_041383.1:664812896-664818108 GCF_002162155.2 Triticum dicoccoides | reverse complement strand
GTGTCCAGCTGCGGGATGAGGACGAAGCTAGGGTTTGATCTGCGCGAAAAATTCGGGGGGGGGGGAGGTCTAGTTTTATAGGTAGGGGGAGCTAGGAGAGTCCAAATGAGGAGCGGTTTTCGCCCACACGATCGTGATCGAACGACCGAGAGCATGGAGGGGAGTTAGATGGGTTTTGGGCCACTTTGGAAGGGGTGTTGGGCTGCAAAGAGAGAGGGGCTTTACGGTTACCCGGTTAACCGTTGGAGTACCAAACAACCTCCAAATGGCACGAAACTTGATAGGCGGTCTACCGGTGCTATACCAAGGCCACTTGGCAAGCCTCGGTCCATTCCGAGAAAGTTTAACACCCGCACACAACGAGAGATGAAAGGGGAACGCCGGAGAGCATAGGAGCGCCGGATTGCAAAACGGACAACGGGGAAAATGCTCGGATGCATGAGATGAACACGTATGCAATGCAATGCACATGATGACATGATAAAATGCAACACGCAAGCAAATGACATGGCAACAACGACGAATAACTGACAGACACCTGGCGCATCGGATCCGAGGCGTTACAACTATGACCTTCGGCCGGACTCCCAGACTATGAAGATACAAGATTGAAGACTCCGTCCCGTGTCTGGATGGGACTTTCCTTGGCGTGGAAGGCAAGCTTGGCAATACAATATGAAGATCTCCTCCCATTGTAACTGACTCTGTGTAACCCTAGCCCTCTCCGATGTCTATATAAACCGGAGAGTTTTAGTCCATAGGACGAACAACAATCATACCATAGGCTAGTTTCTAGGGTTTAGCCTCTCTGATCTCGTGGTAGATCCACTCTTGTACTACCCATACCATCAATATTAATCAAGCAGGAGTAGGGTTTTACCTCCATCGAGAGGGCCCGAACCTGGGTAAAAACATCGTGTCCCTTGTCTGCTGTTACCATCCGCCTAGACGCACAGTTCGGGACCCCCTACCCGAGATCCGCCGGTTTTGACACCGACATCCCCCTTGCCTTTCCCCTCTCCCACTCCTTCCTTCCCCCTCCTTCTTGGACTAGGAAAGGGAGGGGCAAACCTACTTGGAGTTGGTTTCCCCCTCCTTAGGCGCACCACCCCCTTGGTCGGCTCCCTCCTCCTCCCCCATTTATATACGGAGGAGGGGGGCACCTCTAGACACACAAGTTGATCTTCATGATCGTTCCTTAGCCGTGTGCGGTGCCCCCCTCCACCATATTCCACCTCGGTCATATCGTTCCGGTGCTTAGGCGAAGCCCTGTGTCGGTAGAACACCATCATCGTCACCACGCCGTCGTGCTGACGGAACTCATCCCCGACACCCTGCTGGATCGGAGTCCGGGGATCGTCATCGAGCTGAACGTGTGCTGAACTCGGAGGTGCCGTACGTTCGGTGCTTGGATCGGTCGAATCATGAAGACGTACGACTACATCAACCGCGTTGTCATAACACTTCCGCTTTCGGTCTACGAGGGTACGTGGACACACTCTCCCCTCTCATTGCTATGCATCACCATGATCTTGCGTGTGCGTAGGAATTTTTTTGAAATTACTATGTTCCCCAACATAAAGGGCATCATCAACTGCCTGCCCATCCTCCCGCATCTTCTTAACCTATGGTTAGAAAATAGACAAGCTGATCATCTTATGTACTCAATATATTAAAAAAACTGACAGTGCACTTCAAAAGCTTACATGGTTGTCGAACCATTTCGCAAATCCTGCCATAACCGGTTTTTCAATGTTTCTTGGATTTTGCGGCAGTAACTCCTCTTTGTAGATGCTGCATAACATAGTGATCGCGTCAGACATCTAAATATATAAGAATATGCTGCAAGTTTAGTAGATTACGATGTATAAGCTGCAGTACTGCACTTACTTGATATAAGGTAGTATCTCAGGACAGTTATTCAACACATACCAAACCATTTTGTCCAAATCTTTAGGTTTGTCCTCTTGTCGACTCTTCCCTGTAACTCGAACAGAATAATCAAAAACATTGAGCCCGGGATTGTCTTCACCCACCTCTTTGCTAAGCTGATCAGCTATTTCAATGTATTTTGAGTAGAATATCAACGCTTCTGTAGCAATGTAGGCCTCTGCAATGGAACCATCGGGTCTAGCTCTGGTCCTAACATAACCCTTGAAAGTGCATAGCCGCCTTTCAATAGGGTACATCCAGCCATACTGTACTGGACCTCTAAGTAGTGCCTCATCAGGTAGATGAACAGCCAAATGCACCATCACATGAAAGAAGGCTGGAGTTTATATCTTCTCAAGGTCGCATAGGATAGTTGGTATCTTGTCTCTAAGACGCTCCAAAGCATCTATCCTGCTATTTCTACTGAAGAGTTCCCTGAAGAATTGTCCCAACTCTGCAACTGCTCTGTATAAGTCAGGGCGGCCCAATCCTCTAAGGATAACTGGTAAAACCCTTTGAAGTAGGACGTGGCAGTCATGATTTTTCAACCCTTGTACCTTGTTTCCATCTGCACTAACTCTCCTTTTAGGGTTGGAAGCAAATCCATGTTGGAATCTCACACGTGACAGGACCTCGTAGAATTCTTTTCTTTTTACCTTGTCCAAGACGTACATAGTTGGTGCCATATCCCGTGGTTTACCTTCATCTTGCACCTGCAAATCCTTTCTGATACCCAGGTGTGTCAAATCAATCCTAGATTTTAAGGTATCTTTCGTCTTGCCTTCAATATTAAGAAGTGTGCCAATAATGTTGTCACATATATTTTTCTCGACGTGCATCACATCAAGATTATGCCGCAGATCCAAATCTTTCCAATACTCCAAGTCCCACAAAGTGGACCTGCGGGTAAACAATAATCTCTCTTCTGCCCTGCCATGCTTCCTTTTCCCGCTACCATTACCAGCATGGTTTCTTGGTTTAATATGCCTGACCTTCTCTAGTTCCACTTGCAACTCATTGGCGGTGAGCCTCTTTGGCGCATCACAGTTTTCATGCTTTGCATTGAACACATGTCTTCGGTATTTTCTAGGATGCGGCTTGTCCTTGGCAAGGAAATGGCGGTGTCCAATGTAACAGATATTGCTAAGTATTGCGTATGACAGCGGATTCCTATCATAGAGAACACATGCATTGTAACAATGTGTCGTTCTCCCTGACATAGTGCCCAAAGCCGGATAATCATGGATGCACCAAATTATAACAGCACACAGAAAGAAATCAGCTGGTGGGCTGCTATATAGGTCTCGAGTGAGAACACCCTTCCATAGCTATTGAAGTTCCTCCACAAGAGGCTCCATGAACAAATCAAAATCCTTTCCAAGACTTTTTGGACCTGGGATGAGCAAGGCCATCATGTAGTTTGATTCTTTGGTGCAGACATTTGGAGGCATGTTATAAGGGATAACAAGCATTGGCCACATGCTATATGTGGCGCTCTGGTGGCCAAATGGGTTAAATCCATCTGAAGCTAAGCCAAGTCAAATGTTTCTCAGGTCAGCAACAAACTTTTTGTGTTTATCATTGAAGCTTTTCCACTCACTACCATGAGATGGATGGCTCATTACATTATGATCTCTGTACTCCTGGTTCCTAGAATGCCACAGTACATCCTCTCTTGTTTCAGCATCATGAAACAACCTCTGCAATCTTGGTGTAATTGGAAAATGTCTCAGAACATTATGACGAATCCTCTTCACAACATCGCCATCTTTCCATCTTGATGATTTGCATTTCGGGCATTCACTTAAGTTGGCATAATCCTTCCGGAACAGAACACAATTATTCTTACAAACATGGATCATATCATATCCAATTCCAATTGCACGAAGGAAATTCTTCATTTTACTGTAGGTGCGTGGCGGCTCAGACACATCTGGGAAAGATTTGCGGAAAGCAGCCAACATCGCATCGAATGATTTGTTGGTCATCCGCTCAGATGTCTTCACCTAAAGAAAGGTGACCATAGGTGAGAATACAGACAACTTATTTCCTGGGGTGACAGCAACGTTGCATTGTTCCAACATGCGGGCCCACCTTTTTTCTTCTGCAGGTGAAAGTTCATGGAATGCACGTGCATTTCGTAGCATTGTTTTAATGTTGGTCAAACTCACTGGCTCCGCCACCACCACCTCCTCCTCCTCTTCCACCCGAGCATCAGGCAAATCAAGATGGTGATCTGCTGCTTCCACATAGTCAATAACATTGATGTTCACAGCTTCACCATGATGAACCCACCTAGTATATGTGACCGACATCCCATACAAGTGTAGATGATTTTGCACAGTTGACTAGGGTCTTGTAACTGAATTCATACAACTGCTACATGGGCAGAGCACATCTGATTTCGGACCACCGTACTCAGCTCTGATAAAGTTCATGAATTTTCAACCCCCTCGACATATGCAGCGGAGAATCTTCAAGCAGAAGTTATCCAAGTCCTGTCCATCTGTTAGACATAAAAATAGTTCTTCTACTAGATATTACAGGAAAACATATATGCTTTTTTATGAAGTTGAGAAAAAAAATACCTAGGTCGATGTCTAAAGCTATGGCAAGATATTTGGACAAGCAGATCTAAGTAACGAAATATGTAAAGCTAATTCAGCAAACAGATTTGAGTGCTAAATTATGGCAGGCTATTTCAGCAGTCAATGAGGATGAGCACATAGCCATCGAACTATCGAAGGCCATCGCAGCAACAAAGATTGAGTATAAAACGGTGTAGAGCTATTTCACCTAACAGATTGGCTACTAGACCATGGCAATCTATGTCACAATAAATATATGGCAGGATATTTTAGAAACTAATCGGCCTTGGCATGCCATCTCAGCTAAGCAGATAGAGTGCAGAACAGGGCAAGGAAGCTTCTTAAGCAGAGCATATTGACAGTAAACTACTTCGGCAAACAGTGAGATTAACAGCGTCTATCAGCTAACATTCAGCGCTACACCGACATGAACAGGGCCTCAGTCTAGAATGCGCGTACCATGGGAGAAGCTGACCGTCGTGCATCTCCACACGAACGTTGCCAGCGGTGGTGGCGCTGACCGCCGTGCGCCTCCACAAGAACGTAGCTAGAGGTGGCGGCGCGGCTAGAGGACGACAGTCTACGAGAGCGTACCGTGGGAGCGAGAGGATCATCGTGCGTCCCCTCAACGAACCGCGGCGCTGACATATCGGCGCGGCGGGGAGGGCGGCTTTGGCGGAGCGAATGGAGTG
>NC_041383.1:664771036-664812530 GCF_002162155.2 Triticum dicoccoides | reverse complement strand
GGGGGGGGGAGGATTTTCGCGCGATGGGCGGGGGGAGTTTGGCGCATGGTCGGTTTCTCCAAGTGTAGTCCCACGTGTCTGTGAAGAGGCAAGCTGAAGCGCGTTCCGTTTGCGTGAGCCGTGTGCAAGACCAAACGTGTGTGGGGTGCAATGCGACCGCGATAGGAGTGCTGTGAGTGTACCACCGTTTTTCCTCAAAAAAACTAGGTGCTTCGCCCCCTAAAAAAATTGTTGCTTCGCGCGATCCATCGATACTACTACTAGTAATCCGGTAATCCCGACTAAAACGGCACGGCCGGGTCTTTTCCCGCGCGATATGCTGGGAGGTTGGCTTAGTTGGGTTTTTTAGGACGAGTAATGCTACACCTACGTAATCCCAGTTACGTAATTAACGTAATGTGAAACATGTGAGCTGTTGATTGTAGATTGGGGGGAGGGAGGGGCCCACTGCCATGAAAATCAGGGGAGGAGAGAGAGAGGCAATTTACGTTAACCCTTTCGTAGGTTGCCGTAGATGTAGAAAGATGTGAAATGTTTGAATGTGTAGTGAACGTACTATTGGAGTGCCTAAGATAATTTGTGTATGTATAGACCCTATGTGTTTATTTTACTTCGCATGTTAGATTTGTCTCGGTTCAATAAAAAGCAGAGTTGGTGATGATGGTGTGCCTGTCATCCTGCAATATAGGCCGTCCGATCTATATCTGACGGATAGGAAGGAAACTATGACAATTTACCCGCACTCCTCTCCACATTTGAAGATAAGGCTTTCCCTCGTTCATCCTTTTCTCCCACAAGATCTTGATCTTCCGTGCAACGCACAGGCATCTTGCTAGTACTCCTACAATATGTATATTATTGTGAAAGTTTATATACACCGGCCGAGATTAATGCAAACATGGCCGATTTTCTTGAACTTTTATATGACAGAAAAATAAAAGAAACCCGACCCTAAACCTATTCTACGGCGGCGACCGACGTCCTCCATCTACGATCTCTATGTACGGGGGCGGGGTTCAAGACCCGTGAAGTGAAGGTGCGGTCTCCGGCGAGGAAAAGTAGAACACGGGAGACGGACCGGCCAGTTGGCACACCATGCCCTGCCGCCTCCCATGCCCTACTCATCCTTGGAGGAGTCTTTGACCTCGGCGGTGCCAGACGTTGGACGGCGGCAAGAAGGATGCGTGGCTGACGGTGCTCCCGTTGTCGGCTGCCAGCGTGGCCACCGCTTGTGCGGTCGCGTCCGCGTCTGGCTACGCCGCTATTGCGTCGCGAGAGGCGACTTGAGAGAGGGCGGGGACCTCGAGCTTCATCCCCGAACAAAAGCTCTCCCACAGAGCGTTCGCACTTGCGGTCATGGCGGATGTGGTGCCAGGTAGGAGGACGATGCGCTATGGTTTGGAGATTAGCTGGGCGTTGCCGCTTTAAGTAGCGCATTTCGGTGAGGCCAAGCGCCCGGGTCCGTCATTAAGTCGCCAGAGTTGGTTCCTCGGGCACCGAGCCTCTTAACGACGACATACGAACGGATGGCATGAATGCGGGCAGCTGGCGCTAGCTGGGAACACACCGCACGGCGGCACGAGGGACGAGGGTTTTGGTGTGCCAGGGTAGTCAGCTGCGGTCGTGGCAACATTGGAGATGTCCTTTGCTCACATGCGATCCCCGCATGTCATTGAAAAAGCAAGATGACCCGGCATGGTCTCAGGTCCAGAGGATGCAGTTGGCCGTGCTACACTACTCCGCGGACGCGTCGCGGCGCCCCGTGCATCCTCGACGAGCCGGGTGTTGGGGTGTGTTTGGATTGTGGCCAAAGTGCACCTTACCAAAATTTTGGTCATGACCCAAAGATTGGTCTTTGTTTGGATGGTTGCCATTTTTTTGGCATGCCAATGAACTCTAGCCAACTCTAGTTCATTTTTCTTGCCAATGTAGGCCAAATCATGGGCAACCAATACCTTAACCAAAATTTTGGTCATGACGCAAAGATTGGTCTTTGTTTGGATGGTTGCCATTTTTTTTGGCATGCCAATGAACTCTAGCCAAATCTAGTTCATTTTTCTTGCCAATGTCGGCCAAATCATGGGCAACCAATACCTCAACCAAAATTTTGGCTACCCAATGCTTTGATGGGGCAACCTTGGGCACAAACCAAACATACTGTTGGTCATGCCACAACACTAACGCCACCCTCGTCAGACTGAAATCGACCGTGTCTAGCGACGATATGAGCGTGTCGCTCACCGCAGTCGCCGTGTCCAGAGGCGGTGCTGGAGCTGCGCCCCGTTGTTGGCCCCAATGACCCACATGAATGGTTGTCGACGGTGAGGAGGTCGTGGGCCAGCTCCTCCATTGGACTAGTCTGCGCTACGTCGTCCCGACGGGTGTGCCCCACATGTCGGTTTCCCTGTTTTCCCGGCCATATTCGAGCGTCAGTGCTCCATGTTGCGCATTAGGCCTTTCACTATGTAGGCCAAGCGAGACAACTTATTGTTTATTTGAGCAGTTCAAGTATAATCATGTGGCATTTGCTTATTTCTCATTCCTCTCCAACCCTCTTCTCCATCGATCATGTCGCCCTCTAGTCGAGTCCATCCTCCCGCATGCCTCATTTGAACATTCCGCCAAGTATCATTCACATGTACCCATCCTAGTCCTCTTTCAATAGATCTCCGGACCCCGAGATGAAATCGAGAGGGAACGAGTGGGGGCACATGATGCCTAAGGCGGATTCAAAATTTTGAACCGGTGATCATATCATTCGCAAATCATATATAAAGGGTATTCAATGTTCGTTTCGTTTTTGAATGTACAATATACTCCCTCCTATCCTTTCTAGTTTACATATAGGTTTTATGTGTAGTCAAAGTATCTCTACTTTGATCAAGAAGGTATCAACATTCAACAACGCCCAATCAATATTGTTAGATTCGTACGTACTCCTAGATTTGTACTCGAGATGGTTTCCAATTTGACTATTGACAAGATTAATAGTACTCCCTCCATTCCACAATACATGACTTCCATTTATTAAAATATAGATGTATCTAGACATGTTTTAGTATATAGGTACATCCATTTTTGAACAAATGAAAGTCAAGTAATTTTGAACGGAGGGAGTACATGAGATGTATAATGTGAAAATTATATCATTGGAAACTCCTTTCACATACGAATTTGACCATATGTTTGTGTAAGTTGCATGTCATATATTATTACTCTAACATTTGGTCAAAGTTAGCCTCGAAAAACGCATTAGGCCCTGTATAGTAAATGGAAGGAGGGAGTAGTAGTGGAAGTGGATCCTCTGACGTAGGTATCCCTACCTTGCCCTCCCTTTTGGTCACTTACTGGCAGACCCCGTGCTTGTTAGGCCCCACATGTCAGTTACTCAATGGGTTCGGCCACGTTATGTGATCCTCATCCATAGTATACTCCCTCTGTTTTTATTTACTCCGCATAAAACGGAGGGAGTGGTAGTATAATAAATGACGCGGGCGGGGGAGGGGGACGGACGTTGGTTTGCTCTCAACTGCGGTCCCACAAGCGAGCGAAAACGCAAGACGAAGCGCGTTCCATTCGGTGAGTGACGTGGAGGGTCCAACGTGCCGGGCTGGAACGCGAACGCGATAAGAGCGATGTATAGTCAAAACCAATTGACCGGTCATCACCGGAACCACTACTCACACCAGAACCTTCAGTGCTCGGCCTATGCCAGCCACTGCCCTAAAACCACACCAAATCTCCAGCCCATTCCCCCACCTTTCGATCCCCTAGCCTGCATCAAGCGTCCCCTAGTTCGCCGGAAAGCCATGGTGCGCCGCAATATCACTTACTACAAGATGCTGACGCCGGAGCGCCGCGCAGAAATTGCGCCGACGGTCGGCGCCACAGACCTCCGTTCCCAAGCTCGCTTTGCGGTGGTCCAGTCCCTGAGTTCTCTGGAGCCAAGCTACGAGGAGGAGGAAGCCGATCCAATGTTCATGGCGGAGGTCGCGGTGCAGAAGGCCCCCGATGGGTATGAGACGATGGACGTCGACTTCGTGCCGGCGTCCGAGTCCCCCGTGGTGCAGGCGGACCAGTGGTTCAACATGGCGATACTAAAGGAGGACCAGGAGGCAGAGGCTCAACTCGACGCGGAGCACGCGCATGCCGCTGCCATCGAGGCTCTCCTGCAGGCAGAACCAGATGTCGTGGATGTGAACCGGGCGGCGGAGGCTCAACTTGAGGCGGAGCGCGCAGATGCCGCTGCCATCGAGGCCCTCCTGCAGGCGGAACCGAACGTCCTGGACTTGAACCGGGCGGCAGAGCCTCGACTCGACACAGAGCGTGCGGATGCCGCTCTCATTGACGCCCTCCTGCAGGCGGAACCAGACGTCCTGGACTTGAACCGGGCGGCGGAGGCTCGACTCGACGTGGAGCATGCGGATGCCGCTGCCATCGAGGCCCTCCTGCAGGCGGAACCAGATGTCCTCGACTTAAACTGGGCTGTGCTCTCGTCCATGCAGAGCGCCCGCATGCTCCGCTTGAACGAGTAGCTGGAGGCTGAGGACAACCACGATGCGGAGACACACGTCGGCAGCTACGGCTGGTTCGCGCCGGTAGCCAAAGACAACGAGGCCGTCTCTTTCCGCGAGGAGTGATAGTTTTTCTTTATGTTGTTGTTTTTATGGATCTTTTGCTGTGTAAAAACTTATATTTGTTATGAAAGTCGCCTGACTTGGGTCAATCTACCATTTCAGGTGGTTGGATGAATATCCTACGTCTCCTAACCCTTCTTTCCTTCTTCCTCACCTCTTCTTCTTCCCCAACAGACCACCGCACAGGCCGTACGGATACTCCCCAACATGCGGTTGGATAAACATACTCTATGAACAAAAATTATGTGTCAGCGATAGGATGGCTGAGTTTGGTTTGTTCACATGCGACAACACGTGTCAGTGATGGTGCGTTCCCTTGGTTGGGTTTGTGGCGTGCATGAGCGACTGTGTGAGGGTGCGGTGCGACCGCGGCGTGCAGGAGCGACTGTGTGAGGGTGCGGTGCGACCGCGACAGCCGTGCGCAAGTGTACCTCCTTCTCATTTTGAAAACTTTAGGCAAGCTTGGCAAAAATGTGTGGCAAAGTTTGGCAATGCAAGGCCTAGACCCAAACAGGATAAGTACGTACGTACTAGGAGTACTAGTGTTAAAAAAGAAAGGCGGGGTTTTCCTTCACGAGATTTAATCGATACAAATCCTTGTTTCACGTGTCAATTAATGCGTATTTTTTCTCCAAAGACCAAAGAGCTAACCATCTCACTCCTCATCGCTTGATCAATGCAGCGCCATGCAAACCAACCTTCTCACTTCCGCATGCATGCAGGGGATATTAATGTCCTTGGTTGCTAACCCCACCAATTTTGCCTCGATTAGTGTTAGTGGCCCTTTGCAAATTGTAATTTTGATACGCTGGCCTTGTGTACAAAAAAAATGGAGGTAGTAACTATATTTGACTTCCTTCCCCATTGCGGTGACGTCGACGATATCTTTTTTTGTGTGGTTTGGCAAAGTGCGTTCGACGGAGAACACCATTGAGGGAGACCACGGCAAGTCGTTCGCAAGTGCCGCCTGCAAGCCGAGACAACCGCCTTATTTGCATCCAGGAAGTCCGTTGAACCAAAGGACTAGTACTACTAGGAGTACTAGTGCGGTGAGATGGTTTCTCGAAGAAGATGATGGAGAAGCGGAGTCAGCGAAGAGTGAAATGATGGTTGCTTCGTCCGTGCTTTTGTGATTTGACACCTCGCTGCTTTGTGATTTGTGATAGAAGGGACAGGGGAGTAGACTTTGTGCTCTATACTGTACTACATGCGTCCAAGCATGGGAGAAAGAGGAGAGACATTGCATTTTTCTATTCCTTCAATCAATCAATCAGGGAGCTTCGGTTCCATCTTTTTGGCTTTGGCAACACCGTCCACAATGGTTCCCATGATGCCAAAAGCTATTTTCACATTTGGCTACACTGTCGGATTTCGGGTTTCGGCAGACCCTTATGGTTCGAACTTTGGGGTGCGCACGGAGATCACTCCCCCTACCAACTCACGTCTCGTCGCCTCGCAAAGGATCTAGTCTACACGAAGAGCAACACAAGGGGCGCGAGGTTTATACTAGTTCGGGCCACCATTGTGGTGTAATACCCTACTCTAGTTTGTGGCATGGTGGATTGCCTCAGGGGCTGATGATGAACAATACAAAGGAAGAACTGCCTCGCGAGGGGAGGAGTTCTTGTGTTGGTGGTTCTGGCTAAGGTTCGATTGGTCGACCTTCAGATCGGGATCCGATGCCTCTATGCTATGGTGGCTAGTCCTATTTATAGAGCGAGGCCCTGGTCCTCTTCCCAGATATTGAGCAGGAAGGGCGCCAACAATTGGCCATTTTGAAGGGGAACATCTAGTACACTTATCCTGACTAAAGTTGGTCCTCGCCTGCCAAAGACTCTGACGATGACGCCTTCCTGGGCTCCATGATGACCTCCATCTTGCCGTTCTGCTGGCCTTTGTCTTGTTGCACCAAAATGGTTGCCTTTGCTTGATACCCTTGCCTGTGTTTTCCCCCTTTGCACCGAAGAGGAAACAAGGACTCTGCGCAGGCCGGCGCCTGCCTGGCTTCGGTCGTCATGGCTTGTGTCATGGGCACCTCGTGAGGTACCCCGCCTTGATCTCTCCGCCTCCTCGCGAGCCAGCCTGACGAGGCTGCACCTGAGGATGCTTCCTATCGTCCGCCCCGCGAGGTTTGGCCCCTCGCGAGGGTCTTGAGCTTGTGTTGACGAAGATGGGCCGTACTAGGCCACTCCTTGATACACGCTGCAGGCCGCAGGCAGGCAAGTCTTGGTACCCCCATTCCCAGAACACCGACAGTCGCCCCCAGGCCCAAGGTGCGCCCTGGACTTGGCTTAGCAGAGAAGCGAAGGGGCAAGTGCGAAGCGCCACTGGCCCCAACAGCCTGCGGCCTTGGGCGCCACGTGGCGGTTGATTGGACGTGGGCATCTCCGCTTCCCCACGACGCCTCGGCAACCGCATGACTTGACAAAAGAGCAGCCCCGGGCCAGGCTTACCTTATTTGCCTTCACTAGTCATTTGTCCTAGATCCCCTTTCTTGCTCTCCTCCTTCTCGCTCCCGAAATCCTCCAGATATGCTTCAACCCCACATCTTAGCAAGCCATGGCACCTCGTCAGACTCCGGTCGGAGCCTGGTACTCGCCCGCTCTTGATCCTTCGAACGTGTCGGAGAAGAACCTCGCCCTCACGCACCAGATGATGGCGGCGCAAGGCAATGTGGGGGCGGCTGTGCTCAAGGTCGGCTCCGCCTTGCCTGAGGACAAGGGGAGCACCTTCTACCCGCTCTCCGTGAGCGCCATCACCGCCGGTCTGGTGCCTCCCCCAAGTTCTTCCTTTCTGTTCTTTCCCAAAAGAACCTGCAAGCTCTGCACCTCCACCCCAACTCTGTTCTTCTTCTGGCGATTTTCACCTATTATTACAAGGCTCATGTTGGGGTAAAGCCCTTGGTGGCCTTGCTGCGCCACTACTTTTACCTCCGGGTTTCTCGTGGCCCCATCATCGCATGCGCGAGCTTTGTCGCGTACTCCAGCTCCAATGCCATCTCGAAGCCTGGGAAGAGGATCGAAGGCTTCTGGAGCAAGTGGGTTATGGTGGATGCCGGGCGCATCCACCCTCGGCTGACGCTGCCTACGGGGCAGCCTGAGGCCGTCGACGCCTGGTCCCGCGTGAAGCTCGTCGATCCCCACGCGAAGCCGGTGCTGAAGAGGATGGACGCGGACCTGTGGCCAGGCAACATGGCGATGGCGAAACTGACCGGGCGACGCTCCTGAGGGAGTTCCTGGAGCACCGGGTGGCTCCTCTCCATGAACACTCGCTCCCACAGTGGAGGCTCGGGGAAGCCGATGCCGCCCTTCGCCCGAGCTCCGCGGTCCTGGCCAACGAAGACCTGACCGTGGTCCTCCATTCCTTGGTTGGGGGAGACATGGCGAGACTGGAGGGTGCTCCTGTACCCCTGTTCCTTCGGGATGACTGGGAGCAGGTGGTGAATTCCATGCTCGCCTTCAACGGGGAGGGGCCTGTGCCTGCGGAGGTTCCCGAGGATCTAGCGGCCCTGGCGACGGTGAATGTATCTTCCGGTGACTCCGGCAGGGAGGAGGAAGAACAAGGGGAGGAAGAGGAGTCTGACTTTGAGGCGACCGACGGAGAGTCGGGGAAGTCCCTCCCCCAACGCAGGTCCCGCACCCTCCGCCTCATGCCGGACGACGACGAGGGCGGCGACGAGCGAGGTGGGGAGAGCTCGCCGCTGGTACCGAGGAAGGGCAGGACAGGGCTGGTTCCCCGCGAGCTTGCTCCGGCTCCAAGGCAGCCCGAAGCCAGCTTCAACTCCTCTGAGGTGCCTCCTGCTTCCGAGTCTCCTGAGGCTGACCCCAGCAGCCGGCTCTCGGGCTTCAAGTTCAATCAAAGGCTGCTTGAGTCCGTGAGTGATGACCACCAAGTGATTGATTTTTGTTTTGCTTCCTGCTCCTATTGCTGAGGCTTGACGTCCATATTCCTTGGCTAGGCCGGTGCCTGCGGTGAAAAGGCTGAAGGGGCCCCCGAGGCTTCGCCTGGGGGAACGCTTCCAACCGCGGGAGAAGGAGGTGGCAAGGCTTGAACCTCCCCTGCCCGGTCATCCTCGCGAGGCCAGGTGGGGCATGCTGGTGTGAGCTCAGCCCCCATGGCCCAGGCGACTCCCGAGGTGTCCCTGCCTGATGCCACTGCTGCAACCGCCGGGGCTCAGAAGGTCCCAACGCATGGCACTATGATCACACTGCCGTCTTCTCCTCCTACTCCGCCAACTGTCGTTTCTCCGACTCCTTCTACTGTCTTGGATCGCGCTGCTGCTGAGATGGACCGGCTGCGAGAAGATCTTCAGGGCGTCGACCCCCGCCTGGTGGTCGGGAGCTTGGAGTTGGCTTCTGGCTGGGTCCGCTCTAACGCCTCAGTTCGAGCGACGCTGGTCCAGGCCGCGAGGCCCGCGACAAGGAGAAGCAGGCCATCCTCCAAGCCAAGGCCGCTCGTGACACTGCCTTGGGCGAGGTTGCGGATGTCCGGGGCCGCTGCAAGGTGCTGGAGAGCGAGCTGCAAAGCCTGCGCGACCAACTCGCCAAGGAGGTCCGTGACCGCCAGGAGAAGGAGAAGGAGAGGAAGACTCGAGAGGCTGCTGTCAAGGACCGGGACGCCGAGCTTGATGAACGCCGTGGTCAATTGGATACACTGGAGCAGGCGTTGGAGGCGAAGAGGATCGAGCTGGACGGCAAGGCGAGGGTCTTGACCGAGGACCGTGTGGCCTTCGCGAAGCTGGAGGAGAGGGCTCGCGCCTCGTTGAAGACACTTTACGACGGCGGCCTGGAAAAGCCGCTAGCTGGCTCCGAGGATGGCCCCGCCAAGTTGCTTCCCTTCTTGGTCTGCGCAGTTGAAGATGTCGCCATCGGCCTTGGCCCCACGGCTGAGGTCGAGGCGCGTGTCCTTTCTTCTCCAGCGCTAGCGCGTGTCTTCACCCACGTCTATCTTCGCGACCCCAATGTCGATCTTGACAGCCTGCTGGAGCCTGCGAGTGGCGAACTTGCCGCTGCCGCTGCTGAGGCGGTGAAGGGTCGAGCGGAAGCCCTGCTGGCGAAGTTCCGCGCCTTCAACACCAAGCCAAGGTGAGATGCTGCCGACCCTGGGGCTCCGCGAGGTGAAGCCGCCTAGCACAACCCCACCACCGGCAATGGCACTGCCGGAAAGTGACCCCTTCACGGGTCTTGTCCTGTTTTAGTTCCTGCAACATGCATCATGCCTCGTGGAGGCGTTTAAACTTGTGGTTGGCGTTGTGAAAACAACCTATGGACTATAATATTTGCTTTTGAATTCCTTGAGATTTGCGCTTTTCCTTCCTACTTGCTTGTGTTCTACGTCGGCAGAGCCCGGCCCCGCGCATACCTCAGCCGCCGTTAGCCCCGACCGGAAACCAGGACGGGACCAAGGAGTGAGGGGCTACGTGACCAGTTAGGCTCCTGAATCGCGATGCTCAGGAGTCCACCTTGACGCGCGAACAACAAGTAGGGAGGGGAGGTGTAGGAGTGGATCTACCGTTCTATGTCGGCAGGGCCCGGCCCCACGCAAACCTCAACCGCCATTAGCCCGGGACGGGACCAAGGAGTGAGGGGCTACATGACCAGTTAGGCTCCTGAGTCGCGATGCTCAGGAGTCCCCCTTGACGTTCAAACAGCCTTCGTACCTTGGCTCCGCTCGGGGAGGGACGCGCGACGAACCAGGCCCGAGGGGCCTGGCTGGGTGGCGTGCGCCTGGGCGTGACCCAGGCGTAGCCCCCGTGCCTAGCCCCCTCGTGCGGCACTCCCGGGGGGAGGCGTTACGATAGGGCCAGACACTAAGCTCTGGGCTCCCTGAGGTTGATGGAGCCGGGGGCCACCCTCAGTTGTTTATCACGAGCGCGGAGCATAGCGCTTCCGTATGTGTACGGGTGTCGGTGTCAAAACCGGCGGATCTCGGGTAGGGGGTCCCGAACTGTGCGTCTAGGCGGATGGTAACAGGAGACAAGGGACACGATGTTTTACCCAGGTTCGGGCCCTCTTGATGGAGGTAAAACCCTACGTCCTGCTTGATTAATATTGATGATGTGTGTTACAAGAGTGGATCTACCACGAGGTCAAGGAGGCTAAACCCTAGAAGCTAGCCTATGGTATGATTATTGTTCGTCCTATGGACTAAAGCCATCCGGTTTATATAGACATCGGAGAGGGCTAGGGTTACACAGAGTCGGTTACAATGGTAGGAGATCTACATATCCGTATCGCCAAGCTTGCCTTCCACGCCAAGGAAAGTCCCATCCGGACACGGGACGAAGTCTTCAATCTTGTATCTTCATAGTCTTGGAGTCCGGCCGATGATGATAGTTCGGCTATCCGGACACCCCCTAGTCCGGGACTCCCTTAGTATCCCCTGAACCAGGCTTCAATGACAATGAGTCCGGCGCGCATATTGTCTTCAGCATTGCAAGGCGGGTTCCTCCTCCGAATAATTTATAGAAGATTGTGAACATCGGGATAGTGTCCGACTCTGCAAAATAAATTCCATGTACCACCGTAGAGAGAATAATAATACACAAGTTCAATCTGCTGACGTATTTGGTGGCGTGACGTCACACCACTACCAAGCCTTTACTTGAATTGTTTTTATTGTACCACCTCAGCGCGTTTAGCAAAGCGGTTTTCTTGGCACATCTTGTCGAAGTAGAGATCGTGTTCCCCTTATTTCGGGATTCTCATAAATACGGACGTGGGTAACCCAACCACGCCCGTTGCCACGCCCCCTCCATCGAAGGCGGGTTCCAAACGGTCACGGGGTCGGCTCTTGGTATTCTTCCTCTTTATAACGAGACCAAGGCCCGTTCTTTTCCTTCAATCCTCAATCGAATCCGCCCCTCGCCCCGAGTTCCAACACCCAGGGCTCCAGATTCGGGTACCTTCGACCTTCGACAATGTCCGGCTCCAACCTACGAGGCCGGTGGATGCCCGCCTCCGTCACGGAAGAGGACGTGCTAAAGCTGAGAGACGCCAGGTACTTAACCTACGAGATGTCGCATAGGTTGCCTGCCCGAGGGCAAGTTATTCCAACTCCCGAGCCCGGCGAGAGCGTCGTGTTCGTGTCTCACCTCCGTCGGGGTTTAGGCTTCCCGATGGATCCCTTCATGAGGGGGCTCATGTTTTACTATGGGCTCGAATTCCATGACTTGGCTCCGGAGTCCATCCTCCACATCTCATCATTCATTGTTGTCTGCGAAGCCTTCCTCCGCACTACCCCTCACTTCGGCTTGTGGCTCAAAACCTTCAACGTGGAGCCGAAGATGATCGAGGGGTGTCAGGCAGAGTGCGGCGGGGCGGTTATAAGTAGGAGGGCCGATGCTCCATGGCCCGAGGGCTCTTTACAGGAGGAGCTCGGCTTATGGCAACAGGAGTGGTTCTATATCACCGCTCCCAGGGGCAGCAGGCAGAGGCCGCCGCCCGTCTTCCGCTCGGGCCCTCCACAACGGCTGACGTCATGGGTCAACAAGGGGCTTGACTGGGGGCCGTCCAAAGACGTACCCCTGTTGCAGGACCGGATTCGAGGCCTCCAAGAAAGGGTGATCAATCTGGTCGTAGTGGCACAGGTTATGCTGATTCAGCGCCTACTGCCCTGCAAACGTCGCCCCCGCCGCCTGTGGGAATTTAATCCGGAGGGGCCACGAGCTCTCCAACACTTCATGGGTTTGACACCCGCGGAGATGTACAAACTGTTCTTCGGATCGCAAGAGATGCGTCCGGACTTGACCGAGGATGCTGGCCTAAGCTGCAATCGCCCGGATACTCAAGTAAGTAGCCCTGTGTCCGGACACATCGTCCACTTATTTATCATGGGTTTGCCTTTTAACCAACTATCCCTTGGACAGGAGTGGATAGCGCAAGCAAAACTGATACGGTGTCCGGCCCCCCTCCCTGAGACCACGCCGGATCCCGTGTTAATCAAAATGTTGAAGGTTGCACCTTCGGAGGAGGGCGAAGGGGGGCACAGGGAAACTACCACCTCTGCCAAGGAGGCTTTCGGTAAGGGGGGAATTGAGAGTCCCTCCTTCCAGGGGGAGAAGAGGACCGCTTTCGAAGACCCGGAGGCCAAGGCCTCAAAGCGGGGAAAGAAATCTGCACCGGAAGGTCCTGTGCCGGGAAGAGCCCCGGCCGCACTGTCTCCTCAGAGGAATCAGCCCTCCAGCGAGCCGTAAGTAAAAAGGGGGATTTTGTAATAGGGGACACCCCTGCTTTATTTCTAAGGGTAAACGAAGTTTTCACCTTGTAGTTCGGATCTCAGCCCATCTCAGCAGAGCTCATCTTCGGGGGACCTTTGTCCGGAGATGATGGAGAGCGAAACGCCTCCATCTGCCGCCCCGTCGTGCGGGGCGGACGACCCTGAGGTGTCGTCACGGAGGGTCTCCCCGAGTCCGGCGGGGCCGGGGAGTTCGGCACCAATTGGAGTATGGCCGGTGGAGCTGCAGGATTTGCTCGAGAGGGCGTCTATCTCAGAAGATCACCGCACATTAATGAGTACGGTGATTGAAAGGATCTCATCTACCGAGAGCGGGTTGTATGAGGCCGTCAGAAGTTTGCTGACGGGGTTTGAGGTACGCAAAAAATGACATACCTTTTGACAGTTTTGCACATGGAGTGCGGCCTGTATAGATAGTAGCCCCTGAGACTTGGTATGCTGTTGAAAGCGACGGCGTGCCAAGGATCATAATCTCAGTTATAGAATGTCGCCTTTCCTATGCAGGTGGAGGAACGTTCGATGGCCAGCCGGACTGATGGAGTTGCCGAGCTGAAGAGGCAACTCGATGTTGCGGATGCGGACATCGCACTTGCCAATAAACGACTTGATGAGTCACAAGGTAGGTGGTTGCTCCACGGTCGCCTAGTAAGGGAGCTGACGCCCATTCCTTACAATTTGCATGCTTGATGCAGATGGTGCCGCTGCTGTGGAGGACCTTCGAGCAGAGCTTGCTCGAGCCAAGGAGCAAACCAGAAAAAGTGATGCGGCTGCATCAAAGGCAGTGGAAGAGCCAAAAGCCGAAAAGGCTGCTCACTGCCGAAGCAGGGAGGAGATGCCGGAATGGCCGCAAAATTAAAAGATGCTACCGACCGCCAGGAGGTTCTTGAAAGAGAACGCCGAGCGATGCAAGAGGACCTGAAGAAGGCCGACGCCGAAGCCAAGGAGGCCCGTAGTGCGATGCGGGCTATGAAGGAGGAACTGCGTCAGGTCGGAGACATTGCGGCTGGAAAGCCCTTTATGCTGCGTAGGAAGTTCACGGATCCGAAGTATGCTCAGCTGGGCCGATTGTGCGGTGCAGAGAATCCTTATCTGGATTTGGCGGTGAGTGCGGCGGACGCAGTCGTGCACTTCCGAAGCCAGAAGGATCACGGAATGGAAGAGCTTTTCTGGTCTCAATTCCATAGTCCGGAGCGTCCACTTCCATTGAGTGATCGGCTGGTTGAGTGGGCTGAGCTGAATAGATTGTCCGGACTTGCCATGACGGATGTGATCGCTCATCTGTTGCCGGAAAGGCCTAAGCCGAAGAGTTATTTTGGCTTGTTGCAGCAATTCCTTGGGGCGGTGCCGCATATCGGGGCGATGAAGCGGTCATCATGCATAGAAGGTGCACGGATGGCTCTCGCCCGTGTTAAGACATACTGGGCGGAGATGGATGCCACTGCTGTTGCATCCCGGGGTTCCGACAAAAGCCGATTACCCGCCGAGCACTATTTTGAGGAAGTCCTGCAGGGCGCTCGTTTAATAGAGCCGCAGTGCTCGAAAGATGTTATGTTTAAATGACATGTATGATTTCTGAGATCATGTTTATAATGCAATAGCTTTTTATACTTGTGCGTTCAAGTATTGAACTATCTCCTGTGCGGCCGTATATGTATTTATAACCTGAAAGATGGCAGTCTTTGGCTTCAGCCCCCACGCACATGGTGCGGGGGTGTTTGCAAAAAGAAAAGCGCTTTTTCACACTTAATCCAACGTCTTGGTCCTTTGAAGGAGGTGATAGCGTAGCAAACTAGGCAACCGGACTATAATGCTTTATCACTTTCACTTAGCCATAGGAGCTCGAATGTGGGGCTACTATATAGCCCCTAGAGGCACCGCGCTTCTCTGAACTCGGGGCGCGTATGTGCCTGACCGGGAAGCGGTCCTTCGTCAAAGCGGAGGAATTCTAAACATTGCAATAGTCGATCGAGTGGTTGACCAGTCTCTCGCTATATCATGACAGTCAGTTTTCGGCTTTCTCTACTGAGGTGCTCGCCCGGCCGAACCGGGGCACAATCGCAGTAGTTCTCCTGGTGCCGCGTTAGCCGATGGAGCGGAACGTAAGGCAGCAAAACACAGGAGCCGGGCAAACCCAACATTTGATCAAAGACATGATTCGGAGCTGATGCATATAAGGCCTAACTCGAGACGCCGAATACTCCCTGAGGTGTTCGGTCTTTATGGTACTGGGCAGAACAATGCCCTAAGCCCCTAGTGTCCAGGTACAGGCGGGAACTTCTGACGCGGCCGATGCCAAAACGCCAGCCTCCTCCTCGGTTATGGTAGGAAACCGGGGGATGTGTATCAACAAGAGACAGTAAGAAAGGTTTACACATGGTCTTAATCTAAAAAGAATCCTTGCAACGGGTCCCTGCTGCGCGTCTGCGCCTGTGTCTCCGTTGTGCTGTATCCTGGACGGGTGTAGCACGTGCTTCATCTGTGAAAGAGAAGGACTTAGTTTGGAAGAAATATCATGCAAAAGTTGTATTTAAAATAGAGTATAATTTGGAAGATGAGTAAAGTTGAGCTTTATTGGCTCTCATTGTTTATACGCGCAACCCCATGTAAAGGGGTATGCGGCTGGGAAGCCCCTTGTTTATCTACGCCGGACTCACCTAACCGTGTCTGAGGCCTGAATGACCTATTTTTAGGGGCTTTGACCTGCAAGGTCGGATTAGTGTGTGCTGTCAAGGCAGTCTCACGTTCTCCGTGGTCGAGGAACACTCGGAGTTACTCTGTAATGAGATTATGCCGCGTGGACCGGGCATTTTAAGCGTAAGAGACGCGTAATGTGGTATTGTGTTAAAGCGGGCGAAAGCCTCGCGTCCTAGTAGTGCTTGAGGGCCACTGCGAAATGGGGCGATATGGAGAGTGAGCTTTTCGCGACGGAGGTTGTCGGATGAACCGAACACAACCTCTAGTGGTACAGAGCCTGTACAATTGGCTTAAAGGCCTGGCGTCACTCCTTTGAAGGAAGTGCTGCTATGGCGAATTTTGGTAGGGTCTATCCCCATTCTGCGGGCGGTGTCCTGGTATGGCAGGTGCCGCACTATGTTTTCATGTTATCACATGAAGTGAGTTCACTGTTTTGACTTCTAGTGGGAAAGTCTTCTGTTTTCCGGTGTGCTGCTTGTGGGGTTCGTCGTCGTCTTCGCTTGGTGTGTCGAGCCCCTTGCGTTCGGCGTTAAGTCGGCCGGACTGCTTGAAGACCCAACAATCTCTGTGGGTATGGTTTGCAGGCTTCCCGGAGGTACCATGTATTTGACATAGCCTATCCAGAATTTTGTTTAGGTTGGATAGCTCGTCACTATTGTCCTTGAGGGGCAGTGTTTTGTTATTCGGCCGCGAGCTTTTGAATCCGGCGTTGACCGCCGTGCTACTTGGGCCATTTTCCTTATTCCGGCGCTGATCTTTTCTGCGTCGTGATTTCCCATTTCCATCCCTGACTTCGGATGTACTCGGGTCGCTGGTGCTGCATCTAGCCAGCCAGCTATCTTCCCCCGCGCAAAAGCGGGTCATGAGGCTTGTTAGTGCGGCCATTGTTCTTGGTTTTTCCTGGCCGAGGTGTCTGGCGAGCCATTTGTCTCGGACGTTGTGCTTAAAGGCTGCTAAGGCTTCGGCGTCCGGACAGTCGACTATTTGGTTCTTTTTGGTGAGGAACATGTTCCATAATTTGCGTGCTAACTCTCCGGGCTATTGAGTTATGTGACTTAGATCGTCTGCATCCGGAGGGCGGACATAAGTCCCCCGAAAATTTGCTCAAAATGCATCCTCGAGCTCTTCCCAACTTCCAATGGTATTTCCTGGGAGGCTTTTGAGCCAATGCCGAGCTGGCCCTTTGAGCTTGAGGGGTAGGTATTTTATGGCGTGGAGATCGTCTCCTCTGGCCATATGTATGTATAGGATATAATCTTCAATCCAGACTCCGGGGTCTGTTGTTCCGTTATATGCCTCTATGTTTACGGGTTTGAATCCCGCTGGAAATTCATGATCCAGTACATCGTCGGTGAAACATAGTGGGTGTGCGGCGCCCCTGTATTTGGGTGTGCCATTGTCTTCAAATGCTCGGCGGGTTATGTTGCTTCCTGGAGTCTTCTTTTTTGGCCCGTAGATAGACCTGACCGGGTCATCCTTTTTCCGAGGATCTTTATGCTGATCGTGTGCCGGCTTGTGTGCGGCGCCCCTTGCTGCTCTTAGCCTGTCATCTGGTCGTCTATCCGGCCAGGCGGCTTCTTTCTTTTTTGACTGCGGGGGCTCTAAGGCCTCCTCGTCAAATTCGGGCAACAGCTTGCGCTTCGGGTAGCTCTTTGCCTGGTGATTAGCGCCATATTTATCTGCGGTATTGAGTACTTTGCTCCATCTCATTCTGAGTGCGTCCTCCGCTGTTTTGAGCTTCCGCTTTTTCTTCTTCAAACTTCTTACAGTGGCGACGAGCCTTTTATGAAGGTTCTTATGCTCTGGTGATGTGTTCGGCGTGAGATTGTCTAGGCTCTTGTTTTCGCCGGGGATGGGTTGCTTGTCCAGTTCATCATGTTCGGATGGTTGCTTGGTGGCATGTTCGCCGTCCACTGCTTCGCCCTGCTCTAGGGGTGGGTCCGTATGGGTGCCGTTTTTGTCGAGGCCGGACTTCGGGCGGCGCTTGCGTCGCCGTTTTGGTTGTTTGTTGGGGGAGTTGTCCTTCGCCACGTCCTGTTTTTCCTCGTTGTCGCTTTCTTTTGGTGTATCCACCATGTATACGTCGTGAGTTGGGGTGCCTTTCCGGTGCCTGATAGGCGCTGGTTCTTGGTCGTCTCCGGCATCGTCGTCCATACCGTCGATGTCTTTGGAGTCGAAGTCTAGCATGTCGGTTAGATCGTCGACAGTGGCTACTAAGTGGGTGGTGGGTGGGCTTTGAATTTCTTCATCATCCGCATCCCAACCGTCTTGACCGCAGTCCGGCCAGGGCTCTCCTGATAACGAGAGATACTTTAGCGAACTCAAGATGTCGCCAAAAGGTGAGTGTTGAAAGATGTCCGCCGCGGTGAACTCCATGATCGGCGCCCAATCGGATTCGATCGGAGGGGGCGCGGGAGGTTCGGAGTCCGGCACCTCGGAGTCACGAGCTTCATGTGACAAGGTCAGTGTTCGGCTCTATCATCGTAGAGGTTGCAGCCCCCGAGGCGGTGTCTAGCCATCCGTCCTCGATCTGTGCAGCCGGCTCCGAATTGAAGATCGGAGCGGACTCGAGTGCGGCCTCCAGGGTACTGTCCGGCTGCAGAGCTAAATCATGCCCGTCGTGACAGTGCAGCGCGCTTGACTGTGGCTCGAATCCGTCGAAGATCAAGTCCCCACGGATGTCAGCCGTGAAGTTCAAACTTCCAAATCTGACCTGACGGCCAGGGGCGTAGCTTTCGATCTGCTCCAGATGGCCAAGCGAATTGGCCCGCAGTGCAAAGCCGCCGAATACGAAGGTCTATTCGGGGAGGAAGGTCTCACCCTGGACCGCGTCATTGTTGATGATCGAAGAAGCCATCGAGCCTATCGCTGACAACACAGAGGAACTCTCAATGAAAGCACCAATGTCGGTGTCAAAACCGGTGGATCTCGGGTAGGGGGTCCCGAACTGTGCGTCTAGGCGGATGGTAACAGGAGACAAGGGACACGATGGTTTACCCAGGTTCGGGCCCTCTTGATGGAGGTAAAACCCTACGTCTTGCTTGATTAATATTGATGATGCGTGTTACAAGAGTGGATCTACCACGAGATCAAGGAGGCTAAACCCTAGAAGCTAGCCTATGGTATGATTATTGTTCGTCCTACGGACTAAAGCCATCCGGTTTATATAGACACCGAAGAGGGCTAGGGTTACATAGAGTCGGTTACAATGGTAAGAGATCTACATATCCGTATCACCAAGCTTGCCTTCCACGCCAAGGAAAGTCCCATCCGGACACATGACGAAGTCTTCAATCTTGTATCTTCATAGTCTTGGAGTCCGGCCGATGATGATAGTTTGGCTATCCGGACACCCCCTAGTCCGGGACTCCCTCAACGGGCATAGCCGCTCCTCGATAGTGTCGTCAGCCAGCATGGAGCATGGTGCTTCCACTGGTGCGTGGGAGGGGGCTCCCCTCTGGGAGGAGCCCCCGGGGCGTGTACAACCCCGCCCTGACACGTGGTTGGCACGGTAGGGCATGACGAGGTGTATCTGGGCACCCGTGAGCCAGTGCGGGACTCACGGGGCCCTACCTCAAGGCAGGTTGCGCTTGGCTCTGGGCCTTTATTTTTAATGTGTTCCTGCAAATTTGGTTAGATGCCGATGCTCTACGTCCTTAGGTCCCGGCCCTCGAGCAAGCTTAGCCGTCGCTGGTATGCCAAGTTGCGATGTCGTGGACAAGGCCATGCGGTGAGGGCTGGAGAGCCAGTAAGAGTCCATGAGTCACGATGCTCAGGTACCCCCCCTTTTAACGTGCAAGCGGTTGGCATGAGGGAAGAAGGGTGCCATCACAGGCATCAAGTAATAATCATGATGGTTCAAAAGTATGACCTAAATAGATGCGGGAAAGATACACGCCGCTGGGTCAGGCCGAGCGGCTTGGGGATGATGCAGCCTGAGGGGCACCCCCAACAAAGTAACCTAAAGACATGAACAAAAGGGATACATGTCGCAAGTATGGACCCACGCGGCCTGGGAATGATGCAGCCCTCGGGGCGCTCCCAGCTAAAAATGAAACTCGAAGGATGTCTCCTGATGATGTTGGAGACGAAGGAGTGCTGAAGTAGCAGACGGCGTGCGCTGCGGAAGCCGATCCTCACGAGCCCCCAGGCCCAGGAGCCTTGGGAGGCTCCAGGGGCGCTGGCGGCTCTTCAAGGGCCAGCTCCATCTCTGCCAGGACCGCGGAATGCCTTACCTCCTGAGCCTCTAGAATGCTCCTCAGGAGACGCTGGTGTGCGGCAGCCGCATTCGGTAGGCCAAAAGGCATGCGAACATAGCTGTGGGGTGGACCCTCGCAACGTCCCATGTGCGAGGGCCAGAAGCACTCTTGAGAGGTGGCGCAGTTGAGCCCTGGTATGTCGATGCAGACGCGCAGCCCACCATCCTCGCCTGGATGGGGAGCTACGGCGGGTAAGCAGCAGTTGCCACTCATGACTCTTTACTCTTGCAGCTCCTGAATGATCTCGCTGATGAACTCCCGAGGGTTTGGCCCTCCTTGCCTTGTTCCTTCCCGAGGGAAACGTGCTTTGAAGCACACCTCCAAGTGGTGCCCGAGCGCCTCCCTCGTGATCTTGGCAAAGTCGATGGCCCTCCAGGGGAGAGCCCCCGAGCCTTGCCTGAGGAGGGCGCCGGGCGCGTCTTCCTATGCGACAAAAGGAGGTGCCCCTTGAACGGGCGCGGATCCTGAAGGGCCTGCCTCCCGAGGGTTCGGACCAGGCGATGTCTTCTTCTTCTTAGGGACTGCCTCGGGAAGTCTTCCGCTCCTGTGCTCTGGGTCTTCGATTGTCGTGGCTTGGAAGGCTCGCTCAAGGGAACACACCGCATCCCTCTCCTCACAGGGCACTGTGATGACTCCACCGCTTCCTGGCATCTTGAGGACATTGTAGCCGTGATGAGTCACTACCATGAACTTGGCCAGGGCTGGGTACCCGAGGATGGCATTGTATGGCAGGCGAATGTGGGCGACGTCAAAGTCAATGAGCTTGATGCAGTAGTTGTCGCGCTGCCCAAAGGTGACAGGAAGGCGCACTTGCCCTATCGGAATAGTGGAACCATCAGTGACTCCTGAGAAAGGCTTGGTTGGCTGAAGCTGATTGTATGGCACTTGGAGATTGTTGAATGTCTCGACGGACATGACGTTGAGTCCCGCTCCGCCATCAATGAGGTTCCTGGTGACTTGCGCATTGCTGATGATTGGGGAGCAAAGCATCGGGAGGACTCCGGCCATGGCTGCGCACTTGAGCTGATCCGCAGAGCTGAATGTGATAGCGCACACTGACCACCTGAGCGGGCGCGTGGCCTCAAGCTTGGGGAGGACTGCATTCGCCTCGCAAGCAAACTGCTTGAAGATGCGCTGGGAGGCTGGGGCCTGAGCGCCGCCCAAGATGCAAGCGATTGGCGTGGCTCCTGGAAGCCCCCAACCCCTTCATCCTGATGATGGTCTTCATTCCTCCTCAGCTGAGGTGGCAGAGGAGGGAGGCCTGCATTGCCTTGAGGGCGATCCTCACGAGGCTGATCCCTCCAACCTCCCTCGCGAGGCTGGTCCTGCCAGCGGTCCTCGCGAGGTCGGTCACGCCACCCTTGGTGAGGGCCACGGTCTTCCCATCATCCTCCACCTCTTCCTCCTCCTCGGCCATAGCCCCGGTCATTGCACTCGGGGCGTCGGCTGGAACGCACATCTCGCACAACCCTGAGCTCTTGGCATTCGTTGGTGTTGTGGGTGTGGAGGTCATGGTACACACAGTACCGGCTGCCCTTGGATGACTCGGGCTGATCCCTACCTCGTTTGGTGTCCGGCTCGGCTGCAAGCACAGCAGCCCCCTTGCGCTTCACGTCCTTGACCTTGGGCTTCTTCTCTTCCGAATCGGCAGCTGGAAGCTCGAGGAGGGAAAGGCGCCCTTCCTCAGCCCTGGCGCACTTGGTTGCCAAGTTGAACAGCTCCAGGGATGTGCACAGGTCTTCATGGATTGCTAGCTCCTCTTTCATCTTGATGTCACGCACGCCGTCAGAGAAGGCTGAGATGATGGCCTCCTCAGTAACCTTGGGAATCTTGAGGCGAGCGTTGTTGAAGCACTGGACGTACTTTTGCAGGGTCTATCCTGGCTACTGCTTGATGCGGCGCAGGTCGCTCATGGCCAGGGGCCGGTCGCAAGTGCCCTGGAAGTTGGCGATGAAGTGAGTGCACATGTCGTCCTAGGAGGAAATCGTGCCAGGAGCCAGGTGCGGGCACCGTCCTTGAGCGCCATGGGGAACCAGTTCGCCATGACCTTCTCGTCCCTGTTGGCGGCTTCGATGCCCAACTTGTAGAGCTGGAGGAACTCCGCAGGGTCAGCCGTGCCGTCATAGCACGGGGGCAGATCTGGCTTGAACTTGCCCGGCCAGGCCATGCTGCGCAGCTCGGTGGTGAAGGCACGACAGCCTGCAGTGGCCACAGGAGGCCTTTGGTGACGAAGAGCTTGATCTTGGAGGTCTCCGCGTGCTGCCGCCAGGAGCAGCGCGGGGTCTTGGCGCGCTGGAGCAGGAGCGCGGTGATGACGTGCCGGTGCGGGGAGCACACAGGCAGCTTCTTGGGGACAAGTGATCTCTTGGCAGCTCTTCTCTTGCTGCGCGGGCGCTGGACGGAGCGGGTCCCATCCAGGGCTGCGTGCCTTGGGGCCAGGGCGCCTTCTTGAGGGGGAGGCGGCTGAGGCGCCTCCGGAGCTGCGTTGCCCGCGTAGGGCGGGTGGCGGTGCAGCGAGAGGGATGGTGCAGGGAGCCCCCAGCGGCGCTGACAAGCTCGGTGATGCGGGTGAGCCACTCGTCGTAGAGGTCGTCGACAGGACGGTAGTGCAGGAGCTCTCGCGCCAGGAGAAGCACGGCGTGCGCGTCCGCAGGAGCACGACGGGCGTGGGATGACGAACCGAGTCAGCGACGGGGTGGCGGTGCGGCCTTCTCGCCGCACCGAAGGATGCAGGGACGACGCCTGCTGCTCGTTCCCCGCCGGGCCGGTGGTGGCGTGGATGGCAGGCGGCGGGGAACGACGGGGAGGCCCTCCAACTGGGACCGTCTGGGCAACATGGGCCACGAGGGCAGCCCGGCGCTCGGCGCGGGCTCGACGAGCGTCAGACATGGATGCGACGGACGACGAAACGCAAGACGGCAGAAGGCGGATTCCAGTGCACCCCTATCTGGCGCACCAAATGTCAGATTTCGGGTTCCGGCAGACCCTTAAGGTTCGAACTCTGGGGTGCACGTGGAGATCACTTCCCCTACCAACTCACGTCTCGTCGCCTCGCAAAGGATCTAGTCTACACGAAGAATAACACAAGGGGCATGAGGTTTATACTAGTTCGGGCCACCATTGTGGTGTAATACCCTACTCTACACTACAAAAAAAATACACTTCCGTGATGATACATTTTTTTCACAGTAGGTCGCGTTTTTTGTCATGCATGTACATCCATGACAAATTTGTGACAGAATCAAGATAGTCGTACCTGTGCTGTCGTAGAAGTGTTCCATGACATTACCAAAATTATCATCACGGAAGTGTCCACTTCCATGACGATAAATCGCGCGTCATAGAAGTGCTTTTGTCAAGGGTGACCGACACGTGGCATCCACCGAAACGTAACGCCGTTAAGCTATCGGGTCGGGTTTTGGATCCGATAACCCGTTAACAGCCGCGACCAATGGGGATTTTCCACGTGTAAAATCATCATTGGCTGGAGGAAACACGTGTCGGCTCGTTGTTGGGACAGATGTCATCCACTCATTGGACAGAAGGCGCCTATGATATGTCGACACGTGGCACGACCCAACAGAGGCCCATTCCTGTGAAAAGGCCAGCCCGTTTACTTGGTCAGAAGGTGACGGGCCGGCCCATGGAAAGCCTGTTAACGGCCTATTCGCATATTGCCCATTTATAGCCCGCTAACCCAAGGCCTGTTACGCCCTATCCGAATTACGCCCAGTAGCGTCATCTCGGTCATCCAATATGATTCCAGCCTATTTTCACTTCTTGCCCATGTATGGCCCATGACGTCTTTTGGCCCATATGAGGCCCTATGTAACTCTTGGTCTATTAATGGCCCGTGGTGAAACTGGCCCGCAATGAACAGTGTATCACTTTAGACCCATTAACGGCCCGTGGTGAAACTGGCACGTAATGAACAGTGTATCACTTTATACCCATTAAGGGCCCGTTATTCAGTTGGGCCGTTTCCAGCCCATGTTATCTTTCGGCCTTCTCAAAGCCCATTTATTCTTGGGCTCATTTCGAGCATTCGTTTACTTACGACCCGTTACTGTCATTTTCTGCTTGTGGGCCAAATTCAGCCCGTGGTTACAGTCGGCCCATTTGTGGTCCGTTAATACATTGGGCCGTTTTCATAGCATCATCAAATACAGCCTATTAACGATGGCCCATTATGGTCGGCCCATGAACGGACGATTCCAACTCTAGCCCGTTTACGGCCATAATGCGGCCTGTTATTGGCCCATGTTTGGCCAATCGATCATACGACCCGTATAAGGCCATTGATGATACGGCCCGTAGAAGGCCCATTGTTTCTACTGCCCGTAGAAGGCCCAATGTTTCTACGGCCCATAGAAGGCCTACTGTTTCTACGGGCCATAGAAGTCCCACGTTTCTACGGCCCGTAGGAGGCCCAGTGTCACTACAGTAAATATTAGCCCATGGTTATTGTGGCCTAGTTTTTAAAAATAGGTTATTGCAACCACTAGGAAACCGTAGAAAAAGAACTGCACTAACTACAAGCAAACAAATAAACAAGACAACAAGGAAATAAATAAGCAAGCAACTTATGCTAGGCTATCACGGCTATTACACATATTACATCCACTGGGCATCAAAGTTCACCACCGGTGCAAATATAGGGAACACAACAGCATATAAACGCCGCAGCAAAACAAGTCCAGAACTGAAACCACTTCAGAAGAGTTCAAGAAACAATATCCTAGGTACCCATAATGCTGGCAAGATGCTTAGCAAGCTTATTAACTTTCTCTTGTTTGGCGCTTAAATCCTCTAGCGCTTGTTGTTGCACAAGAAAGTACGCATCTGAATTCTGCAGGGACTTCCTCAGTCCTTCGGCTTCTTGCCGCAGCATAGCTGACTGATGCCTTTCAGCTTGTAGCTGAGACTGAAGAAGCCGAAGTGATTCAGGCTGCAAGTTCGAAGAGCTTGTGCCAGCGGTACTGGCCAGTAACTCGAACACTACATCAACGCAGGACTGTGGGGTTTTCTCACTGTCTACAAGATCGTTTTTATCGCCTTTCTTGGAGATGAACAGGGTTGTCTCACTATCTTGAACCTTATCTGCATTACTTTCTCTACCATTGCATAGTGGGGTGCTCTTCTCCAATATTCTGTTTGCATACTACAAGAGAAACAAGTAGACACATCACAGGTTTAGCTTGTAGTATACCAAACTCATTTTGGTAAACCGGTTCAGTAGTAAGGTGGACAGGATAACAACATGAAACAAACATATATCTATGTACTATGGTCATTGTATTGTCCATATCATTCTAGTTTATGTTCCCTAATCAAGATAGAGACACAATTCAACTCATATATTTTTAAGACACAGCAGCATAGACAGAATATAAGTGTGAGAAACTACACAGCATTGGCAGCACTTGTAATGTGCATCACATGAGAACATAACTATTTATACAACTTAAACTGAAATCAACATAGAGCAAGAAGTTAGAACCTTAATCCAGTTAAAGAAATAGGTTTAGAACATACCTATTGCGCCATTGGAGTTTCAATTGGATCCTTCAAATTCAGAAGTAGTTGGTATGAGTAAATACAGTGATGCAACAGCAAAGGAGTATGGACCATAGCTACAGAATCTGACCTAAGAACAATTGCTCTTCTGCTTTAAACGTGGAGTTTGGTTTAGCTGTGGTGGTCTTCATGCTTTGGGCACTGCAGTAGCTTTACAAACTGCTCGTGTGGGGGTATTGTAACACCCACGATGCGGCTATATCTCCCATGTGTCGAAGCACGACTTAGAGGCATAACCGCATTGTGGTTTTGTCGCAAGAAGGGTCATCTTCACACAATCCCATGTAATGAACAAGAATGGGATAAAGAGTTGGCTTACAATCGCCACTTCACACATTGAACATATAATAAATCATACATCATTCAGAGTACACACATAGTCCGACTACGGACGAAGCCAAAAGAAAAGATGATAACCCAACTGCTAGATCCCCGATCTTCCCAACTGGGCTCCACTACTGATCGACAAGAAACAAAACATAATAACGACCAAGGTCTTCATTGAGCTCCCATCTAAGCTCGGTTGCATCATCTGCACTGGTATCATCGGCACCTGCAACTGTTGTGATAGTATCTGGTGAGTCACGAGGACTCAGCAATCTCAAAACCCGCGAGATCAAGACTATTTAAGCTTATGGGTAGGAAGTGGTAAAGTGGTGAGGCTACAGCAGTGACTAAGCATGTATGGTGGCTAACATGCGCAAATAGGAGCGAGAAGAGAGCAAGCGGAACGGTCGTGAAGCTAGCAATGATCAAGAAGTGATCCTGAACTCCTACTTACGTCAAACATAACCCAAAACCATGTTCACTTTTCGGACTCCACCGAAAAGAGACCATCACGGCTACACATGCGGTTGATGCGTTTTAATTCAGATCTGATGTCAAGTTATCTACAACCGGACATTAAAAAATTCCCATCTTCCTATAACCGCAGGCACGGCTTTCGAAAGATTATATACCCTGCAGGGGTGTCCCAACTTAGCCCATGACAAGCTCTCGCGATCAATGAAGGAATAGACCTTCTCCCAGGAAGACCCGATCAGACTCGGAATCCCGGTTTACAAGACATTTAGACAATGGTAAAACAAGACCAGCAAAGCCTCCCGCTGTGCCGACAAATCCCGATAGGAGCTGCACATATCTCGTTCTCAGGGCACACCGGATTGTCCAAACTTCCGGTAGGCCAGCCCAGAGTTGCCCCTGGTGGCCACCGGCGGTTGACAGGTTGGACCAACACTCACGACGAGCACTGGCCCGGGGGGGGGGGTAAAATAAAGATGACCCTTGAGTCTGCAGAACCCAAGGGAAAAAGGCTTAGGTAGGCAAATGGTAAAACCAAGGTTGGGCCTTGCTGGAGGAGTTTTATTCAAAGCGAACTGTCAAGGGGGTCCCATAAATCACCCAACCGCGTAAGCACTGCAAAATCCGGGAACATAACACCAGTATGACGGAAACTAGGGCGGCAAGAGTGGAACAAAACACCAGGCATAAGGCCGAGTCTTCCACCCTTTGCCAAGTATATAGATGCATTAATTAAATAAGAGATATTGTGATATCCCAATCATGATCCTGTCCATCATGGAGCAATCTTCAACTTCACCTGCAACTAGCAACGCTATAAGAGGGCAGAGCAAAGCGGTAACATAGCCAAGCAACGATTTGCTAGGAAGGGTGAAAAGGTTAGAGGCTGACATAGCAATATGGGAGACATGTTAAACAAGGGATAGGCAGCGCATCATAGCGATAGAACGAAGCAACTAGCAAGCAAAGATAGAAGTGACATCAAGGGTAAAGGTCATCTTGCCTGAGATCCCGCAAGGAAGAAGAATGAGTCCAAGAAGAAGACAAACGGACGTAGTCGAGCGAATCCTCACAACTCCAGAACGAAACCGAAGCTAACGAGAGAAGCAAACCGGAAAGAAGCAAACAACATGGTAAACACACAAGCATAATCATGGCATGATGCACAAACAAGTATGATGCATGTCCGGTTTAAAGAGGCATGGCATGGCAATATGCACAACCAACACTACAAGTTAAGTGGAGCTCAATATGCAACGAGTTGCATATTGACGAAACACCACATCAATTATTTAGTTCTCTCTTGTTTAAGAACACAACAATTTTAAATGTTATTAAACATGGCAAGAGGTGAAGCATGAGCAAACCACCTATTTAGGCAAGTTTAAATGAGGCCGGAAACAACAAACAACAATTCCGGAAAATCTCCATGTCATTTAGTACTTTAATGCAAACACAATTTTAAACATTTTAAATGTTGTTATCATGATGCGGATGACATATACAAGTTTTAGGCAATTTTTATGAAAATGTTGACATGAGCATGATATGAAGCATTTGGTCACCATGGCGGAAAGAAAAGGGTGCCACGGCGGCGAAACGAAAAGGGTGCCACGGCAACATATCCGAAAATGATGCCACGGCAACATATCGGTTCCGATAGCTCATGAAGGTACCGGTGGAAAAGGAAGTGAGCGTGAGCGTGTCATGCAAGATGGTGGGGTGATCCCGGCTTCCTGGTTCCCACGGGACAGCGGCATGGAAACGAGTGACAATTCGGACACGGTGCAAACATATCGTACATCTCATACATGCAAGGGCATCTCATCGCGGTCGTCTCGGGTTATACCTTTGAAGCGAGCGTTTCCGGGCGGAACGAGTTCGGAGCGGTGTAGAGGAAGTAGGCGTTCACGGGACGTTGTGGAAGTAGTCGTTCTCGCGGCGGCGGTAGTGGAAGTAGTTGTTCTCGGACGTCGTGGAAGTAGTCGTTCGCGGCGACGGTAGTGGAAGTAGTTGTTCATGTCTCGTGGATGTTCGGGGTCGTCGGTAGAGGTACTTGTCGCATCGCCGAGCGTAGTCAACCTTGGCATATCCGAAGGGGTACTTGACAAAATTCACAGGAACAGTAGTGGTGCATGGTCTTCGCTTTGTAGTCGGACTTGGCGCATCCGCGTAGTGGTACTTGTCGGACTCGGTCAGGGCGTCGAGGTTGAAGGCTGGTGGAGCGGGGAAGGCGGCTGGTCAACGCTCTCGAGAACGAGCGTTGCTGCTTGATTTCCAGGTGCACGGGACACGCAAAGGGAAGCGGCGAGCGTCGTGCTCATTCCCGAACAGAGGACGCCGGAGAGGGACTTGGCGTGGGACTTGGCGCGGGACTTGCAGAGGAGGTCGAGGCAGTCGGCCGCCAGGGAGACGAAGGCGAGCTTGATGACGAGCAGCCATGGCCGCTGGCGCACGAGGAAGAGAAGAAGGAGGCGAGGTAGCAGAAGGGCGGCGAAGGCGACGGGGTTGCGCGCAGGTGGCCCTCTGGGAGGCGCGGGGCGACAAGGAGGAGGCCGCAGGGGCGAAGGCGTGGCCATGGACGACGGCGAGGGAGGAGGCAGAGGAGGGGCACGGCCGCAGGCGACGGAGGGCCGCCGGAGTTGGCCGTCCCGGTGGTGTTGCAGAGGCCGGGCGCGGGGGCTGATGGAACGGGGCGCGACGCGAGATGTGCCATGGGAGGCGCGCTCGGGAGGAGGGGTCTCGCTCCTCTCTCTTTCTCTGTGGAAGGGGGCACGAGCGAGGGAGAGGGAGAGATCGAGAGGAGGGAGGCGAGGGGATCGAGGGGAGCGGCCGCGAGAGGATCGGGCGCAGGGAGCTCGTCTCCCTGGCTCGATGCGTGTGTAGGCGGCGCTGGCAGGGAACGAGGGGAGAGATGGGGTGCGTGGGGGCTGGGCTAGGGTTAGAGGCGGCTGGGCCTTGGGCCGGCTAGGTTAGAGCTGGGCCTAAGAGGCCGGCTAGGCACTCTTCTCCCTCTCTCTTATATTTTCTAACAGAAAGCATTAGAGAGAACGAAAATGAAGAGGGGGTTAGGGAAAGAAAATGCGCAAGGGGATAATTTTCCCGGACTCACAAAAATATGCTTATTCCAAGAAAAAATAGAAGTGGGCATGACCGAAAGATTTAAATTCAAACTCATTTGAAATTCAAATGGGTTTGAACTAGGACTTGATGAAAGGAAGGTCCAAAAATGTTCGGATTTTTGGTGGAGCTCCGGAACATGATGAAATAATTACGGGCAAGGTTGGAGAACAAGAATTGAGATAACAACGGCATGGGATATTTTGCAAGTGGGTTATGGTTAATTCCAAAAAATGGAATAATTTTATTATAGCTCCCTAATATTGGAGGATATGTTATAAAGAGAAGTCACCATGTGAGTTCCCTCGGTTTAAATAGATCAAAAGATCTATGCAATTTATTTAAAGGAGTTATAAAATTAATGACATGATGGCATGATGACATGATGCAATGCAAAAATAAGAGAGCAAGCACAAAAGAAACACACGGCGAAACTCAGAATAGCTGGAAGGCATCTGAAGCTCCGGTCTTGGGGCATTACAACACTCCACCACTACGAGAGGATCTCGACCCGAGATCTAGGATGGCACTGGAGAGAAAATAGAAGAGGAAGAGAAGATGTAAAACTAAGTTGCTTCTTCGACAAAAGAGTGAAACCAAAGAACCTTGAGAGGTTGAAAAGTTGAAAGAGAGAACACAATGGAGTTGAACACAATTGAGAGCACTGCGGTAGAAAATAGAAACAAGGAACACCATGTGAACCTTGGAGGTTGCAAAGCTATGAATCAAGAGTTTAATGGACAAGATAGAATTGAAACCACTCTGGTTGAAATAAGATAAACAAGGAACAAGGAGGAACAAATTTGGACAGCACTCCGGTTGAAAAGAGATGCAAGACTTGATAAGATGAAAAGAACTTGAAGAGATGACATAACATTCTGGTTAAATGGATAAGCATGAAAAAAACATGATCCTCACAATTCGCGATGATGAGTGAAGAGAGCAACATTACAATGCCTCCGGAACGAAAGAATAGAAGCTAGATTGTTGGGATAAAGGAACAGAGAAGAAAATGCCAACTTCTACCACAAATGATCTTGGAAAGCACCCTTCCAAGAAGGTTATAATGGAGTTGTTGGAAACCAACAACGAAACGAATAAGCTTGTAGTGGGCTTATGGAAAACATCTCAAAATTATGAGGTGACAACCGGCCACTAACGGAAACAATTGCTTGCTTGAGATCAACGAAGAGATGAAAACTGCTTTCACCGAGAAGGATATGGAGAAAGCTTGGATCATTGATAAGCACCACAAATACAACATTCCTTAGGGAAGGCTTAAGGTGAAATATGACACAAGATACTCCAACGAAGAGATTGATGGATTTAAAATACCTTGTTCTTGACAACATATGAATCATGAAACATGAATGAAAATTGTCAAGAATGATATAACACCACCTCAAAAGATAAGGTAGAAAGAATTGCACTTCGGATGCAAGAAGAAGAATACTTGAACTCCTCAAAACAAAACACGTGTTAAGCACCATGTTTATTTTAGAGTATAGCTTGGCGGATCTTAACTTCGAGAGAAATCTTGAAGAACAATTGAAGGATGAAAGGAATCCTTGATGAACCACCATGTAGAGCCTCCATGAAGAACTCCGGTAATAAAAGATGATAGAAGAAAGAGAAGTTGAAAACACGAGGTGAAGCATTGCGATGATTTAGAAGGAGCTTCGCGATGATATAACCGAGAGAACTTGGAACTCCAGAAAGAAAAGATGGACACTAGAACCGAGAATTACTTCATCATGAACAATCTCTGGAAGAAAATAATTGAATCACCTAGAGGAAATAAGAATAAGATTTATTGTATGCTTATCCCTCATCAAATTAAATTGATGACAAGCAATGGATTTGGCATACTACTTATTCCCGTAGAAAGGATTAAGAGAGATATAGCATAAACTTGAGAAAGGTCTTCAACGAATCACCGGGAGGATTGGAAAGAACGAATGAAATGATACTGTAACAAAGGAAGAGGAATCTCGAACGAACCACCGTAAGAATTGAAAATGAAAGTAGCAAAGGCACAAATCACCGGGAAGAATTGGAAAATGAATGAAGATACTTGACAGAATTTAGATACAAGAGAACAAAGAGACCGTGAGCTGACTAGAGTAAACTTGAACGATGCATCGGTAAGATTTGGAGAACGAGAACTGAAAGTTGGAATGAATAATTCTGAGACGATTGGCTCCGGAGAATGAGACTGAAGAGACTCCTGAATTGGTCTAGATGGGTGAAAAGAATTCTCACAATCAAAAACAATTATGAGAGGATGGTAAAAAGCTAGAACTATGAATCTTGAAGAGAATGGAGCAAGATTTAAGATAAATCATTCTTCGGTCTTCAAAATCCGAGAATGACGATGAGAAACACCACCATGAATTGTTGAGATACTCCGGGATGAAAATTAGAAAGGTTGAACCAATGATGAAAGAATTTGAAAGATCTTGGAGAAAGACATTTGACTGATGATTATTCATTCTTACGTCAAACTTTGAAAAGAAATTGGGAATAGCTCCGGGAAAATTAGGAGAGTCAGGAAAGATCCTGGGAAAAGACCTGTGGGTTAGGGCCCACTCAAAAGGAAAACACCGTTGAACGATTTAAAAGAGAGATTGCGTCGGTTGAATTAAATGGCTTGAATGAGATAACAACCTCAAAATAACTTGAACGGATTGAGAATGGAAACACGAATCTTCCGAGATATCTAGAGCACTCCGGATAAGAATAGAGAGAGGTGAACAATTATGAGAGGCACCGGCATGGGATAGCATTTTGTCGGTGTACTAGAATAGGGGTACCCTAGTACCCCGAACTTGTGCACGGGCAGTTGCAGCACCCCGCGGCGAGGCTTGCCAGGCGAACGCCAAGATCCTCCGTGGTTCCCTTGGAGCCATTCAAGAACAAAGTATTTAAGCTCAGGAGACAAGGCCCCGGCAAGAGGAGCTTGCCGGGAAGGCCATCCAAGACACACCAAGGAACTTGCCGCGACGTGCCACGCGCTCCGGCAAGGCAACAAGGCCCCGGCAAGAGGAGCTTGCCGGGAAGACCAGCCAAGGTACCTCGAGGCCCGGTGAGCGACAAGCTTCCGGACCCGACAAGATAACAGCAGCGGCAAGGCGCTTGCCGCGGCAGGCGGCCACTCTGTGCCCACGCTCCAGCGCATCCACCAACGTGTCGCTCTGGGGGCCTCTCCAGGCGCGCGTGGCGGGAGGCTGTGCAGCCAGCGGTGCGCAGTGGCATGCGAAGCTGACAAGATCGCCATCGTGGCGAACGGTGGCGCCCCTAACGGTCCTTTTCTGCACTATTGGGCGACCCAGACGTGCATTTAATGCCCTTGTCCCCTCCCGTCAGGGTTAGGTAGGGCGCGCTGTACAAGTAACTGTACCAACCACCTCACTTTTTACATTTGTACCCTTCTCTGTGTTGCCACCTGTCGGTGACCCCTTTAGCATATAAAAGGAGGCCCATGCGCAACGTAGAGGAGGTTCGATTCAGTTCGGTTCAGTTCGGTTCGATTCATTCGTGAGCCAGAAAACACTTAGCTCCCGCGAGCAAGAACACAAGATAATACAACCAGGCAAGCAGCAGTAGGAGTGTTATCTCTCCGGAGAGCTCCGAAGTTGGGTAAACTGCTCGTGTGCTTCGCCTCGATCTGCTCTTCGTGCGATCTCCGCCCCCCGCCGAACCGAAAGGGGCCCGGTCCGCCGGCCCCATAGGTGTTCGTGGATCAGTTTCCCCGACATCTCTGGCGCGCCAGGTAGGGGGGCGTCGAGATTGTGTGAACCTGATCCGGCGTTCACACGAGCTAGATCTTCATTCCCTTCATCAACATGCCATCGAAGAAGAAGACTTCGGCGGCAGCCGCTCCGTCCACGTCACTTCCGCCACCGTTGGAGCAAACGGGTGGTGGAATGGACGCCGGCGGAAGAATGGACGTCGACGAGGAAGCTCATGATGCTGCCGGGTCCAAGAACAAGGCTGCACAAACCTCGGCGACTGTACATGTTCCACGCCACTCTCAGGAGGCGCAAGACCAACAGCGTCATGGCACTTGCAGTGCCATACGCATGATAGGCCAAGACCAAGCTGGTGGATCTCGGGGCGCTCAAGACCAGCATGCACGCCAGCATGCTGGCACGAGCGGGGCACGGTCGCCTGGACGGGATACTGCTCCTTCTAACATAGTTAGAAGTCCGAGCACGTCCTGCTCCTCGCGCCGTCCGCCACTGCCACCCACCACTCCAGCAGAAGCTTTGGCGCGAGCTCAACTGCTCCTAGATTACCCTCCAACGTCGGACAAGGTCGACGAATGGAGGGCCACCATTCAGAGTCTCATCGGCTACGCCAACGGCGACACTCCATGGCGGCCGAGCGCGTCGCCGCCGCGGCAGGGTTGCCGGGCGCGAGCCGGTGGCGACGAAACGGGTGGAGGTGCAACTACCATGCAATCACCACCCCGAAGGCCAAGATCGCCGACTCGCCGGATCCACCTCGACAGCGACTCCACCGCATCTTCGGATCCACGAGCTCGTCGCGATCAGCGCCAAGTTCTGCATGATCGACAACAAGAAGACGCTCGAACTCGCATCGAGCGCCGAAGAGAAGCGCGACGTCAATCCGACAAGCGCGCTGGGCCCTCTGTTGACATGCATGCGCCAGGGGAACCAGGCGATCTGCCGTACGCGGTAGGTTGCCCTGCGTTCACTCGTGAGCTGCGGCAAGTCCAGTGGCCCAGCACAAAGAACTTCAAGCCAGATGTACCGGAGAAGTACGACGGCAAGACGCACCCGTCGGAGTTCCTCAGCATTTACACCATTGCGGTGCAGGCTGCTGGGGGACGGGATGACAAGATCCTTGCGAACTACTTCCCGCTGGTGCTCAAGCCCAACGTCAGGTCCTGGCTCATGCACTTGCCGGACAACTCCATATCCTCTTGGGCTGATCCGTGCCATCAGTTTGTCGGCGCCTTCACAGGCGGACACAAGCCTCATGGCCAGGAGAGTGATCTTCATCTGCTCGCCCAGAAGGAAGGAGAGCCCCTGCGCAAGTACATTCAGAGATTCAGCAGTGTGCAGCACAACATCCCAGACGTCCACCCTGCCACGGTGATCAGCGCGTTCCATCAAAACGTGCGAAACCGCAGGATGCAGGAGGAAATGGCGATGTGCAAAATCAGGGACGTCAGTGAGTTATATGCACTGGCCGACAAGTGTGCACGTGCTGAGGAAGGGAGGAGACTCCCCGGAGAGAATCTAGGAGCGGGAGGATCTGACAGCGAAGATGCTGCCCCGGCAAGGAAAAACCGGCGGCGGAACAACAGAAGGAGGAAAGGCAAAGAGGTGCTAGTTGTTGAGCAGTCCGGCAACGGTGGTGGCGCCAAGGAAGCCAAAGCTGGTGACTCCGGCAAGGAGGTTGCCGTGGAGGTGGCGGTCGCCGACAAGCAGGACGACACCAACAAGCAGTATTGCAAGATCCACCGCACCGAGGGCCATGATCTCCAGAACTATAAGAAAGTCGAGCAGCTTGTTGAGCAACAGAAAGCTGAATACGAGCGGCGCGACAAGGAGAAGGCCCGGAAAGGTGCTGGGGGATCCGGCAAGAAACGTCCCGGCCGAGGAGGACGCCGTGGCAAGGCCAAGCAGCGGCAAGGAGACAGACCTCCCCGCGGCCGCGACAAGGATGAAGACGACGACGACGATGAAGACATGAATGATGAGGAGACTGATGAGCAGGAGTTCCAGAAAGCCACAGAGGTCCTGTGCGTTGACGGTGGTGCTTCTCTGCACACCTCGCACCGCCAGCTCAAGCAGTGGGTGCGGGAAGTTAATGCAGTAGAACCACCCGTCGAGTCACGCAAGCCTCTGAAACGGTCCAGCACGCCTATCATCTTTGATATTGAGGATCACCCTGATCACATAACTGCGGTCGGGTGCTTGCCGATGTTGGTTTCACCAACAATCCGGAACCTCAAGGTCACGAAGATGTTAGTTGACGGTGGGGCCAGCTTGAATTTGATCTCCTCCGCGGTGCTCCAGAAACTCCAGATCCCTGACAGCGAGCTCGAAGAGACTGGTACATTTCAAGGAATCAACCCGGGAAGGAGCAAGCCGAAGGGAAAGATCACGTTGCTGGTAACATTTGGTAGCGAGCTGAACTTCAGGACTGAGAGGGTCACATTTGATGTTGCTGACTTTCCATTACCTTACAATGGAATCCTTGGCCGTCCGGCACTCGCCAAGTTCATGGCAGCCTCTCACTATGCGACAATGTACTGAAAATTCCAGGCCCGATAAGTGTCATCTCTGTCCCTGGCGACAAGAAGGATGCTCTTATCTGTGCCGACAAGATCTACCGGGAAACAGCAGCCGCAGCAGAACGCAAGACACTTGCTGCTGAAGCTCCCGAGGGGAAGAAGAAGACCAAGTCCGGCAAGAGTTCTGATGCCCACCCCGGCAAGCGCACCTCTTCGGAGTGCTGCACTACCGTCGAGGACGCACCATCGAGCTCCACCGGCAAGTGTAAGAAGGCAATGACAGCTCCACCTGAGACCAAGAAGGTGTCCGCCAAGGAGGACGGCGCTGGTGGTACCTTCACCGTCAGCGCCACTCTTGACCCCAAATAGGAAACCGTGCTTGTTGCTTTCTTGCGGGCGAATGTTGACGTGTTTGCGTGGCAACCATCTGATATCCCCGGTGTTCCCAGGAAAGTAATTGAGCACCACCTTGCCGTCTGTCCTCATGCGCGGCCCGTCAAGCAGAAAGTCAGGAAATAGGCAGTGGAGCGCCAAGAATTCATCGCAGAAGAAATCAAGAAGTTGGAAGCAGCAGGCCTTGTCAGAGGGGTGCTCCATCCCACATGGTTGGCCAATCCTGTTGTCGTGCGCAAGGCTAACGGGAAATGGAGGCTTTGTATTGACTTCACTGATGTTAATAAAGCTTGTCCCAAAGACCCATTTCCCTTGCCGCACATTGACCAGATTGTTGACTCCACAGCCGGATGTGATTTGCTTTCATTTCTTGATGCATACTCAGGATACCACCAGATCTTCATGGCAGAAGAGGATGAAGAGAAAACCGCATTTATCACCCCGTGTGGCACGTACTGCTTCGTACGGATGCCTTTCAGTTTGAAGAATGCTGGTTCAACATTCGCAAGGGTAGTCCACCACGCTTTTGAGCCGCAGATGCACAGAAATGTGGAAGCCTACATGGATGACATAGTGGTCAAAAGCAAGAACAGGGCGACCCTGATTCAAGATTTAGACGAGACATTTGCAAATCTGCGCAGGATCAACCTCAAGCTTAACCCCGAGAAGTGCGTGTTTGGAGTCCCATCCGGCAAACTTCTCGGGTTCTTCGTGTCTCAGCGGGGAATTGAAGCCAATCCCGACAAGATCAAGGCCATTGAGCAGATCGAAGCACCAAAGCACGTCAAGGATGTATGAAGGCTTGCCGGTTGCGTGGCTGCTCTCAGCAGGTTTATCTCTAGATCTGCTGAGCGCGCCCTGCCATTTTTCAAAGTTTTGAAAAAGGCAGGTCCAATGAAATGGACTCCGGAGGCGGAGGCTGCGCTGTAGGACTTGAAGACATACCTGTCCTCCACTCCAATACTTGTCGCACCTAAGCCGCAAGAGAAGTTGCTGCTGTATATAGCGGTAACCAATCAAGTGGTTAGTGCTGCGTTAGTGGCGGAGAGAGAGGCAGATGATGAGCCAACAACCACGGCAGATGCATCCAGCGACAAGCAAGGGGCTTCGCCGACAACCTCTGGTCCCGACAAAGATGGATCTGCACAGGAGCATGATAAGATGCAGAAGAAAATGGTGCAGCGTCCAGTTTACTTTGTCAGTTCCCTTCTACTGGGGGCTAGATCAAGGTACTCTGGTGTGCAGAAGTTGCTTTTCGGCCTCCTCATGGCCTCGAGAAAGTTGCGCCATTACTTCCAAGCACATGAGATCACAGTCGTCACTCGCTTTCCGCTGAAGAGGATACTGCAAAATCCAGAAGCGACAGGCAGGATTGTCGAGTGGGCGCTGGAACTGTCAAGCTTTGGCCTCAAGTTTGAGAGCACTTCAACTATCCAAAGCAGGGCATTGGCAGAGTTCATAGCAGAATGGACGCCAACACCAGATGAAGAAATTCCAGAGATGAGCATCCCCGTCAAAGAGGCAAGCAAAGAGTGGCTGATGTACTTTGATGGTGCCTTCTCGCTGCAAGGCGCCGGTGCGGGTGTGCTGCTTGTCGCGCCCACCGGAGAGCATCTCAAGTACGTAGTCCAGATGCACTTTCCCAAGGAGCAAGCAACCAACAATACTGCAGAGTATGAAGGATTGCTTGCCGGTCTCAGAATCGCAGCAGACCTTGGGATCAAGAAGCTCATTGTCAGGGGTGACTCACATCTTGTCGTCCGCCAAGTGAACAAGAACTACCAGAGTCCATTGATGGAAGCATATGTTGATGAAGTGAGGAAGCTAGAAGAGCACTTTGACGGCCTACAGATGGAGCATATCCCAAGAGCTCAGAATGACATTGCTGATGGCCTGTCAAAGTGCGCCGCACTAAAGTTACCTGTGGAACCAGGGATCTTTGTGCTCAAGTTGACTCAACCATCCGTAACACCATCAACTGGACAAAGCAAGAAGAGGAAGTTGATTTCTGGTGACTACTTTCCGGCAGAGCTCCCCGAAGCCGCCGCCAAGAAAGTCGCCAAGATCAACACCAAGGATGCTGAGGGACAGTCTGCTCCGGCAAGCCTTATGGTTTGTTCCGTTGAAGCAGACACTCCCGACAAGTTTTGCTCCGGGAAGCTTGCCGGGGAACATCAAGCTCCGGCAGGGCCGCAAGTCCTTGCCGTGGAAGCGGATGTTCCCGCAGCAGATGTGCCTTTAGTCCTTGTTGTCAAGCCACAAGCTCCAGCATGGGCACAACAGATTGTCCATTTCCTTCAGACAGGAGAACTTCCCGAAGAGCAAGAAGAAGCGGAAAAAGTAGCCCGGCAGTCAAGTATGTACCAGTTTGCCGATAGCATACTGTACAGAAGAAGACTCAACGGTGTGAAATTGAAGTGTATTTGCCGGGAAGATGGACAAAAGCTGTTGGCAGAGATACATGGAGGCATATGTGGCCACCACATTGGCGCAAGAGCACTTGTCGGCAAAGCTTGCCGGCAAGGTTTCTTTTGGCCGACAGCCCTCCAGGATGCAACTGCACAAGTAACCAAGTGTGAAGCGTGCCAGTTCCACTCCAAACAGATACACCAGCCAGCTCAAGCTCTCCAGACGATCCCTTTATCCTGGCCATTTTCGGTCTGAGGGCTCGATATCCTCGGCCCTTTCCCCCGATCTGTCGGGGGCTTTGAGTACTTGTACGTCGCAATCGACAAGTTCACAAAGTGGCCGGAAGTGTAGCCAGTGAGGAAGGTGACAACACAGTCAGTAGTCAAGTTCTTCAGGTTCAGTTCGGTTCGATTCATTCGTGAGCCAGAAAACACTTAGCTCCCGCGAGCAAGAACACAAGATAATACAACCAGACAAGCAGCAGTAGGAGTGTTATCTCTGCGGAGAGCTCCGAAGCTGGGTAAACTGCTCGTGTGCTTCGCCTCGATCTGCTCTTCGTGCGATCTCCGCCCCCCGCCGAACCGAAAGGGGCCCGGTCCGCCGGCCCCATAGGTGTTCGTGGATCAGTTTCCCCGACACATTTGAACGAGGATAAGGATATGATCAACACCGAAAGCTTGAATTGGATCCACCGGAGAAGAAAAATAACGAAGAATGATGAACTTGAAACTCCTAGCCAACTTCATGATAATCACCAGGTAAGAACATTGAAAGAAACGAATGAAGAGACTTCTCACAAATAAAAGGATACCCGATTAAGAAATCTGAGTCCTTGAAGAAAAGAAAGGGTGGGAGGGTGGGTAAAAACAAAGACAACTTGGTGCGGATGAAACAAACACCGTTGAGAGAACTTAGAATTGATCTTGCAGATGGGGAGAATGATGGGATCATCTCGAAGAGAAACGCACAGGTTGGAAAAGAATTAACATGACGACCTCGATGATGAAGAAGGATTAGCACTCTCATAGAAATATGAGAACACCACTTGAAAGGTATGGAATCAACACTTGATATCGAAGCAACTCGAATACCACAACTCAAAACAAAACAAAGGATTGGCTTGCAGAATAAGCCGGAACAAACATATGATAGAGATTTCGTCCGAAGTTTTCGTGGTGGGGCCCACATGGGCTCGAGTGTACAGCACCATCATGTACAAGGCAGTGCACATGACATACGAAGTGTCCCCGAACCAGCATAGCCAAGGGTTCTTTAAGACACAATGAGACCACTGTAAAAACAACCGTGGAAAGGCGGACCACTAGACGTCGAATCCCAATCTCATATCATGCATCTGTCGAAAAGATATTCTAGGAGCTACTTGAATTCCCACCTATAAAACTCCCGAAACTTTCTGGTTATGCAATCTGGTGTTGGGGATACAGGGGAAGCAATATATATCTCACCCAAAACTAACAATACCTACATCCAAGCTGTATCCATCCGTCAACACATAACCAAGAAAACTTCGGAAATCGTGTACCTCAACCTTCGAAAAGCATCCGTTATACGAGCTATGGCAATATTCTCGAGCTCGCCCCAGTACTGGGTTATCGAGGTTATCTCACCAACAACTGCATAAAAGAGATTTTCAATGTCGGCAAAACTCAGGTATTCCAGAACTGCAACGATAAAATTGTGACGACAACACCTCAGAGCTCAACTCCCCGGGTCAATGCCACATAATAGACAGGAGGCACCAAGAACAATGTTCTCGTCACAAAACCATCGGAACGATTCCAAGATACCCACGTGATCCTAAAAAAATTTAGTGAAATTTGAGGAGAGGAAAGACAAAACATCTACGTCAGGAGACCTCACCAGAGCGACGAAGGGACTGAGGAGTAAAAAGAATCCTACTCTCCGATATATATAATCCTAAGACTCAAAACATTTTTTGTTCTAGACTCAACAATGCTAGCAAACAATCAAACAGGGGGCTCCTAAGTCGGGGATGGCTCTGATTACCAACTTGTAACACCCACGATGCGGCTATATCTCCCACGTGTCGAAGCACAACTTAGAGGCATAACCGCATTGTGGTTTTGTCGCAAGAAGGGTCATCTTCACACAATCCCATGTAATGAACAAGAATGGGATAAAGAGTTGGCTTACAATCGCCACTTCACACAATGAACATATAATAAATCATACATCATTCAGAGTACACTCATAGTCCGACTACGGACGAAGCCAAAAGAAAAGAAGATAACCCAACTGCTAGATCCCCGATCGTCCCAACTGGGCTCCACTACTGATCGACAAGAAACAAAACATAATAACGACCAAGGTCTTCATTGAGCTCCCATCTGAGCTCGATTGCATCATCTGCACTGGTATCATCGGCACCTGCAACTGTTGTGATAGTATCTGGTGAGTCACGAGGACTCAGCAATCTCAAAACCCGCGAGATCAAGACTATTTAAGCTTATGGGTAGGAAGTGGTAAAGTGGTGAGGCTACAGCAGCGACTAAGCATGTATGGTGGCTAACATACGCAAATAGGAGCGAGAAGAGAGCAAGCGGAACGATCGTGAAGCTAGCAATGATCAAGAAGTGATCCTGAACTCCTACTTACGTCAAACATAACCCAAAACCGTGTTCACTTTCCGGACTCCGCCGAAAAGAGACCATCACGGCTACACACGCGGTTGATGCGTTTTAATTCGGATCTGATGTCAAGTTATCTACAACCGGACATTAACAAATTCCCATCTGCCTATAACCGCAGGCACGGCTTTCGAAAGATTATATACCCTGCAGGGGTGTCCCAACTTAGCCCATGACAAGCTCTCGCGATCAACGAAGGAATAGACCTTCTCCCAGGAAGACCCGATCAGACTCGGAATCCCGATTTACAAGACATTTCGACAATGGTAAAACAAGACCAGCAAAGCCTCCCGCTGTGCCGACAAATCCCGATAGGAGCTGCACATATCTCGTTCTCAGGGCACACCGGATTGTCCAAACTTCCGGTAGGCCAGCCCAGAGTTGCCCCTGGTGGCCTCCGGCGGTTGACAGGTTGGACAAACACTCACGACA
>NC_041383.1:664645977-664770893 GCF_002162155.2 Triticum dicoccoides | reverse complement strand
AAATAAAGATGACCCTTGAGTCTGCAGAACCCAAGGGAAAAAGGCTTAGGTAGGCAAATGGTAAAACCAAGGTTGGGCCTTGCTGGAGGAGTTTTATTCAAAGCGAACTGTCAAGGGGGTCCCATAAATCACCCAACCGCGTAAGGAACGCAAAATCCGGGAACATAACACCGGTATGACGGAAACTAGGGCGGCAAGAGTGGAACAAAACACTAGGCATAAGGCCGAGTCTTCCACCCTTTGCCAAGTATATAGATGCATTAATTAAATAAGAGATATTGTGATATCCCAATCATGATCCTGTCCATCATGGAGCAATCTTCAACTTCACCTGCAACTAGCAACGCTATAAGAGGGCTGAGCAATGCGGTAACATAGCCAAGCAACGATTTGCTAGGAAGGGTGAAAAGGTTAGAGGCTGACATGGCAATATGGGAGACATGTTAAACAAGGGATAGGCAGCGCATCATAGCGATAGAACGAAGCAACTAGCAAGCAAAGATAGAAGTGACATCGAGGGTAAAGGTCATCTTGCCTGAGATCCCGCAAGGAAGAAGAATGAGTCCAAGAAGAAGACAAACAGACGTAGTCGAGCGAATCCTCACAACTCCGGAACGAAACCGAAGCTAACAAGAGAAGCAAACCGGAAAGAAGCAAACAACATGGTAAACACACAAGCATAATCATGGCATGATGCACAAACAAGTATGATGCATGTCCGGTTTAAAGAGGCATGGCATGGCAATATGCACAACCAACACTACAAGTTAAGTGGAGCTCAATATTCAACGAGTTGCATATTGACGAAACACCACATCAATTATTTAGTTCTCTCTTGTTTAAGAACACAACAATTTTAAATGCTATTAAACATGGCAAGAGGTGAAGCATGAGCAAACCACCTATTTAGGCAAATTTAAATGAGGCCGGAAACAACAAACAACAATTCCGGAAAATCTCCATGTCATTTAGTACTTTAATGCAAACACAATTTTAAACATTTTAAATGTTGTTATCATGATGCGGATGACATATACAAGTTTTAGGCAATTTTTATGAAAATGTTGACATGAGCATGATATGAAGCATTTGGTCACCATGGCGGAAAGAAAAGGGTGCCACGGCGGCGAAACGAAAAGGGTGCCACGGCAACATATCCGAAAATGATGCCACGGCAACATATCGGTTCCGATAGCTCATGAAGGTACCGGTGCAAAAGGAAGTGAGCGTGAGCGTGTCATGCAAGATGGTGGGGTGATCCCGGCTTCCGGGTTCCCACGGGACGGCGGCATGGAAACGAGTGACAATTCGGACACGGTGCAAACATATCGTACATCTCATACATGCAAGGGTATCTCATCGCGGTCGTCTCGGGTTATACCTTTGAAGCGAGTGTTTCCGGGCGGAACGAGTTCGAAGCGGTGTAGAGGAAGTAGGCGTTCACGGGACGTCGTGGAAGTAGTCGTTCTCGCGGCGGCGGTAGTGGAAGTAGTTGTTCTCAGACGTCGTGGAAGTAGTCGTTCATGGCGACGGTAGTGGAAGTAGTTGTTCATGTCCCGTGGATGTTCGAGGTCGTCGGTAGAGGTACTTGTCGCATCGCCGAGCGTAGTCAACCTTGGCATATCCGAAGGGGTACTTGACAAAATTCACATGAAAAGTAGTGGTGCATGGTCTTCGCTTTGTAGTCGGACTTGGCGCATCCGCGTAGTGGTACTTGTCGGACTCGGTCAGGGCGTCGAGGTTGAAGGCTGGTGGAGCGGGGAAGGCGGCTGGTCAACGCTCTCGAGAACGAGCGTTGCTGCTCGATTTCCAGGTGCACGGGACACGCAAAGGGAAGCGGCGAGCGTCGTGCTCATTCCCGAACAGAGGACGCCGGAGAGGGACTTGGCGTGGGACTTGCAGAGGAGGTCGAGGCAGTCGGCCGCCAGGGAGACGAAGGCGAGCTTGATGACGAGCAGCCATGGCCGCTGGCGCACGAGGAAGAGAAGAAGGAGGTGAGGTAGCAGAAGGGCGGCGAAGGCGACGGGGTTGCGCGCAGGTGGCCCTCCGGGAGGCGCGGGGAGACAAGGAGGAGGCCGCAGGGGCGAAGGCGTGGCCATGGACGACAGTGAGGGAGGAGGCAGAGGAGGGGCACGGCCGCAGGCGACGGAGGGCCGCCGGAGTTGGCTGTCCCGGTGGTGTTGCAGAGGACGGGCGCGGGGGCTGATGGAACGGGGCGCGACGCGAGATGTGCCATGGGAGGCACGCTCGGGAGGAGGAGTCTCGCTCCTCTCTCTCTCTCTGTGGAAGGGGGCACGAGCGAGGGAGAGGGAGAGATCGAGAGGAGGGAGGCGAGGGGATCGAGGGGAGCGACCACGAGAGGATCGGGCGCATGGAGCTCGTCTCCCTGGCTCGATGCGTGTGTAGGCGGCGCTGGCAGGGAACGAGGGGAGAGATGGGGTGCGTGGGGGCTGGGCTAGGGTTAGAGGCGGCTGGGCCTTGGGCCGGCTAGGTTAGAGCTGGGCCTAAGAGGCCGGCTAGGCACTCTTCTCCCTCTCTCGTATATTTTCTAACAGAAAGCATTAGAGAGAACGAAAATGAAGAGGGGGTTAGGGAAAGAAAATGCGCAAGGGGATAATTTTCCCGGACTCACAAAAATATGCTTGTTCCAAGAAAAATAGAAGTGGGCATGACCGAAAGATTTAAATTCAAACTCATTTGAAATTCAAATGGGTTTGAACTAGGACTTGATGAAAGGAAGGTCCAAAAATGTTCGGATTTTTGGTGGAGCTCCGGAACATGATGAAATAATTATGGGCAAGGTTGGAGAACAAGAATTGAGATAACAACGGCATGGGATATTTGCAAGTGGGTTATGGTTAATTCCAAAAAATGGAATAATTTTATTATAGCTCCCTAATATTGGAGGATATGTTATAAAGAGAAGTCACCATGTGAGGTCCCTCGGTTTAAATAGATCAAAAGATCTATGCAATTTATTTAAAGGAGTTATAAAATTAATGACATGATGGCATGATGACATGATGCAATGCGAAAATAAAAGAGCAAGCACAAAAGAAACACACGGCGAAACTCAGAATAGCTGGAAGGCATCTGAAGCTCTGGTCTTGGGGCGTTACAGGTACTCTGTGGTGGGCATGGTGCTTTGTCAACTATAAGTGGGTTACTATCCGCTGGGGTTGCGGTTAGATGGGCTGTAGCTGGTTCTCTGCCCAACGGTGTAAGTGTGCAATCTGGAAGAGTCTCGATTATTTGTGGTGGGGATAGTTTGTGGGCCAGTACAACCATGGTTCTATCTGCATCGACGGGTAGCACTGTCTTTTGTGAAGAACGGGTTTTTGCTCCCTTAGATACTGCCATCACCCCCTCCAATTCAAATGGATAACAAACAAGAAAAGAAATTGAACATACAGACATTGTATGATAGATAGATGTGGTAATTCACATATATGTTGTCTAACCAAACAGGACAGCATGACACAATTTCACATATATGATGCCTAACTAAACAGGATAACATGACACAGTTTCAGATATATGATGGATAACTTAACGGGATATAATGGCATAATTCAACATATGATGAGTACCTAAACAGGATGACATGACAAAACTATATGATGTCTTTCTAAAATAGGTTGGGATGAAATAATTCACATACATGTTGTCTAAGTATACAGGATGTCATGATATAATTGACATAATTGATTCATATACTAAGCAGCTGGCACTCGCATGTATGATCTCTAAACTAAGCAGATAGAATTCAATATTGTGCATATGATGTCTAAACTAAGCAATGCAAGACACCATATGCATCATATGAGAAATATAAACGTTGCAACTTAGAGCATACACCTCAGGTGGGATATAGGACTGGTCATCTATCTCTGAATCCTCCTCCGAGGAGTTCCCTGTAACCATCGAGATATATGCTTCAATAGGTACCATTACCTGCTCTGAAGACCTTGTTTTCACTCCAGATTTTTCCATAAACAGCTCAAATGGCTGATACACATGAAGAGTAGTTCAATATACACAGATTGTCGACAAATGGAATACGTAATGAAAAAAAAGATGACATGAGATAATTCACATATATGATGCCTGGCTCCATGGCGGTGCATAATTCACATATATGATAACTGGCTGAAAAACATGGCATTGCATAAATCACATATCTGATATAGAAAGCAAACATGAGGCATTCACACAAAGCATGTCTAATCTAAGCAGATGGCATGGCAATGCAAGACACCATATGCATGATATGAGGAATATAACCTAGCCAAGTTAGAGCATGCACCTCGGGGGGGGGGGGAATATGACTGGTCATCTCTCTCTGAATCCTCCTCTAAGGAGCTATCTGTAACCAGCAAGAAATCTGCATCAACAGGTAGCACTGACTGCTCAGAAGACCTTGTTTTCACTCCAGATTTTCCCATAACCGACTCAAATGGCTGATGCATAGGAAGAGTAGATGAATGTATAAACATTGTTGACAAATGGAATACATTATGGAAAAAATATGGCACGATACAATTCACATATACGATGACTAGCTAAACAGGATGGCATTGCATGATTCACATATATGATGCCTGGCTAAAGAAGATGGGATTGCACAATTCCCATATACTCCCTCAGTTCCTAAATTTTGTCTTTTTAGAGATTTCAAATGGAGTACCACATACGGATGTATATAGACATATTTTAGAGTGTAGATTCACTCATTTTGTTCCATATGTAGTCACCTGTTGAAATCTCTAAAAAGACAAATATTTAGGAATGGTGGGAGTATTATATAGAAACCAAATAGGTGGCATTCACACAAAGCAAATCTAAACTAAGCTGATGACATATAAGATGTATAATGTAAGCAATGCAAGGCGCCATATGCATGATATGACCAACATCAGCATGCCAGGTTAGAGCAAACACCTCAGGTGGTAAACAAGCGTGGTTGGCTCCTTCTGAATCTCCATCTGAAAAGTTATCTTCCTCTAGTATACAATCTGGAAATGCAGGAGGGGGGGGGGGCACTTCGCCCACCATGGAGCGGCGTCTGCATGACATTATATTCGCATGCAATGGTCTTCTCTTTTTCTCTACATGTTCAGTACGATTGTGTAGAATATCTGACATGCATAATAAAAAAATAGTTAGATTTTGTAAGGCCTAAGGGGTGCATGGAAAAATCAAGACTGATGGTAGCAAACGAGTGGATGGATCCAAAACTAATGATAGCATGTAGATTATAGCTTCAGTTTAAAAAGATAGACAATGGATCATCAATTGTTTGTTGCCCACCCAACATGAACCACATAGAAGACCCCAGATGAACCAGATAGTAGACAGATACTATTCGTTGCTGGCTCGATATGAGACCCATGGGAAATTCAAAACTCAAGATTGAACGATAAAGTAGCAGGTAATAATAACCGATGTATAACGTAAGCAAACACGAAAGACTGCGACCTCTCTTCCGGAACTATGTAGTCCTCAGGTTCATCTGCTCAGTCGATGATGGTAATGCAGTTGGTGTGGCTGCCGGCAACGGGGAAGATGATCTGAGGCGGCGAAAGAAAGTCTGCAGGGGGGATCTCTGCTGCAATGAACGCTTCTGTCGATCGTGCACCTCAGGTGGGGTGGATGACGGCATGGAAGGAGCAGGACATAACACACAGAGTTTTCGTTGACGCCCATCTGAAAATAAAGTAAATCTGTAAGGGCTCCTTAGAATTGGAGGATTCTATAAACGCAGGGACAGGAAAAACACAAGAATAGGATAGGAATGCACGTGCAAAACAGAGCATTTGGAAACATAGGATTTCAGTCAACCTGGGTGTTTGGCTCACATGAATTGGAAGAACAGAGGAATGGAGAAACAAAGTGATGCAACGAGTGTACAACCTCTTTGGCATAGCCTTGTGGACCTCAACATCATTGGGTTGGACATGGAGGATGGTGATGATGCTGGTGTGACTGTCGGAGGCGGGGAAGAAGATCCAAGGCCTCTGGAAATGTCGCCGAGGGTACTACTCCACTGTGATGGACGGTTCCGTTGTTGGAGCGGCTCTGCTAAGGTGTACGACGACGAGGCTGAAGCATGACAAGACAAACAACTTTAATCTGAAGTGGGACCCTAATATCATCTGCAATAGATGATGTAAAATACATCACCAAAAAGTGCTAGATGTAAAACGCATCAGCCGCGCCACGACTGCTCCAACAGATGCTGTAAGTACTGTTCACTCTGAACTTAACTGAAGAAAATGAACTTCACAGTCGAAACTGAATTTTACTGTCAAAACTGATTGAACTAGTAACAGAGCATTGCAATAGATGTTTAGGGCATTCGAGCACTAGTAGTAGAGAAGCAGTGATCTAAATCAGCAGACGCTCGAGCAGGGAACACACTAGCAGAGAGCAAGTCGTGCAGTAGCACCGCGAGCGAGTGCTAAAGCAGCAACTCCTGTAGCTGCCGGAGGTCGTGCAGGAGCAGCAGCGCAAGCAAGAGCAAGAGCAGAGCAGCAGCATGAACGAAAGCAGGAGCAGTGCAGCAGCGCGACCGACAGCAAGAACAGAGCCGCAACGCGAGCGAGATCCAGAGCAGCTGCAGCTAGTGCCGTTGTGGAAGTCACCGCCGAGGAAGCAACGACATAGGGGAGAGACGCTGTGGATGATGTGGCCGGCGACGGCGCCGTCGATGGAGATGCCATGTCTTCTCGGTATCAAGCACCGGAAGCCCCGTGAGCTCGAATAAAAGATAAAATGCAGCGGTGAGTGCAGAACCTCCTTGGTGGCACCAAGTTGGCCTCGGCTTCATCGGAGGAATTGGTGAGGGTGCTGCGGTTCCGGTGGGGCAGGTCAAGACGGTGCTGTGGGGATTGAGGTGGCACGATAGACGAGGCGAATGTCGGGGAAGCTCCTTGGAGGTGGAGGACGGGGCGGCTGATCCGGCGGGACGATGAGATCGACAATGGATCCTCATCCGGTGCAGTGGATGAGGGACGGCGAGCTATTGCGGTGGACGACGTAGTCGGGGAAGAGTCTCCGGCTGGGCGGCGGTCGGGAGGCCGACGGAGGAGCATGGGGTTTCGCGGGTTTTGGCGGCCTCGGTGTACGAATGGGTTGGGCAAAGGGGGAGGGGGGAGCCAAGCTTAGGGACGCGCTTGTCCAAAATGTAAGGTAAGTTACCAGCGTACCCCCACCGGTTTTGACACCACGATGTGGAGCTTCATTTCCAGCTGAGGGGTAGAAGGGGGATTTCGCGTGTCTGGGCTGCGGGAGCGATTTCGGATGAGGAGGGAGTTCTCCGCGCGTCCAAATTTCGGGATAACAAGGCGCGGCGTGGGTTGAAGAAGCGGGAGTTTCAAAGCAGGTGAGACAAAAGATACTCGAGCTTAAAAATTTCGGGATAACAAGGTGTGGATTCCTTGTTCGGCAGAACACACTTAACGTGTAAAAAAAAGTCATACAAGACACAAGAGAGTCATGTCCCCTTTTACTATATTGCTATAGATGCCATTGAAAAAACTACAAGAAAAATGTAAAAAAAATCGGGAGAACAAGATTACCCTACACAGTACCAAATCGATTCGCACTTCCCTCAACAACAACAAAAAACAAATCAATTCCCACCAAAGAAAGAGTAATGTCCCTTTTTATATGATTATAGATGCCATGATCTCGAATTTCAATTTTTGAATCCACGTTATGTTGAATTCAAATATATCATTAGGTGACCTTGCGGTTTATAATTGCTGTAGTCATACATTTTGATCTTCCATCATATATGAACATTTTACTCCACCATGTGAACATATATATTGTTGTCTACCATATGGACTAAATTTGAATCAATTTTCCTTATTTGAATACAATTGTTGTCAAGTTATACAATAATTTAAATATTATCTTGATAACAAAAAGACATGCATATAGCAGTAATCATATTTCACTATGAACTACATGTACCATACGCTCTCCAATTCAAATATCTGTATCCATTTTATGTTGAATTCAAATCATAGTACATTATTGGTCTAGGTAGCGAGATGTTCAGGATAATCTAAACCCTGTTTTCTTACGTATAATTTTTGGCTGAATTGGGACAAGTTTTGGTATAAGCCTCTTGCAAAACCGGAGATTCTCTCAACAAGCCTCGTGGTTCCGAGAGGGGACATGTCACCTTTGTGTGCGAAACGATATACGCTGCCCCCTGATTTTATTTACAGAGGCTACATAGAACTATATGAGTGCCCTGTTAAATTTTGGAATTATTTCGGGTTCATTTGGCCTTTTTATACATTATATGAGTTTCTGGACTTTTAATGTGCATAATCTAAACATGAATTGCATGCACATGCTCCGGTGCACCAAAGTGGGTTGAAAAATCACATGTGTGTCCTTGGTTGAATTTCTAGGTCCCATGGAAGAAATGAGAATGAAATTCAAACATATGGGCGTCATGACTCTGCCGAGAACATCGAGAAACTTAGATTTTAAATTCATGTAAATCCAAAAGTCGGCTGGAAATCATGAAACTTGGCATGGTGTCATGTCATGGCACTAACATGTTGTGGTAAAAAATTGGGCCGATTTGGAAGCTCGTGGTTCTAAGAGGGAACGTGTCACCTTTGAGTGTGAAACGATATACGCTGCCCCCGCCCCCCCCGCCCTTGAGTTTCTTAACAAAGGCAACATAGAACTACATTAGTGGCATGTTAAATTTTGGAATTATTCCAGGTTCGTTTGTCGTTTTTATACATTAATTGAGTTTCTGGTCATTTAATGTGCATAAGTCAAATTTGAACTACAAGCACATGCTCTCGTGCACCAAAGTTGGTTGAAAAATCACATTTGTGTCCTCGGGTGAATTTCTAGGTCCCATGCAAGAAATGAGAATAAAATTAAAACATCTGGGCATCGTGGCTCGGCTGAGAACATTGAGAAACTTGGTTTTAAAATTATTGTAAATCCAAAACACGTATGAAAATCATGAAACTTGGCATGGATGTCATGTCATGGTACTACCATGTTGTGGTAAAAAAATGGCCGAATAGGAACAAATTTTGGTATAAGCTTCTTGCAAACCGAAGCTTCTCTCAAGAAGGCTCGTGGTTCTGAGAGGGAACGTGTCACCTTTGAGTGCGAAACGATATACGTTGTCCCCCTTGAGTTTATTTACAAAGGCAACATAGAACTACATGAGTGCCCTGTTAAATTTTGGAATTATTCCGGCTTCGTTTGGCCTTATTTACACATTAATTGAGTTTTTTGTCATTTAATGTGCATAATTCAAATTTGAACTACAAGCACGTGCTCCCGTGCACCAAAGTTGGTTGAAAAATCACATTTCTGTCCTCGGGTGAATTTCTACTCCCATGCAAAAAATGAGAATAAGATTCAAACATCTGGGCATCGTGGCTCGGTCGAGAACATTGAGAAACTTGGTTTTAAAATCATGAAACTTGGCATGGTGTCATGTCATGGTAGTACCATGCCGTGGTAAAAAAATTGGCCGAATAGGAACAAATTTTGGTATAAGCTTCTTGCAAATCGGAGCTTCTCTCAAGAAGGCTCGTGGTTCTGGGAGGGAACATGTCACCTTTGTGTGCATAATTCAAATTTGAAATACAAGCACATGTTCCAGTGCACCAAAGTTGGTTGAAAAATCACATGTGTGTCCTCGGGTAAATTTCTAGGTTCCATGCAAGAAATGGGAATGAAATTCAAAATTCTGGGCGTCGTGGCTGGGTTGGAAACATTGAGAAACTTAGTTTTTCAATTCCTGTAAATCCAAAACACGCATGAAAATAATGAAACTTGGCTTGGTGCCATGGCATGGCACCAACATGTTGTGGTAAATTTGCAGTCCGATTTGCAATGGCGCACACATTAAGAATCAACAAAGTCATTTTGGAACAAGTGCTATCACGTTACAATCAGAAACACAAGTATTATTGAAACCGTGGGCGTTCTACTTACTAGTACCATTTACGTGCCGCCACGCGTCCCCATTTTTTATTAGCTAGGAGGCGCCATGCAGGGTAGCTATTTGAGTACAATAGGCGTGCGATCAAACCCCTGCGCGTGCTTATCGGGAGGAGAGCCCTTTGACCTCCATCTGTCGTCCACCTCTCTCCCAAGGTCTCCATTAATGGCGCCCGAGCCTCTGTTTAATGGCGTGGCTATGTCTCACTCGACTGAGATTTAAGAGAGAAAAAAGAAAATCTGAAAGCACGGATCTTGATGTAAGATCCGACGGACCTATATAGCATCTACTGCAAATTATAGCAAGACTGATGAATATATAAGGACAATTTTTTTTGATCAAAGAAGGGCTTGCCCCTTCCGATTTACATTATGAGACAGAGGGAGTACCAGATTGAAATTGCAACATCCCAAGAGGCCAACAAAGGACAAACATCCGTGCTAGAACCCAACATTTCACAACCGATGACACAATCCACATCCTAAACCGATTACTACATCAAAAGAAACCAGGAAACTGAAGGAAGCCCAGCAGCAACTAGAAGAACAACAATGCCAGGGTCGCCACTGTTGGAAATATGCCCTAGAGGCAATAATAAAAGGATTATTATTATATTTCCTTGTTCATGATAATTGTCTTTTATTCATGCTATAATTGTATTATCCGGAAATCGTAATACACGTGTGAATACATAGACCACAACATGTCCCTAGTGAGCCTCTAGTTGACTAGCTCCTTGATCAACAGATAGTCATGGTTTCCTGACTATGGACATAGGATGTCGTTGATGACGGGATCACATCATTAGGAGAATGATGTGATGGACAAGACCCAATCCTAAGCATAGCACAAAGATCGTGTAGTTCGTTTGCTAAAGTTTTTCCAATGTCAAGTATCTTTTCCATAGACCATGAGGTCGTGTAACTCCCGGATACCGTAGGAGTGCTTTGGGTGTACCAAACATCACAACATAACTGGGTGACAATAAAGGTGCACTACAGGTATCTCCGAAAGTGTCTGTTGGGTTGACACGGATCGAGACTGGGATTTGTCACTCTGTATGACGGAGAGGTATCTCTGGGCCCACTCGGTAATGCATCATCATAATGAGCTCAAAGTGACCAAGTGCCTGGTCATGGGATCATGCATTATGGTACGAGTAAAGTGACTTGCCGGTAACAAGATTGAACGAGGTATTGGGATACCGACGATCGAATGTCGGGCAAGTAACGTACCGATTGACAAAGGGAATTGTATACAGGGTTGCTTAAATCCTCGACATCGTGGTTCATCCGATGAGATCATCGAGGAGCATGTGGGAGCCAACATGGGTATCCAGATCCCGCTGTTGGTTATTGACCGGAGAGTCGTCTCGGTCATGTCTGCATGTCTCCCGAACCCGTAGGGTCTACACACTTAAGGTTAGGTGACACTAGGGTTGTATGAATATGAGTATGCAGCAAACTGAAAGTTTTTCGGAGTCCCGGTTGAGACCCCGAACATTACGAGGAGTTCCGGAATGGTCCGGAGGTAAAGAATTATATATGGGAAGTCGAGTTTTGGCTATCGGGAAAGTTTCGGGGTCCACCGGTATTGTACCAGGACCACCGGAAGGGTCCCGGGGGTCCACCGGGTGGGGCCACCTATCCCGAAGGGCCCCATGGGCTGAAGTGGGAGGTGAACCAGCCCCTAGTGGGCTGGTGTGCCCCCCTGGGCCCCCCTCTGCGCCTAGGGTTGGGAATCCTAGGGGAGGGGGCGCCTCCACTTGCCTTAGGGGGCACTTCACCCCCCTTGGCCGCCACCCCCTAGAGATCCCATCTCTAGGGCCGGCGCCCCCCTGGGGTCCCTATATAAAGAGGGGGGGGAGGGCAGCCGCACCCAACACCCTGGCACCTCCCTCCCCTCCCTGCTACACCTCCTCCTCTCGCAGAAGCTCGGCGAAGCTCTGCCGGAACCCTGCTGCATCCACCACCACGCCGTCGTGCTGCTGGATCTTCATCAACCTCTCCTTCTCCCCTTGCTGGATCAAGAAGGAGGAGACGTCACGCTGACCGTACGTGTGTTGAACGTGGAGGTGCCGTTCGTTCGACGCTAGGATCTCCGGTGATTTGGATCACGACGAGAACGACTCCCTCAACCCTGTTCTCTTGAACGCTTCTACACGCGATCTACAAGGGTATGTAGATGCATCTCTCTCTCTCGTTGCTAGATGAACTCATAGATTGATCTTGGTGAACGTAGGAATATTTTTTATGCAACATTCCCCAATAGTGGTATCAGAGCTAGGTCTATGCGTAGTTCTCTATTGCACGAGTAGAACACAAATCTGTTGTGGGCATAGATCTTGTCAACTTGCTTGCCACTACTAGTCTTATTTTGCTTCAGCAGTATTGTGGGATGAAGCGGCCCAGACCGACCTTACACGTACGCTTACGTGAGACAGGTTCCACCGACTAACATGCACTAGTTGCATAAGGTGGCTAGCGGGTGTCTATCTCTCCCACTTTAGTTGGAGCGGATTCGATGAAAAGGGTCCTTATGAAGGGTAAATAGAAGTTGACAAAATCACGTTGTGGTTATTCGTAGGTAAGAAAACGTTCTTGCTAGAACCCAATTGCAGCCATGTAAAAGATGCAACAACAATTAGAGGACGTCTAACTTGTTTTTGCAGCAATTGCTATTGTGATGTGATATGGCCAAAAGTTGTGATGAACGATGAATGATATATTGTGATGTATGAGATCATGTTCTTGTAATAGGAATCACAACTTGCATGTCGATGAGTATGACAACCGACAGGAGCCATAGGAGTTGTCTTAATTATTGTATGACCTGCGTGTCAATGATTTAACACCATGTAATTACTTTACTTTATTGCTAAACCGTTAGCCATAGTAGTAGAAGTAATAGTTGGCGAGCAACTTCATGGAGACACGATGATGGAGATCATGGTGTCATGCCGGTGACGAAGATGATCATGGAGCCCCGAAGATGGAGATCAAAGGAGCTATATGATATTGGCCATATCATGTCACTACTATATAATTGCATGTGATGTTTATTATGTTTATGCATCTTGTTTACTTAGAACGACGGTAGTAAATAAGATGATCCCATATAATAATTTCAAGAAAGTGTTCCCCCTAACTGTGCACCGTTGCTAAAGTTCGTCGTTTCGAAGCACCATGTGATGATCGGGTGTGATAGATCCTTACATTCACATACAACGGGTGTAAGACAGTTTTACACATGCAAAAACACTTAGGGTTAACTTGACGAGCCTAGCATGTACAGACATGGCCTCGGAACACAGAGATCGAAAGGTAGAACATGAGTCGTATGGAAGATACGATCAACATGGAGATGTTCACCGATGATGACTAGTCCGTCTCACGTGATGATCGGACACGGCCTAGTCGACTCGGATCATGTAACACTTAGATGACTAGAGGGATATCAAATCTGAGTGGGAGTTCATTAAACAATTTAATTAGATGAACTTAATTATCATGAACTTAGTCTAAAATCTTTGCAAAATATGTCTTGTAGATCAAATGGCCAATGCTCATGTCAACATGAACTTCAACGTGTTCCTAGAGAAAACCAAGCTGAAAGATGATGGTAGCAACTATACAGACTGGGTCCGGAACCTGAGGATCATCCTCATAGTTGCCAAGAAAGCATATGTCCTAGAAGGACCGCTAGGTGAAGCACCCATCCCAGAGAACCAAGACGTTATGCACGCTTGGCAGTCACGTGCTGATGATTACTCCCTCATTCAGTGCGGCATGCTTTACAGCTTAGAACCGGGGCTCCAAAAGCGTTTTGAGCAACACGGAGCATATGAGTTGTTCGAGGAGCTGAAAATGGTTTTCCAAGCTCATGCCCGGGTCGAGAGATATGAGGTCTCCGACAAGTTCTATAGTTGTAAGATGGAGGAAAACAGTTCTGTCAGTGAGCACATACTCAAAATGTCTGGGTTGCACAACCGCCTGTCCCAGCTGGACATTAACCTCCCGGACGAGGCGGTCATTGACAGAATCCTTCAGTCGCTCCCACCGAGCTACAAGAGCTTTGTGATGAACTACAATATGCAGGGAATGGTGAAAACTATTCCTGAAGTATTTTCAATGCTGAAGTCAGCAGAGGTAGAAATCAAGAAAGAAAATCAAGTGTTGATGGTCAATAAAATCACTAAGTTCAAGAAGGGCAAGGGTAAGAAGAACTTCAAGAAGGACGACAAAGATGTTGCCGCGCCCGGTAAGATAGTTGCCGGGAAGAAGTCAAAGAATGGACCCAAGCCTGAGACTGAGTGCTTTTATTGCAAAGGGAAGGGTCACTGGAAGCGGAACTGCCCCAAATACTTAGCGGACAAGAAGGCCGGCAACACTAAAGGTATATTTGATATACATGTAATTGATGTGTACCTTACCAGTACTCGTAGTAACTCCTGGGTATTTGATACCGGTGTCGTTGCTCACATTTGTAACTCACAGCAGGAGCTGCGAAATAAGCGGAGACTAGCGAAGGACGAGGTGACGATGCGCGTCGGGAATGGTTCCAAGGTCGATGTGATCACCATCGGCACGCTACCTCTACATTTACCTACGGGATTAGTTTTAAACCTCAATAATTGTTATTTAGTGCCAAGTTTGAGCATGAACATTGTATCTGGATCTTGTTTAATGTGAGATGGCTACTCATTTAAATTCGAGAATAATGGTTGTTCTATTTATATGAGAGATATGTTTTATGGTCATGCCCCGATGGTCAATGGTTTGTTCTTAATGAATCTCGAACATAATGTTACACATATTCATAGTGTGAATACCAAAAGATGTAAAGTTGATAACCATAGTCCCACATACTTGTGGCACTGCCGCCTTGGTCACATTGGTGTCAAGCGAATGAAGAAGCTCCATGCTGATGGACTTTTAGAGTCTCTCGATTATGAATCATTTGACACATGCGAACCATGCCTTATGGGCAAAATGACCAAGACTCCGTTCTCCGGAACAATGGAGCGAGCAACCAACTTATTGGAAATCATACATACTGATGTGTGTGGTCCAATGAGCGTTGAGGCTCGCGGAGTATATCGTTATGTTCTCACTCTCACTAATGACCTAAGTAGATATGGGTATGTCTACTTGATGAAACACAAGTCTGAGACCTTTGAAAAGTTCAAGGAATTTCAGAATGAAGTAGAGAATCAACGTGATCGAAAAATAAAGTTCTTACGATCAAATCGTGGAGGAGAATATTTAAGTCACAAATTTGGTACACACTTAAGAAAATGTGGAATTGTTTCACAACTCACGCCGCCTGGAACACCTCAGCGTAACGGTGTGTCCGAACGTCGTAATCGCACTCTATTGGATATGGTGCGATCTATGATGTCTCTTACCGATTTACCGCTATCATTTTGGGGATACGCTCTAGCAACAGCTACATTCACTCTAAATAGGGCTCCGTCTAAATCCGTTGAGACGACACCGTATGAATTATGGTTTGGAAAGAAACCTAAGCTGTCGTTTCTAAAAGTTTGGGGATGCGATGCTTATGTCAAGAAACTTCAACCTGAAAAGCTCGAACCCAAGCCGGAAAAATGCGTCTTCATAGGATACCCTAAGGAAACCATTGGGTATACCTTCTAGCTTAGATCCGAAGGCAAGATCTTTGTTACCAAGAACGGATCCTTTTTGGAAAAAGAGTTTCTCTCAAAAGGAGTAAGTGGGAGGAAAGTAGAACTTGATGAAGTACTACGTCTTGAACCGGTAAGTAGTGCAGCTTAGGAAAACGTTCCTGTGGTGCCTACACCGACTGGAGAGGAAATTAATGATGATGATCAAGGTACTTCGGATCAAGTTGCTACTGAACTTCGTAGGTCCACAAGGACACGTTCCACACCAGAGTGGTATGGCAACCCTATCCTGGAAATCATGTTGTTAGACAATGGTGAACCTTCGAAATAGGAAGAAGCGATGGCGGGCCCAGATTCCAACAAATGGCTTGAAGCCATGCAATCCGAGATAGAATCCATGTATGAAAATAAAGTATGGACTTTGACAGACTTGCCCGATGATCGGCGAGCGATAGAAAACAAATGGATCTTTAATAAGAAGACGGACGCGGATGGTAATATTACCATCTATAAAGCTCGACTTGTCGCTAAGGGTTATCGGCAAGTTCAAGGGGTTGACTACGATGAGACTTTCTCTCCCGTAGTGAAGCTGAAGTCCGTCCGAATCATGTTAGCAATTGCCGCATACTATGATTATGAGATATGGCAGATGGACGTCAAAACGGCATTCCTTAACGGCTATCTTAAGGAAGAACTGTATATGATGCAGCCGGAGGGTTTTGTCGATCCTAGGAATGCTAACAAGGTATGCAAGCTCCAGCGATCCATTTATGGGCTGGTGCAAGCATCTCGGAGTTGGAACATTCGCTTTGATGAGATGATCAAAGCGTTTGGGTTTATGCAGACTTATGGAGAAGCCTGCGTTTACAAGAAAGTGAGTGGGAGCTCTGTAGCATTTCACATATTATATGTAGATGACATACTTTTGATGGGAAATGATATAGAACTTTTGGACAGCATTAAGGCCTACTTGAATAAGTGTTTTTCAATGAAGGACCTTGGAGAAGCTGCTTACATATTAGGCATCAAGATCTATAGGGATAGATCGAGACGCCTCATAGGTCTTTCACAAAGCACATACCTTGATAAGATTTTGAAGAAGTTCAAAATGGATCAGTCCAAGAAAGGGTTCTTGCCTGTATTGCAAGGTGTGAGATTGAGCTCGGCTCAATGCCCGACCACGGCAAAAGATAAAGAAGAGATGAGTGTCATCCCCTATGCCTCAGCCATAGGATCTATGATGTATGCCATGCTGTGTACTAGACCTGATGTAAACCTTGCCGTAAGTTTGGTAGGAAGGTACCAAAGTAATCCTAGCAAGGAACACTGGACAGCGGTCAAGAATATCCTGAAGTACCTGAAAAGTACAAAGGACATGTTTCTCGTTTATGGAGGTGACGAAGAGCTCGTCGTAAAGGGTTACGTCGACACTAGCTTCGACACAGATCTGGATGACTCTAAGTCACAAACCGGATACGTGTATATGCTGAATCGTGGAGCAGTAAGCTGGTGTAGTTGCAAGCAGAGCATCGTGGCAGGATCTACATGTGAAGCGGAGTACATGGCAGCCTCGGAGGCAGCACATGAAGCAATATGGATGAAGGAGTTCATCACCGACCTAGGAGTCATACCCAATGCGTCGGGGCCAATCACTCTCTTCTGTGGTAACACTGGAGCTATTGCCCTTGCCAAGGAGCCCAGGTTTCACAAGAAGACCAGGCACATCAAGCGTCGTTTCAACTCCATCCGTCAAAATGTTCAAGATGGAGACATAGATATTTGCAAAGTACATACGGATCTGAATGTCGCGGATCCTTTGACTAAACCTCTTCCGCAAGCAAAACATGATCAACACGAGAACTCTATGGGTGTTCGATTCATCACAATGTAACTAGATTATTAACTCTAGTGCAAGTGGGAGACTGTTGGAAATATGCCCTAGAGGCAATAATAAAAGGATTATTATTATATTTCCTTGTTCATGATAATGTCTTTTATTCATGCTATAATTGTATCATCCGGAAATCGTAATACACTTGTGAATACATAGACCACAACATGTCCCTAGTGAGCCTCTAGTTGACTAGCTCGTTGATCAACAGATAGTCATGGTTTCCTGACTATGGACATAGGATGTCGTTGATGACGGGATCACATCATTAGGAGAATGATGTGATGGACAAGACCCAATCCTAAGCATAGCACAAAGATCGTGTAGTTCATTTGCTAAAGCTTTTCCAATGTCAAGTATCTTTTCCTTAGACCATGAGATCATGTAACTCCCGGATACCGTAGGAGTGCTTTGGGTGTACCAAACGTCAGAACGTAACTGGGTGACTATAAAGGTGCACTACAGGTATCTCCGAAAGTGCCTGTTGGGTTGACACGGATCAAGACTGGGATTTGTCACTCCGTATGACAGAGAGGTATCTCTGGGCCCACTCGGTAATGCATCATCATAATGAGCTCAAAGTGACCAAGTGTCTAGTCACGGGATCATGCATTACGGTACGACTAAAGTGACTTGGCGGTAACGAGATTGAACGAGGTATTGGGATACCGACGATCAAATCTCGAGCAAGTAACATACCGATTGACAAAGGGAATTGTATATGGGGTTGCTTAAATCCTCGACATCATGGTTCATCCGATGAGATCATCGAGGAGCATATGGGAGCCAACATGGGTATCCAGATCCCGTCGTTGGTTATTGACTGGAGAGCCGTCTCGGTCATGTCTGCATGTCTCCCGAACCTGTAGGGTCTACACACTTAAGGTTAGGTGATGCTAGGGTTGTATGAATATGAGTATGCAGCAAACCAAAAGTTGTTCGGAGTCCCGGATGAGATCCCGGACGTCACGAGGAGTTCCAGAATGGTCCGGAGGTAAAGAATTATATATGGGAAGTCGAGTTTTGGCCATCGGGAAAGTTTCGGGGTCCACCGGTATTGTACCAGGACCACTGAAAGTGTCCCGGGGGTCCACCGGGTTGGGCCACCTATCCCGGAGGGCCCCATGGGCTGAAGTGGGAGGGGAACCAGCCCCTAGTGGGCTGGTGCGCCCCCCTGGGCCCCCCTCTGCGCCTAGGGTTGGGAACCCTAGGGGAGGGGGCGCCTCCACTTGCCTTGGGGGGCACTCCACCCCCTTGTCCGCCGCCCCCTAGAGATCCCATCTCTAGGGCCGGCGCCCCCCTGGGGTCCCTATATGAAGAGGGGGGTGGGAGGGCAGCTGCACCCAACACCCTGACGCCTCCCTCCCCTCCCTACTACACCTCCTCCTCTCGTAGAAGCTCGGCGAAGCTCTGCCGGAACCCTGCTGCATCCACCACCACACCGTCGTGCTGCTGGATCTTCATCAACCTCTCCTTCCCCCCTTGCTGGATCAAGAAAGAGGAGACATCACGCTGACCGTACTTGTGTTGAATGCGAAGGTGCCGTCCGTTCGGCGCTAGGATCTCCGGTGATTTGGATCACGACGAGAATGACTCCCTCAACCCCGTTCTCTTGAATGCTTCCGCATGCGATCTACAAGGGTATGTAGATGCATCTCTCTCTCTCATTGCTAGATGAACTCATAGATTGATCTTGGTGAACGTAGGAATTTTTTTATTTTATGCAACATTCCCCAACAGCCACAACGAGAGTTTTCTTCATTCCAGCCTCGCAACATTGATCTTCCACAGAAAGATAAGGACGATTAATTGTCTTACATAATTAGAAAGATAATTAAAAAAGCCACATGCGGCTACGCCCGAAATACACAAGGGCAAAAGAAGAAGGAAGACAAGAATCTGGCTCGCTGATCTCTACTTTCTTGATGCGTTGCTGCAGGCCGCGGGAACTAGTCTCGGCGGCGAGCGGCGATGAGCTCTTTCGTGTCCTCAAGACGCTGCTTGAGAACATCCACGGATTCCTCCACCAGCCTTTGGCGCTCGTTGCGGAGCATGTCATTCTCGTCCATAAGTTTCTTGACAATGACGCCGGTCCTCTTCAACAAGGCACTGGTCTCCTCATGCTGGTCTGCACTTCGGACGATATTCTCCCTCAGCAGGTCGTGCTCGGCCCGAAGCCTCTCATTGCCCTCCCTTAGTTGCCGGATGACGCTGGTAGCCTGTTCAAACGAGGCATTCATGTCGTCCTGCAACCTTGCCAAGCCGGAGATCTGATCCATCTGGCTATGTACGATCGCATGCATGCGCCTGTAACAGTCGTCGCCTGCCCGCGAGAAATTTTCCCAGGCCGCCACGGCGCGGCGGGACATCTCTACTGCATTCGTGGCGCGGCGGGACATCTCTGCTGCTTCTGTGGTGCGGCCGGACCAGCCTGCTGCATCGACGGCGCGGCGAGACCTCCGTGCTGCTTGAGCGGCGCGGCGGGACCTCTGTGCTGCTACTTCCGCGCGGCGGGACATGTCGGCTGCTCTCGCAGTGAGGCGGGACATCTCTCGTGCTTCCGCTTCCATGCTCACCTCTTCCTGGTGGCAATCTCTCGACCCAGAACTCATGCTGGCCATGGCAGACGCAAGGGAAGGATGTTGAATGACTTGTTTGTTTTTGTGGATGTGGAGTTGAGGAGGAATGTGCAGTCATCTTGGCATACTAGTATTTATAACCGAGTACTAATACGCACCTAAGTGGGAAACCGTTTAGGTTGTGATCGGTGTGAACAGGTTTGGAATTCAATATAGCATGGTACTAATACGCTCCTAAGTGGGAAACCGTTCAGGTTGTGATCGGTGTGAACAAGTCTGCAATATAGTGTGGAGTAATTTGGAATGTGACGAGACGCAAGCTCAAAATTTATAAATACCCGCGTGGCGAGCTCTAGGCTAGTCCTTTTTTCAGACGCATTAAACCTATCTCTCGGGACTTCTCGCACGCACCATCATGCCACCCACAAAAACTTGTACTTTGAGTTTATGAGTACGTTATACAGGAAGAGAAGAGGTGCATGCACGCACTCGTCCTCTCACACACGCGTCTGTTTTTTCTCGAAAAGGAGGATGATGACCCCTGGCCTCTGCATCTGGGAGTCACACACGCATCTGTAGCTACGAATTGTAGTGTTCTCAACCATCCGATTGGCTCTATCATGGATGTACCTATATACTAAAACATGTCTAGATACATCTAGATTTTGACAAATGGAAGGCAAGTATTGTGGGACGGAGGGAGTGATTGTCATCAAAATGGATAAAAAGGGACGTATCTAGAACTAAAATACGTCTACATACATCTCCTTTTATCCATTTTGATGACAAGTAGTACTTCTTACCCAAAGGAACTTTATATCCAACAGACACAAAATATCTGTTCGACTGTTGGAAATTACTGATCTGATGTCGAAGTAATTGCTGCATCGCCACCAAAACCCACCATTTCTTAAGCTAAAGTAGACCAAGGTAATACCTATATTAGCATATTTCTAAGATAAACAGAAGGCACTGTCAAAACATTTAGGACGTGAGCTTGTCAATCTGAATGTGGAGGGACACAAGCTTAGCCCCGGCCAACAGCTTGGGCGGAACTGTCAAGAAGGTTAGCTCCTGCACGTCGATGTCGCTGGGATCCTTGCTTCTTGTCACCTCCATTTCCACCTCGACAGCGTCGGTCGTGCCTTTGGGCTCCCTCGGCGGGCCATTCGCCCACAGCTTGGCCCAGTAGTGCGGCAGTGGGGACGCCCCCGCTCTGATGCAGACGACCAACACGGCGATAGGCGCACCGATGTCGAGCATGCCGCTGACCAAGAAAAACGCGCGGCGGTCCTCCTCCACGAACAGCAAGAGCCGTGGCTCCGACAGTGGCACTTGCAGCTGGAGCACCTTGCCATACTGGATCCTGTGCACGGGCATGGGATGCACGTTGCTGATGTGGTGGTAGAGCACCGGTGGCGGGCCTTCGTAGCCGGAGATGGGCACGGGGCATTTGCAGGGCGTGAGCGGACACACGCTCTGGTGATCGGCGAGCTTGTGGTAAGTGACGTAGAGCCCACAGCCTTCGTGCGGGCACTCCACCCTCAGCGATGAAACAACGGCGTCCACCATCATGTTCCACACATCGAAGCCACCGCCGTGCTCGCACTTCTGGCACTACCGCTGGTTCCCGGGGCGCTCGATGCGGCAGTCCGCGCAGGCCAGGTGCCCTCCTGAAAGGATCGATATGGTTGACTAGAGGGGGGGGGGGCTGAATAGGCAACTAACACTTTTTAGACCTTTCTTTAACAATTTAAACCTTGCAATGAAATAGGTTGTCTAAATGTGCAACTACGTGGACAACCTATATGATGCAAAGACAATAAGCACACAAGCAAGCAATGGATATAGCACAAGTAAGCTTGCAAAAGTAAAGGGACAAGATAACCAAGAGTGGAGCCGGTGGAGACGAGGATGTGTTACCGAAGTTCCTTCCTTTTAAGGGGAAGTACGTCTCCGTTAGAGCGGTGTGGAGGCACAATGCTCCCCAAGAAGCCACTAGGGCCACCGTAATCTCCTCACGCCCTCACACAATGCGAGATGCCGTGATTCCACTATTGGAGCCCTTGAAGGCGGCAACCGGACCTTTACAAACAAGATTGGGGCAATCTCCACAACACTTGGAGGCTCCCAACAATACCGCGAAGCTTCACCACAATGGAGTATGGCTTCGAGGTGACCTCAACCGTCTAGGGTGCTCAACACCCAAGAGTAACAAGATCCGCTAGGGATAAGTGGGGGGAATCAAATATCCTGTGGTGGAAGTGTAGATCGGGCACTTGTCACCCAATCCCGAGCAAATCAACAAGTTTGATTGGCTAGGGAGAGAGATCGAGTGAAAATGGAGCTTAGAGCAACAATGGAGCTTAGAGGTGGAAGAGGTAGTCAACTAGAGGTAGAAGACACCCCTTATATAGTCGTGGAAAAAATCCAACCGTTATCCACATGTTCAGCCCGCGACACATGGTACTACCGTTCCAGGGGCGCGGTACTACCGTGAAGCTGTGCGGTACTACCGTGGCTGACCACAGTACTACCGCGACAGCAGCACAGGCCGGAACTAGCCTGACAAGGGGGCAGTACTACCGCTTGCGCGGTACTACCGCACCCACTTGCGGTACTACCGCAAGGCAGCAAAGTCATGGCCTGGGAAGGGCGCGGATGAAATAAATTACATCCGTGCCTAGTTCCGCTGAAACTGAGGTGGTACAAAAATCCGACGCGGTACTACCGCTCGCGAGGTGCGGTACTACCGTGCGGGCGCGGATGTAAAAAATTACATCCGCGCCTACTACCGTGACACTGAGGTACTAGGTAGGAGGGCCACGGTACTGCGACTCCTAGGGAGCGGTACTACCGTGGGCCCCCGCGGTACTACCGCGCTGGACGAGCGGTACTACCGTGGAGGGCGCGGATGTAAAAAATTACATCCGCCCCTACTACCGCACCGGAGCGGCACAAGGCCTGGGAGCCGCGGTACTACCGCTCCAGATGAGCGGTACTACCATGACACACAGCGGTACTACCGCTTGTACTTGCGGTACTACCACAAGTACAGCAGTAGTCGTCAGATTTCCGCATAACCAAGATAACAAAGGGAAGCTCCAAAATGCAGGGAAAGGAGGAACAAGTGTACGTGTTGATTCCACCCAAACCTTTCCGATGCGGACCCCCTCTTAATAGTACGGCTCTCCTACGACTCAAATCCACCAAAGAGAAACGTAGAACAACACCGACTTCAATAGTCTCCGAGGGGCACCGAATCGTCTCGTGCCTAGAGATGAAGAAACTGAGAAACTCAAGGCACACGATTAGTCTGCAAATGCATTGTCATCAATCACCAAAACACCTGAGGGATAAATATGCCCTTACAATCTCCCACTTTTTGGTGGATTGATGACAACACGGGATTTGCATATAGATAAGATAATTTAGAGCAGGGGCAAACCCCACCTCTCTAAAATATAGACGGGCTCCCCCTAGATGTGTGCACTTTAGATGAATGCTTTGGACTGCATAGCACACAGACTAGGATCAACACTCCCCCTATATTTTAGAGACCAAGGCATGATAATAAGCATAGCATAGCATAAAGATAGCACAATATAACACAAGCTCGCTAGGATAGATAGAGTGCATATGTCTTACACCATACGAAGTAAAGCTACCGAGGTTCAAACGAGAAAGTAGCAAATAGTTCAAACGAGAAAGCAGCAAACACACGACACACTAGAAAATCCCTACACTCTCTCCCCCTTTGGCATCGAGAGCCAAAAAGGCAGAGAGGACACCTACACACAAGAGGTGGCTCAAGCAGAGAACTCGTCCCAAGCCTCTCTGTCGGTCTCCTCGGCAGTAGGGATGGTCTCCTCGACATCCTCCTCAGACTCAGTCCACCTGTAGCCCTGCTTCTCCATCCACTCGGCCTCTGGAGTGATGTGCTCCTCAGACCCGCCAGACACTGCCTCACCATAGAGCTGCAAGATCTTGTTGTCCCGGCGACGACTCTCCTTGGACGCCATGTGAGTCCTGTACTGCCCCTTGGCTTGCATGCAGAAAAGAGTCTTCATCTTGTCCTTCAGCTTCTTGGCCCATGATGGCATAGTGGCACTCTGGGAAGGCCTAGCAGCACGGCCCTCAGCAACATCCTCGGCGCCAGCATCCTCCTCATCAACAGCTGCCCTAGCAGCAGTCGCCTCGGCATGAGTAGTGGTGTTGGCCCAGTTGGATTTGATACGCAGGCAGATGGGCTCATGGCGAACCCAGTCTGGAGCAAGAAACTCCTCATGAGGGAACATCTTCTCCCAAGTCTTCGAAATCAGCAGAAACAGATAGGGCCCATAGATAGGCACCTTGCGGTTGAACACTGCAAACCGGAGCTCACACCACATGATGTGTGAGACATCAAGTGGCTGACACCGACACGAACGAGCCTCCTCGCAGATGAGCATCATGTCCACCATATAGGCATGAACCTTATCTTTGTCACCGATGCGAGGGAACAAGGAGTTGCGGAAGATGCGATACATGATATCCAGAAAAGGGTTGAGCACCAAAGTTGTCTTGCCATTGGCGAGCGCCTTCTCAACCATGAATGGTGCAAGCCTGTCCTTGTTGGCAGACTCAGCATTGGCATGGGGGCGAACACCCACTGGAGAGTTGAGCCCATCATCAGGAACCTGGAGAAGATCCATGAACTCCTTCCAGGTAGCAAACAGCTTACGGACATTGGTCATCTAGGTCATCCTCCGTTCCTCATCGGAGTGAAAGTAGACTGAGGCAAAGAACTGACAGATAAGCTCAGGGTCATAGTCGAGGTGGAAGGTTAACACATGCTCAATGCCAAACTGCTCCACCAAATCCAGAGCCTCTCCAAAGTAGTCACGGAACTTGTCCTTCCTCATGTGATGCATATCAATCCACTTCACCTCCACATAGGTATTCTGCTTGTTCTTGATGACATCCAGATAGATGTTGGTCTGTTGCTTGTTCTAGAACAGATCACAGCCTCTGATAGTGGAACGCGGGTGCACATAAGGGTGAAGCTGCCTAAGACGGACATAATCAGCTTGGGCTATCTCATCCATGCCCTTTGCGGGCTCCTTGTGCTTGCTAGCTGAGTGCTTGACATTGCGCTTGGAGGCAGACGAGCCCTCTGGTACTTCACCTAGGTTGCGCAGACGTTTGGAGCCAGTGTCACGACTGGGGTTGGACCGGCGAGAGCCACCACCTGAGACACACACGCAAAACACCAAAGATGCGAAAAATCAATGCAAAGGCCACGGAAAAGCACAAGAAACACATAGAAGGCATACGAGAAAGTTGGCATGCGATAGATGAGAGCCACGGTAGAACTGCCACTGTTTGCGGTACTAAAATATTAGTACCACGCCAAACGCGGTAGTACCATGCAAAGTCACGGTAGTACCGTGATTAGAGCGGAAGTAGAATTTTAGTACCGCACAGAGCGTGGTAGTACCGCTCCCGAAGGGCGGTAGCACCGTGCAGGCGGTAGTACCGCGCCATACGGGCGGTAGTACCGCGTCGCGTCAGATCTAGCTGGTGATTTGAATCTGAAAAGAACCGCGAAACAATGGCGGTGCTACGGTGATCAGATCTAGCGCAAGACAACAATACAAGTATAAATCCTATGCAATACCACGCTCCTTCATTCTACTCTTGCAGAGATTAAGCCTATGAATCTCAAGAACACACAAGCCTCCCCCAAAACCTAGAAACACCAAACACAAACAACACGGAGAGGGAGTTGGGGAAAAACCTTGGTCCATAGCAAGAGCACTTGGTGGGGAACGATCCCACCGGTCGGAATCACGGGAGGGCAGCCGGTGGAGGAGATCCGGTGATGAACACCGGCTCCGTTCTTGAGTGAGGGAGAGAAGGAGGCGACGTGGAGAGAGAGGACAGCGAATGGGTATGGGGAGTTAAACTCCCCCTACCCGTCCTTATCCCCACGCGCTCATACCGGCGCGGTAGTACAGCGTATCATCGCGGTAGTATAGCTCGGGCGGAAGTACGGCGCCGACGCGGTAGTACCGCTCAACCAGGCGGCAGTAAAAAATTACTGCCGCGTGGTGACGGTAGTACCGTGCTCCCGCAAGCGGTAGTACCGTGGCTGGCTGCGGTAGAACCGTAGCTGGCCGAGGTAGTACCATGAGCTCAAGTCACCGCAAGTTTTAACACAAGAAGAAAAAGCCTTTGCACGAAAACTTTTCACACACAAGAAACCACAAGAACACGCACAAACCAAAGGCAAAAAAAAACAACAAGAAACCACCAAGCGACAAAGCCTCTCGAGGAGAGAGGGCGGTGGCTGAAGCCACCTATGTTTGAGTTGGATGGTATGGCACCGCGAAGAATTATCCTTGGGCCCATGACCAAAACTCGTCTTTGAAGCACAAGTACCATTAAAAATGGCTAATGTGAAAGAGGTGATCGATTTATGCATAATGGGGGGGAGGGAGAGTTCATTGAGAGAACAACACCCCCCTATGTCCATGCCTACACCTAAACTAGACAACACGTTGAGTGTGGTGGGGGGTGTACGGGTTCAAGTCACATTGCTCAAATCAATGATATTTAGCTCATGCCTTAACTCGCGAAATCTTGCTTCATCCAAGGGCTTCGTGAAAATATCTGCAAGGTTATCATGAGTGTTGACATACTTGAGCTCGATCTCCCCTCGCCTAATGTGATCCCAGATGAAGTGATACCAAATCTCAATGTGCTACGTCTTGAAGTGTTGTACCAGGTTGAGAGAAATCTTGATGGCACTTTCATTATCACACCAAAGAGGCACTTTGTCACAAATGACACCGTACTCCTTTAAAGTTTGCCTCATCCATAGGAGTTGAGCACAACAACTACCGGCCGCCACATACTCCGCTTCGGTGGACGAGAGAGACACACAACTTTGCTTCTTGGAAGACCAACTTACCAAAGAGCAACCAAGAAATTGGCACCCTCCGGAAGTGGACTTCCTATCCACTTTGTCCGCCGCCCAATCGGAATCCGTGAAACTTTCAAGCTTGAAATTTGCTCCTCTTGGGTACCATAAGCCAAAGTTTGGGGTATGAGCCAAATATCGAAAGATTCTCTTGACCGCCACATAGTGACTTTCCTTTGGTGCGGCTTGAAACCGTGCACACATCCCCACACTCAACATGATATCCGGTCTAGATGCACAAAGGTAAATCAAGGAGCCAATCATGGAGCGATATACCTTTTGATCCACCGCTTTACCATTGGGATCGATGTCAAGTTGGCACTTGGTAGGCATTGGTGTAGAAGCCGGCTTGACATCACTTAGCCTGAATCTTTTAAGCATGTCTTGAGTGTATTTGGCTTGGTTGATGAAGGTTCCTTCTCTTCTTTGTTTGATGTCAAAGCCAAGGAAGAACTTCAACTCTCCCATCGAAGACATCTTGAACTTGGAGGTCATGAGAGCGGCAAATTCCTCCTTGAAAGCTTTGTTAGGAGAACCAAAGATAATATCATCAACATATAGTTGGTATACAAACAACTCCCCTTTGACCTTCTTAGTAAAAAGAGTGGGATCGATTTGTCCTACTTCAAATCCACGATCTTGTAACAACTCGGTAAGGTGGTCATACCACGCACGTGGGGCTTGTTTAAGGCCATAGAGTGCCTTATCGAGTTGATACACATGATCCGGGAAGTAGGGGTCCTCGAACCCGGGGGGTTGCTTGACATAAACCAACTCATTAATGGGACCATTAAGAAAAGCAATTTTCACATCCATTTGTTGCAACTTAAAGTTGTGATGGGAAGCATAAGCAATCAACAAACGAATGGATTCAAGACGAGCAACGGGAGCAAAGGTTTCACCGTAGTCGATACCCTCGACTTGGGAGTAGCCTTGTGCTACCAATCTTGCCTTGTTGCGAATGATGTTCCCATGAGCATCTTGCTTGTTCTTGAAGATCCACTTTGTTCCAATGACGTTGTGGTTCCCCGAAGGTCTTGGCACCAATCTCCACACCTTGTTGTATTCGAAGTTGTTGAGTTCTTCATGCATGGCATTGAGCCAATCCGAGTCTTCGAGCGCCTCATAGACCTTTTGGGGTTCAACACAAGAGACAAACGCATGATGTTCACAATAGTTAGCTAATTGTCTACGAGTGCTTACCCCCTTTCTTAGGCTTCCAACCACGTTTTCCATGAGATGGCCTTGTGTAGTGAGTTTGGAAGCAATCTTCGCGGCACGATGCTCTAATTCCTCCTCGGGTGTGGAAGGAGGAAGGTTAACTTGATCATCTTGAGCGCCGTCTTGAACTTGTTCGAGGGGGAGAACTTGACCTTGGGCATCATTTAGAGGTTCACCACCATCTTGAGGTTGATCTTGCCCTTGGTCTTGTTCATGAGGGTGAGGGCCTTCACTTTGTTCTTCGGAAGCGTGTGGGTCTTGGGGAGGTGATGGCTCCACTTGAGTGGAGCATTGTCCTTCTCCTTCGGCCACAAGGGGTTCCTCAATGGGTAGGATATGACCAATACCCATTCTTCTTATGGCTTGGGGAGGAATTTCATCACCTACATCACAAGTACCACTTTGCTCCACTTGGGAACCGTTATTTTCATCAAACTCTACGTTGCACGTCTCCTCAATGAGTCTGTTGGACTTGTTGAGAACACGGTAAGCATGAGAGTTTGTAGCATAACCAACAATTATGCCCTCATGAGCTCTAGCTTCGAATTTAGACAAACGAACACCTTTCTTGAGAATGAAACACTTACACCCGAACACCCGGAAGTACTTGAGATTGGGCTTGTTCCCGGTGAGTATCTCATACGGAGTCTTGTTCAAGCCTTTGTGGAGATAGAGCCAATTGGATGCATGACAAGCTATGTTGATGGCTTCGGCCCAGAAGTTGTATGGAGACTTGAACTCCGCCATCATGGTCCTTGCCGCATCCATCAACGTCCAGTTCTTCCTCTCCGCAACACCATTTTTTTGAGGGGTATATGGTGCAGAATATTGATGCTTGATCCCTTCATCACTAAGAAACTCATCCAAGGTGTAGTTCTTGAACTCGGTGCCGTTGTCACTTCTTATTGTCAAGATCTTTGCATTGTGTTGACGTTGAGCTTCATTTGCAAAGTCGATGACGGTTTGTTGAGTCTCACTCTTCCTCTTGAAGAAGTATACCCAAGTGTATCTTGAATAACCATCCACTATCACCAAGCAATACTTTCTACCCCCAAGACTATCAAAGGATGGGGTCCCAAAGAGGTCCATGTGGAGGAGCTCCAAGGGTCTCTTCGAGTAGATAATAGTCGTGGGAGGGTGAGCCGTCTCATGAAGCTTTCCTTCGATACAAGCACTGCAAACACGATCTTTGTCAAAACTAACATTCATTAGTCCATGAACATGGTCCCCCTTTAGAAGACTTTGCAAAAATCTCATATTGACGTGGGCTAAACGGCGATGCCAAAGCCATCCCAGATCAACTTTAGCCATTAGGCATGTCGCGGCCTTAGTGGGTTGCTCCGAGAAGTTAACCACATAGAGACCATTCTCGACATGCCCAACAAAGGCTACTTTAAGAGTCTTGCTCCACAAGAGGGCCACGATATCAATATCAAAGAAGGTGGCAAAACCCATGAGTGCGACTTGACGAACGGAAAGTAAATTGAACACAAGGGACTCAACAAGCATGACTTTCTCGATCGTTAGATCATGAGAAATGACAACCTTGCCAAGACCCAATACCTTAGAATGTGAGGCATCACCCCATTCGACATTGGTGGGCATAGATGGGATCTTGTGCACGTCCACCACCAAGTCCTTGCTGTCATATGATTTGTTGCTCTACTATCGAGCAACCATGATCCCCCACCGGAAGCAAACACCTACAAGAGATCAATGCTTGGTTTTAGGTACCCATTGAGTAATGGATCCTTTGATGTTAGTAACAAGGGTCTTAGGGACCCAAATAGACCATTCAATGTACTCATAAGGAGAACCAACAAATTTAGCATAAACATGTCCATCACTAGCACGGCACAACACATAAGAGGGGTTAAAGTCGCCGGCTTTGTTGGGAGAGATGGCGTTGCGCTCTTTGGCTTCACCACTCTTCCCATTGTTCTTCTTCTCGTTAGGAGCACCTTCTCCCTCCTTCACAAAGGTTTGCGTGAGCGGAGGAGGTCGATTGGTCTTGCTCTTCTTCTCCTTGTTCTTCTTCTTGTTCTTGGACTTGGGTGCGAACCCAACTCCCTCCTTGCCCACAACTTCCTTTTGATGGCTCAAAAGGTCATTTAGGTTCTTCTCGCCTTGTATGCATGACACAAGACCTTTCTCGAGTTGTTCCTTCAACTTGGCATTTTCCTCCACAAGATGCACATGCTCACAACATGGGTTAGTTGCATTTGCACTATCAATTAAGACCATGTGAGGAAATGTGGCCTTTTCCTTGGTTAGCTTAACTTGGAGTTGAGCATGAGACTCCTTGAGGGTGGCATGAGCACCTTTCAAGACCTTGTGAACCTTGTCAAGTACATCAAACTCCTCCGTGAGTCTAACATGATCAACCCCAAGTTTAGCCTTCTCGGAAGCTAGAACACGAGACACAACAAGAGCATGATCAAGATCTTTCTTTAGTTTAGCATGACCATCGTTGTGTGACTCCTCAAGAGCCAAATGATGCCCACACTCTTCCTCAAGAGCATTAGAGAGATCCGATATCTCATCGGCATAGTCACGACTATGACTTTCCATCTTAGTGATGGATTCTTCATGAGCCTCGATCATGTCATTGGCTTCACTAAGTTGTTCCAAGAGAGCAATGAAATGCTTCTTGGATTTGCCCTTGAGCTTACTCATGAAGGACTCAAATTCATTGATCTCCTCATTAGACCCCTTACCATTATCAAAGTCATTCGTTGAAGGAGGGTTAGGAATAATGGTGGTTTTGATGTTGGGGGTTACCTTGTTGGTGGCCTTAGCCATGAGGCACTTGGCGGTGATGTTCTCGTTAGGTGCATCGAAGAGAGACACCCGAGGAGTTGTGACAATGGCAACGGATGCCATGGCCATTATTTCACCATCTTCATCATCATCGTCATCCTCACGGTATTCTTCTTGAACCACCAACCCGCGAGGAGTCTTCTTGGTGAAGTTGTTATTGTTGGGGAAGGACTTGGCTTTGTCTTTTCGAATGAACTTGCCACCATTGTCTTCCCGCTTGTCGTATGGACAATCCGCAACGAAATGGCTAACATTGCCACAGTTGAAACAAGTTCTAACTCATTGCTTCCCCTTGAGGCCACTTGAGTTGTTCTTGTTGAAGTTGGGTCTTGTAGTCTTCTTACTCCAAAACTTTCTTGAGGCAAGAGCCATGTGCTCATGATAATCATACTTCGTGTCCTCGGGGTTGCTCTCCTCATCTTCCTCTTCTTCTTCTTCTTCCACACTAACCTTGGCCTTCAAGGCAAGATTGGGCTTCTTTGCCCTTTGGGAACGGAGCACCGCATTGTCGGCGGTCTTGTCCAAGATGCTCATTGCAACAAACTCATCCAACACTTCACTAGAGGTCATGGAGTGGAAGTCCGGTCTTTGGCGAATGACGGAGGACATGGCCTTGTGTAGGGCATCATGGCCTTGAGGAACTTGCGCTTGATCCAGTTGTCATCCGTGTCCTTGCTTCCATGATCTTGGAGTGCGACCATGAGTTTGGTCACTCTTCAAAAGAGCTCACGAGGTTCTTCATCCTCTTTCATTGCAAACTCATCGGCCTCATCTTGCACCACTTCATAGTTGGAGCGTTGAATGCTAGCACTTCCTCGATAGAGACGCTCGACACATTTCCATGCTTCTTTAGCCATGGCATGAGGTCGAAGATGAGGGAGATCTTCGGGAAGGATTGCATCTTGGATGATGAAGAGAGCACTTCCATTGAATTGATTGTCCACTTATTCTCGAGGGGTGAAGTTGCTTGGATCATGAGGATAGAAACCTTCTTCAATAATTCTCCAAAGGTTAGTGTTCACATGTTTTAAGTGACGCTTGAAGCGATAGAGCCAAGCATCAAAATCTTCATTTTTCAAATATTTAGGAGGAGGACCGGCATGATTCAAATGAGTAGAGGGGATCGGTCCTCTATACACCGGGGGTTCCACATTGGCAAAGATGCCGGTGCCATTTATACCACTAGTAGACAGACTCTTTTCACTATTAGCTTCCCCCTTGTCGGGGTTAGCATCCGTCACCTTGTTAATGGGATCACCCACTTTCATTGGCGAGGTAGATAGTTTGAGTCCCTCTAGGAATTCAGAAAACATGCTTTTAACCTCGGCCGTCATGGAGGTTTTCAATGTGTCTAAAGCCACATTGAATTCCTCACGAGAGACCGAGGTTCCCCCTTCGGTCGAAGACGAGACGGGATTCACACCGGAGTGCTCCTCCGCACCGTCGTTGTTGTCAACCATACTCTTCGGACGACAAAGTCCTTAATAAAGAGACGAGGCTCTGATACCAATTGAAAGGATCGATATGGTTGACTAGAGGGGGGGGGTGAATAGGCAACTAACACTTTTTATACGTTTCTTTAACAATTTAAACCTTGCAATGAAATAGGTTGTCTAGATGTGCAACTACGTGGACAACCTATATGATGCAAAGACAATAAGCACACAAGCAAGCAATGGATATAGCACAAGTAAGCTTGCAAAAGTAAAGGGACAAGATAACCAAGAGTGGAGCCGGTGGAGACGAGGATGTGTTACCGAAGTTCCTTCCTTTTAAGGGGAAGTATGTCTCCGTTAGAGCAGTGTGGAGGCACAATGCTCCCCAAGAAGCCACTAGGGCCACCGTAATCTCCTCACGCCCTCACACAATGCGAGATGCCGTGATTCCACTATTGGAGCCCTTGAAGGCGGCAACCAGACCTTTACAAACAAGATTGGGGCAATCTCCACAACACTTGGAGGCTCCCAACAATACCGTGAAGCTTCACCACAATGGAGTATGGCTTCGAGGTGACCTCAACCATCTAGGGTGCTCAAAACCCAAGAGTAACAAGATCCGCTAGGGATAAGTGGGGGGAATCAAATACCCTGTGGTGAAAGTGTAGATCGGGCACTTGTCACCCAATCCCAAGCAAATCAACAAGTTTGATTGGCTAGGGAGAGAGATCGAGTGAAAATGGAGCTTGGAGCAACAATGGAGCTTAGAGGTGGAAGAGGTAGTCAACTAGAGGTAGAAGACACCCCTTATGTAGTCATGGAAAAAATCCAACCGTTATCCACATGTTCAGCCCGCGACACACGGTACTACCACTCCAGGGGCGTGGTACTACCGCGAAGCTGTGCCGTACTACCGTGGCTGACCATAGTACTAGCGCGACAACAGCACAGGCCGGAACTAGCCTGACAAGGGGGCAGTACTACCGCTTGTGCGGTACTACCGCACCAACTTGCGGTACTACCGCAAGGCAGGAAAGTCACGGCCTGGGAAGCGCGCGGATGAAATAAATTACATTCGTGCCTACTTCCGCTGAAACTGAGGTGGTACAAAAATCTGACGCGGTACTACCGCTCGCGAGGCGTGGTACTACCGTGCGGGCGCGGATGTAAAAAATTACATCCGTGCCTACTATCGTGACACTGCGGTACTAGGTAGGAGGGCCACGGTACTACGACTCCTAGGGAGCGGTACTACCATGGGCCCCCACGGTACTACCATGCTGGACGAGCGGTACTATCGTGGAGGGCGCGGATGTAAAAAATTACATCCGCCCCTACTACCGCACCGGAGCGGCACAAGGCCTGGGAGCCGCGGTACTACCGCTCTAGATGAGCGGTACTACCGTGACACACAGCGGTACTACCGCAAGTATAGCATTAGTCGTCAGATTTCCGCACAACCAAGATAACAAAGGGAAGCTCCAAAATGCAGGGAAAGGAGGAACAAGTGTACGTGTTGATTCCACCCAAACCTTTCCGACGCGGACCCCCTCTTAATAGTATGGCTCTCCTACGACTCAAATCCACCAAAGAGAAACGTAGAACAACGCCGACTTCAATAGTCTCCGAGGGGCACTGAATCGTCTCGTGCTAGAGATGAAGAAACTGAGAAACTCAAGGCACACGATTAGTCCGCAAATGCATTGTCATCAATCACCAAAACACCTGAGGGATAAATATGCCCTTACACCTCCCTTGCACTGCAGAAATCAATCGTACAACACATCAATCAAGAAACCTGCAACTTGCTTAATCAGCCGAATGGACAACGTGTATTCGAACCTCATACACTGGAGGCGTCAAGGGGCGGAGGCACAAGGGGCAGTGGAGCACGGTGAGGTCCATCGAGACCTTAGTGAGCTCCCTCGTCGGTTCCTGTTCCGTCTGCATGATCTCGCCCTCCTCGTGCACAACCATCTCTCGCTTGGGCCGGGGCATTACAAAGCTTTACCGTCACATATTTTATACTCTGCGCATAACTGTCCTCCCGCATACCAAGGAAGGCAGTAGTTTGAGTTTTCTGGACAAATTTGCCCCTGAGCATGAGTAAGCTGCATAAACATCGACAGTAAATGCGCATGCAATGGTTGGCTGGTCCTCCTTCCTTTTTGCTTGAGTTGGCTTCCCCAGGCGGTCAAGCCGCATCCTACGCTGCACGCGTTTGCCTGTAGCCATTTTCCTCTTTGGAAACTGACGCGATTAATGGGGGCAGAACTAATCGAGCGGGGGCACAGATGGAAACCAACGCGGAAACGTAGACTAATCTGAGAAAAACAAGAAAAAGTTATGCGCAAAGTAAAAGGAATCGGAGGGAGTACTACTTCAAGGTGCATTAAATCAACACATGCAAGTATCAAAAGGAGAGTCACGGCATGCATGCATGCATTGTAATTAATGCATCGGTAACCCTAAATTATTGAAATATATCAAGTGCAATGCTTTGATGTGTCGCATCAACTCGTACATCAACGAGAAGTTTGATTATCCTCTCCCTCGTGGACTTAACTGCACCTGCCTTTGGTTGTATGACAGGTTGGCTACACACCTGTCGGGCCCACCTGTCATACACGCAAAGACAGGAGCGTCCCTCCCTCGCCCATGAGCATGGTGGCTGGCAATACTAGGAGAAGCTTTCGCTACACGCTCTCCCTCCCGCACGCGGTGGACATGTAGCAGTTCAATCGGTGTCAGATGGCCAGAAGCATACTATAGTACTCCTCTAGTGCAGTAGTACACCATCATTGTTCGACTTCCCGAAGAGGCGAAGATCCAAGCGCAGCCCGGACGCTCGTGTGGCAGTTTCATGTGTAGAGTAGTCTAGATAGCGTGTACCGTTCCTGTAAGCTTAAAATCGTTGGGGTCAGCTCCATGCTATGTGGCCGTCTAGAAGTTTAATTTTTTTTTAAAATAGTCTTCTGGCCCTACCTGTCACCCTGGTGATTGTAGTTTGCACGCTCATCTGGTCAAGACATGAATATATATTTTAATTTTTTTTCGAAAAGGGGGGACTCCCCGGCCTCTACATCAGAACGATGCATACTGCCACATATATTTTAATTTGTGATGGGTAAATGTTAGAGGTTGCAACAAATATATTGTACACTGCGGGTCTTTCAGCCAAGTTTAGAGGCAAGCATGTGGGGCCAGTGCTATGATGTGTCGTGTCAACTCATAGAACGAGGAGAAGCTTGATTTTACTACATGCCTTCTCCCTCGCCCATGCGCGCTGTTGCTCGCAAACGAGGACATGCTTTTGTGTCACGCCCAATATGTGATACTATCCTAAAGAGACTCGAAGGTCCCACCAAGGATAGAACCGCATATTGATACGCTTTTGCAAGGTGGATATCATTACATCAACAATACATAATAGATGGGGATACATACAAGAGGCATACAATGCCACACGAATACAACAATACATCATACACAATATCAACATCCGACTATGGTTGAAACACAAACAGAAGCTCAAACGACATCCACCATGCTAGCCCAGGCTACCGACCTAGAACCTATCCCCTGATCAAAGAAGAAGCAGAAGGAGAACTCCAAAACAAGCAAACATCGCTCTCGCGTCAAGATCATGGCATAACCTGTACCTGCAACTGTTGTTGTAGTAATCTGTGAGCCACGAGGACTCAGCAATCCCATTACCATGGGTATCAAGACTAGGAAAGCTTAATGGGAAAGGAAGGGGTAAAGTGGTGAGGTTGCAGCAGCGACTAAGCATAATATGGTGGCTAACATACCCAAATAAGAGCGAGAAGAGAAGCAACAAAACGGTCGTGAAGCTAGCAATGATCAAGAAGTGATCCTGAACTCCTACTTACGTCAAACATAACCCAAAACCGTGTTCACTTCCCGGACTCCGCCAAAAAGAGACCATCACGGCTATACACACGGTTGATGCGTTTTAATTCGAATTTGATGTCAAGTTCTCTACAACCAGACATTAACAAATTCCCATCTGCCACATAACCGCGGGCATGGCTTTCAAAAGTTTAAACCCTGCAGGGGTGTCCCAACTTAGCCCATCACAAGCTCTCATGGTCAACGAAGGATATTCCTTCTCCCAGGAAGACCCGATTAGACTCGGAATCCCGGTTACAAGACATTTCGACAATGGTAAAACAAGACCAGCAAAACCTCCCGATGTGCCGACAAATCCTGATAGGAGCTGCACATATCTCATTCTCGGGGCACACCAGATAAGCGAAGCGTACAGGTACCAACGTAACCCAAGTTTCCAAGGGACGGTCCCGCACGGTGCTCTAGTTTGGACCAACACTCGGAGGAGCACTGGCCCGGGGGGTAAATAAAGATGACCCTCGGGCTCCGGAAACCCAAGGAAAAAAGGGCTAGGTGAGGCAAATGGTAAAACCAAGGTTGGGCCTTGCTGGAGGAGTTTTATTCAAAGTGAACTACCAAGGGGGTCCCATAAATCACCCAACCGCGTAAGGAACGCAAAATCAAGGAACATAACACCGGTATGACGGAAACTAGGGCGGCAAGAGTGGAACAAAACACCAGGCATAAGGCCGAGTCTTCCACCCTTTACCAAGTATATAGGTGCATTAATTAAATAAGAGGTATTGTGATATCCCAACATAATCCTGTCCATCATGGAGCAATCTTCAACTTCACCTGCAACTAACAACGCTATAAGAGGGGCTGAGCAAAAGCGGTAACATAACCAATCAACCGTTTGCTAGGAAAGGTGAAAAAGGTTAGAGGCTGACATGGCAATTTGGGAGGCTTGAAGAACAAGTGATAGGTAGCACAGCATAGCGATAGAACGAAGCAACTAGCATAGCAATGATAGTAATGAGATCCAAGGTGACAGTCATCTTGCCTGAAATCCCGCTAGGAAGAAGAACGAGTCCGTGAAGAAGACAAGCGGACGTAGTCGAACGAATCCTCACAACTCCGGAACGAAACCGAAGCTAACTAGAGAAGCAAACCGGAAAGAAGCAAACAACATGGTAAACACACAAGCATAAACATGGCATGATGCACAAAAAATATGATGCATGACCGGTTTAAAGAGGCATGGCATGGCAAAGTTTAACAAACAATACTACAAGTTAAGTGGAGCTCAATATGCAACGAGTTGCATATTGACAAAACACCACATTGACATATTTAGTTTAATCTCGTTTAAGCTACCAAACAATATTAAGTGTTGTTAAACATGGCAAGAGGTGAAGCATAAATAAACTAACTATTTAGGCAAGTTTAAATGAGGCCAGAACAACAAACAATAATTCCGGAAAATCCCCACATGTCATTTAGCAATTTAAAGCAAACAACATTTTAACATTTTAAATGTTGTTATCATGATGCAGATGACATATACAAGTTTTATGAATTTTTTATGAAAAAGTTGACATGAAGATGATAAGGAGCATTTGGTTACCATGGTGGAACGAAACGGGTGCCACGGCAACGAATCCGAAAATGATGTCACAACAACGTATCGGTTCCGGTAGCTCACGGAGATACTGGTGCAAAAGAAGTGGGTGTGAGCGTGTCATGCAAGGATGGTGGGGTGCTCCCGGATTCCGGGTTCCCACGGGACGGCGGCATGGCAAACGAGGAACGTGCAAAGACCTCTCTTGGACACGGTGCAAACACGAGCATCTCATACAACACACATGCATTCATTCACGGGCGTCGTCTCGGGTTTATACCTTCGAAGCGTGCATTTTGGAGCGGGTCGAGTTCGACGAAGAAAGTAGTGGTACACGGGCCGTAGTGGAAGTAGTCGTTCTCGCGACGGTAGTGGAAGTAGTGGTTCACGGACGTCGTGGAAGTAGTCATTCACGGCAACGGTAGAGGTACTCGCAATCTTGGCGACGGTAGTGGTACATCTCGTAGTGGAACTTGGTACATCCACGGTATTCGAGCGTAGTGGTACTCATTCCATAGACGAACATGACGTGACATGGTTGTCGTGGTACTTGACGAATCGAGGGGTGCATCGGGCCTTGGCGTGCAGAAGGCACTTGGAACAAAGAAGCCATCGGGCTACTATTCGTTCAAAACAAGCTGAACCAGGGGAGGTCAAAGCAGCAGCGGCACTGCTCCTGAGGCTTGGCGGATGGCCTGCAGTGGAGGTCAACTCCGACGGGGAAGGGCCACCGGAGTCAGCTCCGGCCAGGAACGGGCAAGGGCGGCCGAGGCCAGCCGTATCTGGACAGGGTTGAAGATGAACGGCGATGGCGCAACACTCTAGAGGCAGCAGGGCGCGGGGACGGCAGGGGCTACGAGCGAGCTCACTCGAGGAGCTCCTCGGGTGCATCTGGTCGGAGTCGAAGCTGACGAGGTGAGGGGCGACACAGAGCATGGCGGAACGGCGGCCAGACTTGGCGTAGGGGGAAGGATGGCGTGGAGCAGGGTCGCGGGAAATCGAGGCAAGGCAGGTTGGCGATGCAGCAGGAGAGGCGAAGGCGAGCTTGCTGCCGAGGCGGCCATGGCATCAGCAGGGGCCGATGGGATATAGGGGGCGCTGGAGATGCTGATGGGGAGGCGTGGAGGAGGCAGGGCGTTGGCGATGGAGGGTTGCAGCGGAGGCATGGTTACGGGCGCCATGGGAGGTGAGGCGCGGGGCGTGTGTGAGCGGCGCATGAGGATGGCGGAGGGGAGAAGGCGCGGGCTGTCGAGCTCACCGGAGAGCGCAGGGACGAGCGAGGGAGAGGGGTGAGCATGGGCATGGAGAACGGGAAGAGTGGCAGCGCGAGGGAAGCAGGAGGGGATCAAGGGAGTTGGGGATCGGGCGCTGGGTGCAGGCTAGGGTTATAGGTGCGACTGGGCCTTGGGCCGAAAGGACTGCGGGGAAGCAGGCCGGCTTGGCTGTTGGGCACTCTCTCACTCTAAAAAAATAAAAATAAAACAGAGATGAGAAAAAAAAGAAAGATAGGTTAGGGGTGGAGCTTGAGCAGGAGGGTATTTTTCTTAGACTCATAAAAATGAGCTTGATCCAAGAAAAATAGAAAAGAGGCACGAATGCAAGATTTAAATTCAAACTCATTTGAATATCATTCAAATGGTTTTGAATTGGGACTAGGTTTGGTGTGGTAAAAAATGTTGAGATTTAAGGAGGAGCCTCAATAAAAGGGAAAAGAATTATAGGCAAGGTTACAGAGTCAAAACTCGAAGAAGGAAAGGCCAAGGGATTTAACATGCACGTGTATTATGGTAAATTCCAAATTAGTGGAATATAATAATAACTCCATAAGTACTAGGAGGATATGTTATAAAGAGAAACCACCATGTGAATTCCCTCGATTTAAATAGATCAAAAGATCTATGCAATTTATTTAGTTGAGGTTTAAAAATTAAATGACATGCTGGCATGATGACATGATGCAATGCAAAAATAAAAGAGCAAGCACAAAATAAACGCACGGCGATAACAAAATAACTGGGCGGCATATAGAGCGTCGGTCTTGGGGCATCACATTTTGCTTAGTAGTACTTCTACAACAAGCTATCCGCCCCGCTCGCGGTGGACGGACATACAACAGTGGATTCAACACTGTAGAAGCAGTAGTAGTAACATCATTGTTCGTCTTCTCGAAGAGGCGAAGAGCCAAGCACAAACCGAACGTTGCAGTTGCGAACATTGGAGCACGCATATAGCCAGGCTCTTGCATGAGACAAAATTGCTATGTGAGCCCACTATTGTACTAGTACGTACAACTACTTGCTAGTATAGCCCTGTAAACCAGAAAGGAGTATTTGCCCTTCTAGAGATTTCAACAAGTGACTAGACTACACTGAGACGGAGTACATATGGAGCAAAATGAGTGAATCTGCACCGTAAATAAATACGTACTAGTTATATCGTTTTCCTCTCCGAGGTGCACAATATTGAGTATACTGACTAGTCTCTTTTTGACACGCATTTACGTTTTTTTGACACAGTACAGACGCAAGCGCTCATATACACGCGCATACACTCACCCCTATGAACACACACACGCACGGCACTATCATCTTGAAATTTATGAAGTCACCATAGGCACCTCGTCGTCGACGGATCCATAGGTGCTTGAATGCCAAGGAGGAAGAGGGTAGCGGTTCCCTAGACGTTGAACGGTCAATGATGCATCCTCAATTACATGTAGAGGGAATTAATTGGAGAAGCAGACTAGAGCCAGCACGATGTGAATGCAACAGAGTTTGGACTCTCATATAATAAAGGTGCCCCACCACTCCAATCCATCTACTCCCAAGTCTCTGCGCAACACTGCTCACTCCAATCCAAGACCAAGTGACTAGAAGCCACAAGCAACTATGGAGGCGATGGACGCGAGCGGCAGTCGGCTATGCCAAATCATCCAAGGCGCCTGCCTGCGGCCCTGCACCGCGCAGCGTTTCCAGACGGTGCTGGCGACCATAGGCATCGTAGCCCTCGCCGACACCGGCTTCGCCTCTCGCATGGACGACATGATGGTCAACTCCATCTACAAGTTCACCGCCGTCAAGAAGCGTGCGGACGACCTTGACGTACTGCTCCAGCCCGCACGCACAGGCTCCTCATTGCCTGCCACCCTCATCGGCCTACATGGTGACAAACTCTTTCAAGCCCTGGTGGCCCTGCAGGTGCCAGAGGTCGCGACAAAGAATGTGCACCTCGAGGCCGCGCTCGCCGTGCAGCGCCTCGCCATGCAAGAAATCGTCGACCTGCACATCCACGTCTACGAGGAAATCGTCTACATAGGCCACTACAAGACAGGCGAGGACGGAAAGACGTTGCCCTTCTTCCAGCGGATGGAATCTTTGGACGCCATTGTTCAGAAGCACATCGACCTGGCCACGAAAGCCGCTGCTACTTAGGCGTCGTTCGGTGGGCCGACGCCCTGAGTCGAGGAGGTGGATGTCGTCAATGGATGCATCTCTTCTTCTTGCCTCCTGTAACCAGCACTGCATCGCCTCGTGGCCTTAATGTTTTATTAGTATAGTACTCCCTCCATTCCCAAATATAAATTTTTCTAAAGATTCCAGCAAGTGACTACTACATACGGAGCAAAATGAGTGAATCTACACTCTAAACTATGTCTTCATACATCTGTATGTTGTATTCCATTTGAACTAGTATCTAAAAAGGCTTATATTTATGAACGGAGGGAGTATATGGCATTTTTTATTCTAGTCGTAACGTTTTCACTATGAGGTGGGGCCGCAGTTGAGCAAACCCACCCCACCCACCGGGCGTCGGCCGAGTTTAGAATTAGAAGAGAGAAATGAGGGAGGAGAGCTAGATGTAGCACGGACGTTGTTGTCAGATGGGACTCGTGTTTATAGAATAGGAGTACTGAGCACTCGTGCCTCTTTTTTTTGAGGGAAAAATAGTCGTATGTCTAGTACCACTAGTTGGGTGCGTGCGACCTATAGCTGTCATCACTTTAGGTCTCCTTTTCGAACCGCGGCTACGCTTCACAGTACATATTTTTTCACGCATTTATCCTCCTATATGTACTCCTAGGCTATTTCCACATGCTCCCATTCGCTGACATGTGGGACATAGAGCATCTGGGTCGTAGTGCATGCACGACTCGGAGCATATGCCGGGGTACTTTACATTTGAGACCTTAGGAATTACATGCAAACCCCCCGCAGAAGAATAAATAAATCAATGAATTACTACATGAAACTGGATTATTTTCGTGGAAACCGGAGCACGTTCATTAAATTTTGGACATAACACGTTTATAAAAAATGACCGGACCTAAACCAGTCTAAGGGCCTCTATGATTTTTACCGAAAAAAGGGCCTCTTTCATTCGCAAGATACTAAAAACACAGGAATGGGGAAAGTATGATGGCGATGAACCGAGACGAGGAGAACTCTAACTCAGTTAGAGGTTAGAGTTAGATTCTAACCCTGAACTAACTCTAAACCAAAGAGGTGTATGGATGGCAGGGTTAGATTGAAAATAAATGCTCTATCTCAATCATTTGACTACTTTGGACCCTATTTTTAGTCAGACTAAAATAACTCCTTTGGATCCAAGCACCCTCTTGGTGTGTCCGGCTCTACGGTGGCCTCCTCCCGCTCACAACTGACATAAACGAACCATCTATACAAATCAAGCATGCAAAATATGATAATTTTTACTTTGTCCATACAAATGAGATATCCCACTTAAACATACAAGTCGTCAATCAAGCTTCACAAAATAAAAAAACACTTCATGAAACAAAGAATGAGCTAACTCATCAAGAAAGTCGTTCACGATAGGGAGGGAGCCCGGATCCCCTCATGCACCGAGGGAGGAGCTCGCCATCGTCGCTCTGGAGGAAGGCTCTGCAGAGCCCAAGCCCCGGGAACCCCTCCGACGCTGGCCCTTGCGAGTTGACGTCGACACTGGCATGGGTAGTAGGGGCGCTTGCCGCTGACTGGGAACTTAATCGTTGGGCCTCTAGAAATAATGCAAGCCTGTAACTAAAACACCTATAAAGGTGAACTGAATCTTTGGGCCTCTAGAAATAATGCAAGCCTAAAACTGAAATACCTAGAAAGGTGAACTGAATCTTTGGGCCTCTAGAAATAATGCATGCCTGAAACTTAAATACCTAGAAAGGTGAACTGAATCTTTGGGCCTCTAGAAATAATGCAAGCCTGAAACTGAAATACCTAGAAAGGTGAACTGAATCTTTGGGCCTCTAGAAATAATGCAAGCCCAAAACTGAAATACCTAGAAAGGTGAACTGAATCTTTGGGCCTCTAGAAATAATGCAAGCCTGAAATTGAAATACCTAGAAAGGTGAACTGAATCTTTGGGCCTCTACAAATAATGCAAGCCTGAAATTGAAATACCTAGAAAGGTGACCTGAATCTTTGGGCCTCTAGAAAGATTTATTACCTCCTCAAGCAGCATCAAACAATTCCATGTGTGCACCGCAAATCTATAGCAAGTTTGATCAGGATCTACTTTTCCAAATCAGAATTAGCGCTAGAGCAAGTAAGATCAATGATATGGTCGTGAGACAGAGAAGGAACGAACAAACTCACCCCTCTCGCAACCTCCCTGGTAGATGTGCCGCCGCCGCACACAACAGAGGGAGAAAAATGACTGGTGAAGGGGGAGCGGGGCGACCTTCGAAGGTCGGAGGGAGAGGGCGGTCGGAGTAGGGCGGCGGAGGCCGGAAGGAGAGGGCGGCCGGAGGAGAGAGAGGGCGAGCGGTGCTTGGGCGGGCGGCCGTATGGGGAACAGAGAGGAGTCAAGCGAGAGGGGGGAGGGAGCGATCTGGTGCGGGCAGGTGATATTTTTTTTAGGGGAGCGATCTGGTAAGGGCAGGTGAGATTTTTTTAGTTCTCTTTTAGTGGGCCCGAGGATAACTAACCCAATTAGAACCTCTCCACCAGGCTAGTATTTTTAGCTGGGTTAGAGCAAACTAGCTCAAACTAACCCCTCTTGTTTCGATAATTTGAGGCTATTTCAACCCAAACCAGCTCTAACTCAGGGATCCAAACAAAGAGGAGTGTTACTTACATGCTACAGTGTGGACTGTAGCACATTGTTTTTTATGGCCATATCACCACATTGTTTTCTACTGCTGGTTCACTGGGCTACCGTGGTTCGCACGGCTGGTTCATTGGGATGCCGTGGTTCGCACTCCTCCGACCTGAGTAGTACTCCCTCCGTTCCTAAATACAAGTCTTCGTAGATATTTCACTGTGGACCACATACGGATGTATATAGATGCATTTTATGTGTAGATTCATTCATTTTTCTCCGTATGTGGTCCATAGTGAAATCTCTGCAAAGACTTATATTTAGGGACAGAGGGAGTAGTATAGTACTAGTATATACCGCATCATTCTTTGCTCCTTCTTACTACTCCGACATGTGGGAGAGCCAGCATCCGGGTCGACGTGTCATGCACCAGATTAGAGCGCGGAACGGAAGGGGGCATCACCCCGGTCGGAGCGCCAGTAATTCATGACTATAGTGAGTGGTCATATCACAAGTCTTTCCAACTGTAACACACCGTCAAATCGCATAGCCCTAGTCGCTCACCCTCCTCGCCTCTTTGTCAAACTGCCTACCCAAAAACTGCCGCGCATACTGCCCGGGAAAAGCCCTGCCCTCAACTTTTAACTACGGGAAAATAGTTCAAGCTTGTTCGTTCTATATAAATACAATACTTACTGTATGTTTATTCACCCGTGGGGTTGTTCAATGAATGGAGGGGCGGGGAGCATAAGTGAACAATACTGTAGTAGTAAGTAGGAGTCGTAGAGTAGTCACCTTAAATAGAGAGTTTCTTTTCTTTAATGCCACATACACAAATTGAAACGCTTGTTGTGGAGAGAAAAAAGATAATCACTCCACTATGTATGGACACAGGGGCCTGAGCGCTTGCTTTACTAGGATTGCTCTCTTCATTCTCTCATCCTCTCCAGATATAAACAAGACAGCGGTAGCAACATTTTCTCTCTGCTCACCGCTGGTCACAGATCCGGCCGGATCCCTTCGGCCGGTGTGTGTAGAGGACTAAAAGGTGCATCGTTCACGCGGTCATCACCACCGAGGGAGGAAACCCACAGCTGCTGGAGGGGCCCGATCCTCTGCCCGTGTCGTTCTCTCCGACACAGCGCCGGCTCGGGAGGTCCTCCGACCCTTCTTCCTCCCTGCCGTATTGTCCGCAGATCCGACCTGCCGCCGCCGACATCCCGGCGACCCTCAGGTATAAGTTCTTCGAAAGCGGCCTTGCTCTACTGCCCCAGCTCCCCACGTGTCTGCATGTGCATCTTTTTCTACTCCCATCAGCTCTTCCAAAGCCACCAAAATTTTTAGTATTATTAGAGGTAAAGCTACTTCATGCATTTGAATCTAGGGTTTTGTTTAAACAATGAAGAAAGGGGGGAAAGTTGTAGCATGAATCTAGGACTTGATTCAAAGAGGAAATAATATGGTGAAAGTAGTAGAGACTAGATACCCAACCGGTCTCTTGGTTGAAAAGGGAAATAATGGGAAAGCGCAGTACAAACTGGATAAGGAACATATCTATTATTGGTTGAAAAAAGGATAGAAAGTGGCGGCTGGTGGACAAGTCAACAAAGTATGTCTAGGATTAGATTTGCTGCCATCACATAGTAAAAGGTCTCCAGGATTAGATTTGCTGCCCTCACATAGTAAAAGGTCTCAGGATTAGATTTGCTGCCCTCACATAGTAAAAGGTCTCAGGATTAGATTTGCTGCCCTCACATAGTAAAAGGTCTCAGGATTAGATTTGCTGACCTCACATAGTAAAAGGTCTCAGGATTAGATTTGCTGCCCTCACATAGTAAAAGGTCTCCAGGATTAGATTTGCTGCCCTCACATAGTAAAAGGTCTCAGGATTAGATTTGCTGCCCTCACATAGTAAAAGGTCTCCAGGATTAGATTTGCTGCCCTCACATAGTAAAAGGTCTCCAGGATTAGGTTTGCTGCCCTCATATAGCGTGAACAAGCTTGGCATCACCACTTTATGCCTCCTTGTAGGTACATTGTGCTGATGCGTCCACTGTCGCATGTCCTTATACCAACCTTTTGCTGTTGTTAATGTAAGGGCGCATGTAAAATGAAGCGATCACAGTGTTACCTTAGGGACATATCTAACCAGTGTTATTGTTAATCTAATGCCTCTAGTGATAAGATGCAATTAAACTGTGTTACAAATGGCACTCCTATTGTTTTCCCCAGTGTGATAAGTAAGTTGCTCCTTTACGCTGCTGAGTGTCCTGGTGTCCCCACGGTCCCATGCCCTTAAACCAACTCTTTAGCTGCTGTTGATTTACTGTGTCTAGTAAACAAGCAATGCCACCATTAAAGTAATCCCATATCTGAGGAATCTCATTGTTGATCGTAATGCCTCTGGTAACATGAAGCATTGCTGACGTTTTAAAATTTCTACTGTCCTTGCGTAATTTCCATGAACATAATTAAGATGCTTCTTTTTATTTTGTATATGTTTCGTATATTCTTATTGACTAGCAACTGTTTACTTTCTATCATTTTGTGCAGATAGGGATATCCATTTCACCTTGTTGCTATTGTGACCTTTTGGTGAACTGCACAAAACACCTTTTTTTGGAATGAGTATCTTGTGCAGTTCAACTAAAATGTCACGTGGGCAACATCTCTCAATTTTGGTGGAACTGCACAAAATGGTGATTGGAGTTTCCAAAATCTCCGTCAAGTTCTGCTGGTAATCTCGTGCAACATTTTATTAGCCTTTGCAAGATGGAGCCGTCACTGTCATCACAATGGCACTTTATTTTAGTGGAACTGCACAAAAGGATAAGAAAATTATAGTTGCACCTTACATGAGCCGGACAGCCAACCTTAATGTTCCTCAATTTTAGTGCAACTACTAAAGAAGAACCTGCCAGCTCACAAGAGCAAGTACTTCTTGCTAGCTGAATGATGCAATCTTTGCTTCATTTCAGGTGAACCACAGAAAAAGGCGCATGAATTGAATCATGGAACTCCAGGCAGACCTCATCCTAGTGGAGTTGGAGGTTGAATTCAAGGAGGCCGCTATTAATGTGAAATCATGCTCTCTTGTCTCCTTGTTTGTGATGTGCAAACATGCTGTGCAAACGGGAATACTCAACTAAAGATGTTGTGACGGTCAAGAGCATTCACCAAGTTCTTTGATTGTATGACATGGCTAGCCAAGATGGATTTAATCCCGATATTCACTTTATCAAAAGGCTCTAATGGGTTGCTTCTGAATCTTGCAAGCTGGGAATCAATGAGATGTGTAGGCATCTTTGTTGTACTTATTATTTGAATCTTATTTGTTGGTTCTGAATCTTGCAAGCTGGGAATCAATGAGATGTGTAGGCATCTTTGTTGTACTTCTTATTTGGATCTTATTTGTTGGTTCTGAATCTTGCAAGCTGGGAAACACGGCATGATGATGCAGAGGACATCAACCATAACAAACAGTTCAAACTTGGTAGTATTATCTTTGTGAAAGTGCGACAAATGTGCTGATCGTGTGCGTCCTGAGAATAATAATTCTAATTGTTGTGCATGTTGATCCCATGGCACTGATAGAACGAGCCAATGCATTGCTTGTTTTAAGTATAAATTTCTATTAAAGCTAATTAAATTTAAGTAAAGTGACCACTAACTCCTGTTATTATAGTACCAATACAGACCCGCTCGTGAACCGATGTGTGGCCGGAGTAGGTTTCTTAATGGAGGCGTTTGCATGTGCCGAGGGTGCATCTTCTGCCGGACGTGCAGCGGACGAGGGAGGGGTAGTAACTGTTGTCGCCTGTACACACTCAGCTTACTGTTGAATCCAGTTCCCCAAGAGCTGAAAAACGAACTGCTGTCGCCGCCTACACACTCGTTCACTCGAAGAGACTCCAATGGCGATCCGAGGGGTGAGCCTACTGGATATGGACTTCATCAAGGAGTTAGTTCACCGTTCAGTCCTATGGCTGCACCAAGTTGAATGTGATGTACACCAACGATACAGACTCGGTGAAGCTCTGCCTTGCCTCAGTCCTATGGCTGCATCAGGTTCTGGAGCATTCGCCCGTTTCATCGGCAGCGCCGACTGCACCTTCGCTACGATGGAGAGAAGGAAGAACGCGACAATTCGGCCATCTAGTGCAACAAGCTTGTCGACATCCAGAAGCAATACAAGACCATCAGCAGCGGGCAGGAGAAGGACTCTGTGGTTGACCTTGCTGAGACCATCATCGACCCCTGATACGCCAACATGAAAGAAGACGACCTGAACACGTGGGAGGTACCTCTGAATCTAGCCTACATAACCTATGCGGCCAAGGACGCATACGCATGCTACGACATGTACATGCAGATCTTGGACATGAGGGCGTGTCTGCTTCCCGTAACCGACGAGTACACGGACAGCCGCATCGTCATGATCAAGCATGCCAGGAAGGTCTAGATGTTGTACTTTATCTGTTTATAAGCACCTTTGTCATCTGAGTATTTCATGCATTAGCCTATGTGTCATAATTATCCGTTTTGTCTGAAATATTTCTTTTAAGAACCCATTAACCTGATTGCTTTTTTAGTGGCTATTTACTTATGTATATAAACTAGTTCACTTGTCCATAAAAAAAACTAGTTCACTCGGCTGCCGTGCTTTGAATCTCCTTCCTCCGAACATATTCCTCTCCTCAGGTGGACCCAGTAGGTCTCTGAATTTTCTCACACTTTCTTTTTCGATGTAAACTGAGTTTTCTCCCAGTACTTTTCCCTAGAACCAACTCAACTGTCCCACATCTAGCCTAAAAAATAATAACACCCCACGTACTATTAACTCATCAAATTAAAATGATATTTTATTTCGTAAGTTGAAAGTTCTTACAAAATAATTATTATAATTGTTTATATATAACTTGCCAAGTTAACTCCTAGTGATTGCGTACATAAGCTTGCAAAGATTTTACTGACGTGCAATCATGTGTTTATGTTTTTATAACATTTCTCCGTCTAGCCCAACATGATATTTTCACCCAGCCCAGCAAGTCCACGGATTTCGAGATAAATGCAAATGGGATTTAAATGGGCTGCATAGATGCTACATCATTGTTTCACCCAGCCCAGAAATGGACTAAAAAACGAATGGACTGGCTGACATGTGGGACAGTAGGTCGAAGCCTAAGAAGGCGTTGGATTTACAACCAACGGCCGGCATTCTTCTTCAATCTCTCGTCTTCTTCCTCCAGCGCTGCCGGAACCGCCTGCTCCAGCCTTCGGCGTCCAGCAGCGTTGTTTTGCGCTCCTCAGCGAAACGCTACCCCGCCGACGGCCAGGCCATCCCTCCACTCCGCACCTCATGTTATTCTCTACTGAGTGTAGGCCCACCCCGCACCCGAACCAGTCAAGTTTCCCACTCCTCTCCGTCTGCGACTCCACTGTCGCGTCTTCCCCATCTCCAGGTCGTTCCAGTCTGGGGCCTTGCCGTCGTCCACCGCCTCGGTGCACTCGGCGCGGCGTGGTCAACATACGAGAGTCATCGGAAGAGGACTATACGTGGAGAGCCTGACGGCTGGGACCCACGAGGTCCATGGTCGCACGCATGGAAAGTTCCTCCTTATTACGCACTGTACGTGCACTGTACGTGGGAAGGGCTTCTGTATTTCGCAAAAAAATGTTACCGCCGCTGATAGCTCGGACCCACCAGCTATATCTTCACACGCAAGGAACTGCCTCCTTATTACGCACCAAAAAAATGAATACTCCCCCTGTTAGCTGGGACCCAGTATAGTGGCAGGCTGACTTGTGGGCCTACTAAGTTGACGGGGACAGAGGGCTTTGTCAACTTAGTCAATATGCATGATTCTAGCTCCAGTGACCGTACGATGTCCATCCAATGGCCGTAGTGCTTCTTCAACCTCTGGTCTTCTTGCTCCAGCCGCCCAAACCAGCGCTGGTCAGGCCTCATGCTCCTGCCTCCCGTGGCCGGCTGCGATGCAGCGGAGGCCTCACCGCCCCCTACTACTCCCACCGCTGGCCAGGCCATCCCTCTACTCACCCACACCCACTGTTATTCTGCGGCAACGGTAGCCTCACACTGCAGCGAACCAGTGAACCCTCGCACTCCTCTACGCGTGGGCATCCACTGCCGCGTCTTCCCCGGCTCCGCGTCGTCCCCTTCCTAGGCCTCGCCGTCGTCCAACGCCCTGGTGCTCTCGGTGCGGTGTGGTCAACATGGTCAAGGAATGGCTTCAATCGGACGTGAACTGTACGTGGAGAGGCTGACAGCTGGGTCCACGGCCGCAGCAAGGAAGTGCCTCCTTATTACGCGCAAAATAATTATTCCTCCACCTGACAGTGGGGACCCATCAGACGGGCCACCGTATTTCGCGAAAAAAAACGTTTCCCCTTGACTGTTGGGACCCACCAGCTACATCTTCGCACGCAAGGAAGTGCGTCCGGGCAAAAAAAAATGATTCGCCCCCCTGACTGCTGGGACCCACCAGCTACATCTTCGCAGGCAAGGAAGTGCCTGACAGTCGGGACCCACCTGGTCGAAGCATATGTAGGGTTGTCATTCTGGTCGTGAACGTGTACGTACATACTGGTCGTTGTAGAGGCGCGCACGTGTCGTAGTAGAGGCGCACACGTAGCATGTACATGTACGTACAGCGGCGAGGGTGCAAGAAAGAAAATACGGCCACGGACGTACATACGGGCAGGGTCTCGAACGCCTACTCACGCATACGTACATGGCTAGGTCGGAACAGAGAAACAGCGTCGTCGTCGTGTTCATGGGGAGCCAACCGGCTGGGTCAGAACGGAATGTGGCGTACCACAAAACGGAGGAAACGGACCTCCTACGGTCGAAACAGGGGTCCTGTTGATCGGGAGGGGTGTGGCGTACCGCAAAACGGAGGAAATGGACCTCCTATGGTCGAAACGGGGGTCCTGTTGATCGGGAGGGGTGTGGTGTACCGCAAAACGGAGGAAACAGACCTCCTACGGTCGAAACGGGGGTCCTATTGATCGGGAGGGGTGTGGCGTACCGCAAAGCGGAAGAAACGGACCTCCTACGGTCGAAATGGGGGTCCTGTTCATCGGGAGGGGTGTGGCGTACCGCAAAACGGGACTCCACGGGATACTGTTCATCTCCACCGTCGACTTCCTCCAGCCTCCACGGGCTACCGTCGACCTCCTCCAGCCTCCACGGGCTCCTGTTCATCCAACCTCCACCGCGCGCTACTCCACCGGCTACTGTTCAACCACCCCTCCACCGTCTACTGTTCATCCAGCCCTCCACCATCTACTGTTCATCCAGCCCTCCACACCATAGGGTCCTGTTCAACCACCCCTCCACCGTCTACTGTTCATCCAGCCCTCCACACCACGGGGTCCTCTTCATCCAGAGGCAACACCAGTGCTCACTGTTCATCCCCCCCACAACACTCACTGTTCATCCAATCGACCGGCTTCAGTTAGCAGCAGTAGCGAAGGAATCGCTCCATCGGGTTCAGTTAACAGCCATCGATCGATCGCTCGGGTTCAGTAACGCGTAGCCTGCAGTGCAATTGCTCGGGTTCAGTTAGAGCCCAACGCCTCGCTCTAGTTCAGTTAGAGCCAACGCCTCACACACATGCGCGTACGTGTACGAGAGAAACGCGCATCGCTCGGCCCTCGACCTCCCACCATAACCGGCAACTCCCCGAAATTTTCCTCCCCCTCGCTTCTACCACAGTTTTTTCCATCATGGACGGCCCAAAGAATGTCATGCAGCTGCGTGTCCGGCCCGCCCAGGACGAAAAGCCCATTTTCCGTCATGATTTTTTGTCATAGAAGTAGGAGCCCACCACATCTATGATGATACCGGGTTTTGTCACAATTATCGTCATAGAAGTGTCATATGTATGACAGAATTTTTTTTCGTTCGGCCCAAAATGTCACGGATGTGTCCTTTTTTTGTAGTGCTAGTTTGTGGCGTGGTGGATTGCCTCAGGGGCTGATGATGAACAATACAAAGGAAGAACTGCCTCACGAGGGGAGGAGTTCTTGTATTGGTGGTTCTGGCTAAGGTTTGATTGGTCGACCTTTAGATCGGGATCCGATGCCTCTATGCTATGGTGGCTAGTCCTATTTATAGAGCGAGGCCCTGGTCCTCTTTCCAAATATTGAGCGGGAAGGGCGCCAACAATTGGCCATTTTGAAGGGGAACATCTAGTACACTTATCCTGACTAAAGTTGGTCCTCGCCTGCCAAAGACTCTAACGATGACACCTTCCTGGGCTCCATGATGACCTCCATCCTGCCGTTCTGTTGGTCTTGGTCTTGTTGCACCGAAATGGTTGCCTTTGCTTGATACCCTTGCCTGCACTTGCCCCCTTTGCACCAAAGAGGAAACAAGGACTCTGCGCAGGCCGGCGCCCGCCTGGCTTCGGTCGTCATGGCTTGCGTCATGGGCACCTCGTGAGGTACCCCGCCTTGATCTCTCCGCCTCCTCGCGAGCCAGCCTGACGAGGCTGCACCTGAGGAAGCTTCCTATCATCCGCCCCGCGAGGCTTGGCCCCTCGCGAGGGTCTTGAGCTTGTGTTGACGAAGATGGGCCGTACTGGGCCACTCCTTGAGCCACGCTGCAGGCCGCAGGCATGCAAGTCTGGGTACCCCCGTTCCCAGAACGCCGACATACACATTGTGGATGCCATTAACCGTACCACTTGGTTTTGCTCCTGTGTGCTATCTATACAAACCTCAATTATATTGATCTAAAAAATTGTAGAATCAAGGTTAGTAAAAAGGAGGTGATTTTGCCGCGCGGATGGCGGGGGAGGTTTCTTATTTTCGGAGGACGTTGTCCTAGCGGTTTGCTAACATGCAGTCCCACGTGTCAGTGCTTTACCAAGCAGATTCGCGTCCCACATGAGGCAGAACAATGGCAGAAGCAACACGTGGTTAAGTTGAAGGAGATGAGGGAGAAGCGGATTCAGCAACGAGTGAAATGATGGTTGCTTTGTCCCTCCAACTTCATTTTTTAGCATTATTACTTCGTCCCTCCAACTTAACTGTGGGAAAGGTGCAGCTTTGTGATTTGACGCCTCATTGCTCATTACTACGCCGACGCCATGACTGGGGTGCTTCACCCCAGCTGCTCTGCACTATATTCCCGTATGGCACGTGGACTCGGTAGCTTGATGTCCCACATGTAGGCAAAAGGGACTAGAAGATTTATGAAAGCGAGCGCTCCACTCTTACGACGGAGGAGTAGACGACACGACGACCCAGTGAACTGTCACTTGTACTGTATAGTACTATAGTTTTGTTGTTTCGCATGATCCATCAATACAAACCCGATTAAATAGGAAAGGGTGAGATTTTTCCCGCGCGGTAGATGATACCAGCCATACATTTCAAAGGCAATTTTAATGTATGCAAACTGAATAATTATAAGTAACAATATGATATCTAGTAAAACTAAAAACACATATGGTTTATTGTGTTAGAGTGTAGTAGTAGTGTTGTAACATGCGAGAACGGGTAGAGATGTAGTTTTGGAGGGCCTACAGAGAGAAAAGCGTAATACGGTCACCGAACTTCAGAATAAGCTGATTACGGTCACTATATACGTTTTGCGGTGATTATACGGTCGCTTGCTCATGGTTCAGCATCGGATTGCACTTTGTTGACCGGCCAAATAGTCTGCGTGGCGCCATGTTGACTAGTTAAATTGACCACATTCCTTGTGGGTCCCACTTGTCAGTTCGCATAGGGAAAAGGTCAGATAAACACAAATTTACACAGGCACGACAAGGCTCCAACCCATGCGCGGGAATCACCTGGTTGTGTATGTGTCTGTCAGGGCCTGATGTGTGCGCATGCACGTGTAGGTTGAGCACTTGAGCGTGAGAGTGTGTGTTGGTCGTGTGGTGTACTGGTGTGTGCATGCATGCTTGCGTGTGTGCGTGTGAGTGTTGCCTGCGTGCGTGGCTGCGTGTGTACATGTGAGTGTTGCATGCGTGCGTGGGTGCATGTGTTTGTGTGAGTGTTGCATGGATGCAGTTCGTGCGCATGCGTGTGTATGTGTATAATCACCATACCAGCTCCTGTGTGTTAAAAAAGACGACTCAACATACCAATACAAGGCCACCTTGTCCGCTGTGCCCGCGGTCATGACTTCGGACCACCGCCCAAATATATTTTTGTCGTTTGTTTTCATTCTTACTAGCAAGATGCCCGTGCGTTGCACGTAACATCAAGATGCATTTGTATGACTTGTTTATCTTGTGAGAGAAAAGGATGAACGAGGGAAGGCCTTATTTGCAAATGTGGAGAGGTGTATGGGTACCTTTTTGCAAAATTGCCATAGTTTCTTTCCAATCCGTCAGATAAATCGGATGACCTATATTGCAGGATGGCAGGCACACCATCATCACCAACTCTGTTTTTTATAAGAGTGTATTTTATGTATTTTATAAGAGTGTAGATGTAGAGTAGACACAAGTCGACAGGTGGGAACGATGGTAGTGAGATAATGTGATGCAACACTAGAGGTGCCACGTGGAGCGTTTAACTAGTCAACTAGTCATGTCATGAGCAAATACAGAGTTGTACGGTGAGCCCGTGACTGTATAATAACCACTAAACATAAATGGTGACCGTAATGAGTGGATTCTTAAGTCCAATGTGCGTATCGTGCTTTCGCTTCAAATACAATGATCCTCATTGCATATATCGCGAGAGAAAGATGAAACATGCGTGAATTTTCTGGGGGCTTACTTTTAGAGGACCCGGAGATAGTTTTGTGTGCATACGTGAAAGGGGCGTACAAGGGGGGTATGCAATGGAGAGAGAGATGCTCTTCATTTCTCTTTATTATGACTAACTGTGTATATAGTATAAAAATATACAAATTCATAGTGCGGAATAAATATCATTGTGGGCACCATGCAAAGCAAATTAGTGTTCGTACTCCTCCATATAACTTTGTAATGTTGTCTATATGTAGAAACTCTAAAATAATTTTTTGGCCACACTTTATTCAAAAGGAATGTTGTATACGAAATAAACGTTAAGAGAAGGCTTTTTAGATCAATGGGGTACGTGATGTAACATGTGTGAATGTGTAGTTGATGCATTTGGCGGGGCCTAGAGAGGTATGTGTGTGTATTACATATTCGAGAGAGGCATGGATAGAGGGGCCGACGGGGGGGCGGGGGAGAGATAGCACGAGAAATGAGAGTGGTCTAGAGAGAGAGATACGAATATGACGTCACGACGAGAGATTCCTTTCCCTTGAGTGTGTATATGCAAGGGGGGAGGGAATAGAGGCACCAGGAGAAATTTTCTATGTGTGTGGTGTTTGAGTTGGTATGTGTGGGTGTGAGAACATAATGAGACGTGGGGGCAGAGGGTGTGTCACCGCGTGAGGTCCGGTGGGTCGAGGTGAGCCCTTCGTTCGGTTCCGTCCTGCACCACATTGGTCGGCCCGTGACGCATTTAGGAAGACCCATGGATGACTAGTCGTACAAGACAAAGATAGTAAAATTGTGAATGACTCTGTTTCCACTGACAAAGCCGGCTAGGATTTGTAACCCTAGGTTCTCAGACTAAGGTAACCCCTTTATCTCTGATATTACTATTCATCCAACCTAACTTTAAGGGGCATCCTATAGAATGCTCTGTTAGAATCATACTCATCGATTAGGAAGAGAGGTGTGAGAGACATGCCTACAGATAATGTGCGTACATGAGACACGTAGGTAGGTCCATGTATATAGAAAGGGTCGATGGGGATTGCGCGTGTGTATGTTTTCGAGAGGAAGAGTGCTTGTGATAAAGGTTAGTGAAAACAGTTGTAAATGGTTACGAGAGGGAGGGAGGGTAATATCTAGAGCATGTGTGCGAGAAAGACACCTCGGGAGAGAGTGTGTGAGCATGTGTGAGAGACCACCGATGGAGAGTGAAAGTACACGTAAAATACTACTGTACACATTGATTAAAGATATAAATTGTATCCAAATATTAGGATGGGATCATGATATTTGCAATTCGCGTAAGGAGCGGTCATTGATCCATCAGACATCTAGATTCTATCGAATTTGAGCATGTCTATGTTATTATTCGACACAATTGATCCACATAGTTAGTATTTTGAACTCCAGATAATGCATCGCTTTAGCAATTGAATATAAACGTGAGTATAGTTCATGTTGTGTGTGTAAAGCACATTATACATACGAAAGTTACACAATGAACATTATAAATAGCTACCTATGAACTAGCATACATTTGAATTCAACTTAAGGCGGTTTAAAAAAATCGAATTCAACATGAAGTCCATTCAATTATTTGAATTTGATTTCATGGCATTTGTAAACCATACCTAAATTATGGGGGCACCAATCTTTGCTCTGATTTTGTACATAATAGCATATGTAGTCGTGTACAAAATAGATTCAAATTTAGCTCCTCCATTCCAAAATAATCGTAGTTATAGGATTTTCAAGTGTCAAAATTTCAAAAAGAACCGAATAATTTAATGAGGTTTTCAAACATACAAGGTCAAATATAACGTTGTCTATTTAGGTCAATCCTCATAGTTCAAGAGTACTCTAAATGTGAATGCTTGTGTTTCAAAATTTCGAACGAAGCGCCAAAAGAGCCTAAACCGGGGTAGGTTTGTACAAGAAAATGTTTGGTAGTACAAGAAAATTACGTTTCTAATAATAACTCCGACCCGTGAAACCTACCGGCCCGACGTCCAAAGGTCTAAACCGGGGTAGGTTTGTAGCTTCATCTAGACGCCACGCAACCGCCTCCGAAAAACATTCATACGCAATGGCTGCCTAAGCACACATGTGCGCGGCCGAAATCGCTCCCGCCCACTATTTGGGACACCCGGGATCACCATCCTACCCCCGACCCGCAGTAGGTCCGAAATTTAAGAGGGGGGAAAAGTTTGTACTTTCCACAAATTTCAAACAAGCGTGTCCCATCTTCTGTTCGAAAAAGCCAAAAACAAGCGCGTCCCAGACCGAAACATGGTTCCCCCCACCTGTCCGATTCCCCATTCATACTCCGTGGGCGCCAAAACTACCTCTCCACCAGCCGCGAAACCCCAGCGTCCTCCGTCTGCCACCCCATCCCACCCATCAACCGCCGCCCTCCTCCATCATGCCGGAGCCGATACCCCGATGTCGACGTCCACCACAACCTCAACCGCAATGCCCTCCATGGCTAGTAGTTGAAGCCGAGGCCGAGCAGTCTGTACCCGAGCCAGTTCAACCACGCCGTCCTGCGCCTCACCGCTGCCGCTCCAACTTCACCACCGTCCACCGCACCGGAGCTGCTCCTGCTACGCCGTCCTTCACCGCCTCGGATCTGCTTCCCCTCCGCCGATATACGGCCACGACAACACAGTCAACAATTTGGCCATGGGTTTGTCCAAGGAACAATGGCTCTTCAAAACATCGGTTCCCCCGGGAAAAACAAGAAGATCGCTGTGACATATTGACACCACGCTGGCAACCGATACGGGTACTCCTCTTCCCTTATTCGTGCAAATCTTACGTGTCTACTTACACGGTATTCATCCCACAGAAGACACTAGTTGACCGCTTCTTCTTTATACTAGATGTTCCTAGTAACTCGCGATGCACAAGGTTTCTCCTCATATACTATTTCACCTTAGCTAGAGGTCCATCGCCCCCTGAATTTCAATTTCTGGCCAGTTGATTCCCAATTAACGGAAGCATTCCCCAGCGTAACAGGTGCTAGTACGCCTATTACGCTGGGGAAGCAGCGCCTTGGTGTTTATCTTAGGGGCGTGTGCGGCCTAGATCTACTGGCGCCCGATCTGGAGACTGGAGGTCGGCCGGGATCAAAGGATGGCCTGGGGGCGCTGCCAAGCACGGCGGTGGTGTGAGGTCGAGGGGAGGGCGGGGCGGCGGAGGCAGGGGTCTGGGCCGGTGGTCGCTGGCGGTTCGAGAAAGATCGTCAGCAGTGACTAGCGGGAGGTAGACGAAGGCCATCTGCCCGTTCCTTATAGATCGAATGGTTCATTAAAAAAATCAACTGACTATTTATTTTCAGTCGACTGTTATCTTAGATATGACCACATGTGGTGGTGTACTGGAGGAGTACCTGCATTTCCTATGCTCATATATTACAAAATCATACGGAGTAGAATCTAATTTTGTTTGCCATGCAATGTTGTAGAGCTATCATATGCCTCCTTTCATTTATTTTTCACCCACCTGCTATCTGCTACTTTTACAGTGCACTAGTTCTGCACACACTTCACCCATACTCTCACTATTGTGTTTTTATGCAAGGGTATTTCAGAGTCTGCCAAAAGAGAAGCAGCAAAGAAAAGAGAGAAGTCGCGCCAGCTTTCTTCACGGGTATGCACGACACGTTATAGCGCTATAAAGGGTGCAGTGTCAGCAGATGGAGACGGTAAACGTAGCTCTGGAGTTGATGACCTCACTCGCAATGAACCACCATCCCAGGTGCTTGCTTTAACTTCGCGGTGTCATATGTGGTTGCATGTTCCATATGGTGTCTAGCTTGTATTCGAAAGGCCGAAGTCGGTCTGATAAGGAAAGATATTTTTTTACATGAACCACCATCCCGTGAGACAAATAGCTAGTCAGGGCACTGGCCGAGCCAGTGACAAGCCCAGCAAAGATAGGCACCACCTGGAAGCCAACTAAAAAGCTACGATGGTGGCGAAGCAGCCCGCTTCCCACCAGGCTCTCAGGTCCTAGATGATCATGTTCACCACTCCAGCCGGATGTCTAGCTTGTATTGCTTCCAATTTGGTTAAATTGCATCTGCTTAGCTTACACATTATACCTTTGAATATGACATGCCTTTCTGTTTTTGGTACATACTAGTACATCTGTGTATTAACCATGTTCTTACATCAAAACTAATGTTCTTGTGTATCCCTCATCAATCACTTATGACGAGGCAGGTAGGCAAGGGGACTACTACTCATTTAAAGAATGCAACGTCAGCCTCCCGACATGATTATCAAGAAACAGAAATGCTAGATGAAGATAGTGAACGTAGCTCTATAGTTGATTACAACATTTCCCCTACACTAGCATCGCAGGTGCTTGCTCTAACTTGGCAGCGTGATATGTGGTTGCATGTTGCATATGGTGTCTAGATTGTAATTCTTCCAATTTGGTTAAACTGCATGTGCTAGTCTGCTTAGCTTATACATTATACCTGTTTAGTACATAGTACATCTGTCTATTAAGCATGTCCTTACAGAAAACTATTGTTTTTTTGTATCCCGCATTAATCAATATGACGAGACACCTTTAGTATATGCAGTGCGATATTAGTTGCATCTTTCATATGATTTATAGCATGCGCTGCTTTTAATTTGTTGAAATTCCATTTATGATGGGATGCTTTAACTTGGCAGAGTCATATTGGTTGCATCTTTCATGTGGTGTCTAGCTTGCATTGCTTCTTATTTGCTGGAATGGTTTCCGCTTAGTTTACACAAACAGTTGTGAACATGCCATGCCGTCCTGTTTTTCGTACATATTCCATCCTAGTATCATGTGTTTGCCTTACATCAAAGTAGTGATTGTTAGTATGATGCATGAATGAGTTGTGAAGAGAGAATTTTATTGCTTTTTCTTATCGGTTTTACTTGACAATTCAAAATCAGTAAAGCGGAAGGAAGTTAGCAAGGCAGCGGATAAAGGTGCTCCTTCCTAACGGAGGGCCTCTATAGTTTCTACTCCTCCACACCCTAAGATGATTTCCAAGACAACACATGCATAGACACTCAACAAAGCTGTGTTTATGATGAGCACGTCTCCCCTAGTGCAGCATCACCGGTGCTCCCTCTAACTTGGCACTGTTATATGTGGTTGCATGTTATGTGTGATATCTAGCTTGTATTGCTTCTAATTTTGTTGAATTCCATCTGCTTACTTTACACATTATACTTGAATAAGACACGTGTTCCTGTTTCCAGAACATACAATATATGTCTATCACACCATGTTCTTACATCAAATTACTAGTGTTGTGTAACCTGCAACAATCACTTATCATAAGACACATTTGACTTCGGAGTGTGATATAGGTTACATCTCACATTCTTGTCTAGCTTGTACTACTAATTTGTTGAAATGGCACTTATGACGAGACAGTTTTAACTTGGTAGAGTGATATTCGTTGCATCTTTCATATGGTGTCTAGCTTTCATTGCTTCTAATTTGTTGAAATGCCTTCTCCTTAGTTTACACATCATAAGCTGTGAATATGCAATGTTGTGAATATGCAATGGCACTAATGACGAGAGACCTCTAACATGGTAGTGTCATGTTGTTTGCATCTTGCATATGATTTATTTCTTGTACTGCTTCACATTTGTTTAAATGCCAGTTATGACGAGACACTATTAACTTGGCAGAGCGATATTTGTAGCATCTTTCATATGGTGTCTACCTTCCATTCCATTGCTTCTAATTTGGTGAAATGTCTTCTTCTTAGTTTAGATATCATAGTTCTGGTTATCTCTTCCGTCCTGTTTTTCATACATATTACATCCTCCTATCATGTGGTTGTCTAACATCAAAGTTCAGTTCTTCTGCATCACGCATCAATTTGTTCTGAAAAACTAAATTTTTATTCGTTTTTCTTGTCGGCTTGACTTAACATGGCACAGAGAAAGAGGAAGAAACACATAATGGCAGGGAATGAGAAGCGGATGAATCCTGCAGATTCTGCTAGTACTGATGGTGCAATAGAAGGTCAAAGTCCAGCGGAAAATTCTACAAACACGCCATCCCATGCTACACGAGCTGCAAAAAAAGCCAAACAGAAACAAATAGCTGCCACCAAACAAGCAGAGACAGCCCTAGTTCTTGCAACACCTACCACAGTACTACCAGCTGCACGACTTACTCATGCGTCAACTGAGCTAGCAGCACGTTCCCAAGCTCCCTTTCCACCTGACACTACTTCCCAAGCACTCTTGACACAAGACGAGTTGGCAATATCAGATGAACCTTGTGATCTTAAACAACAAGAAGGTAGTTGCTGGAGTCAAGTTACAATTGCATGCTTCTTTATATGTAATCTCACAGTTTGATGTACACTAACACTTCCTATGTTCGTTGTTGGACTAGCACCTAGGCGCAAGAGGAAACAAACATCAGGGATATTTCTCGATAGGTTAACTAAATCTAGAGGAGGAAGAATGGAGATCCGTTTTAAGGCACGTTTAAAAAGGCCACGTGATGCTACACAGTCAGCCAAGTTAGTATCAGAGGTAGCGGTTGCCGTTAGGTGTCATGTACGTATCCTCCCAACATGGATTCAGTACAAGAATGACAAAGACGAAACCCAGTTCAACACCTTCCTCGACCATTTATCTGTAAGTATGGTTATGTATGGAAACTAGTAATATCGTCTTGCTCTGTCCCATACTTTCTAGGTTACTGATAATGAGACTCCCATAATTTTCAACAGATGAGGTTCAAGTTGGATAGCCAAGATGATGCAACTAGACAAGCTTGCACCCATGTTTTCAAGTCTGCTCTGCGACAATATCGGTATAACTTGAGGAAGACTCACTTTGAAGGCAAGGCTAACAGTGAACTTTCCCAAACATCTCCAGTGGAAAATATATCGGATGAAGACTGGAGGGGCCTTGTTAAACACTAGTCTGATCCGAAGTATTAGGTACATTATATATATGTGATCAGATCACATGTTGAAGTCCTATTTATGCATGTGCCACACAAATCTATCTTCTTGTACGAAAGTGAAATTCCAACAGACGACAGGATCTCGTAGCTATATTGCACACTGCAAGGCTCTTGTAATTAGCTGCTGTTTCACTCTTTTCGTTGTACCATATTATCAGATATATATTGACTTGTTCGAAATGTAGAGTAAAGCCCGCAAGGACCAAAAAGTACCTGAACCAAATGTTGTGGAAATCTTCAAGGACTGTCACACCAGCAAGAAGAAGGGCATGACTACACCAGTCAAAGCCGCTGTTCTAAGTCCTTAATCCTCATGCCTTTTAACTACTACTTACTCTGACTTGTGCCTTGAACTGCATGGTTTCCAGCCAATGTCTATTACTCTTTTCAATTTTATACACAATTGTCTTAGCGTATCATTGCACCTTACAAGGTTTAAAAGAGAGGAGTGATGTTCCTTTGATCTTGACCCGTAATCTAGTTCCATGCTGGACTTGCCCACACAACGTTACAATTGCCTGTTTGTCTGTTCTCAGTTGTTTTGTGATATGAATGATGTCATACTATGCTTACCGTATTATAAACTTTGTCTCTTTATCCTTAGCCCTCAAGACAATATGAAGAAATAGACAATACATTAGCAATGGTACATGGTCATATGTTTGGAACCTGGTTTTATTATGTACTTTGCAATAAAATACAACTAATATTTTACATGGGTTCACCAGAATAAGTTATGTATATAGACCAAAGCTATTTTGTTTGGTTTTGCTGCCTCCTTAATATCTTCTGTTCTGGTACTACTAATGTACAACCTCAACTATAACCGCCACCTTCTGAAGGTGGCGAGGCAACTATAACCGCAATGCGAGCTCTTGCTGCAGTGGGTCAGTACCTGTCCACTAACAGTGCCAAAAGCACGTTCCTGCGTAATACTAGGTTGGTTGTTAAGGCAATATCATCCAAACTGCCTCATGATCAAGATATGCAAGCTCAAAGCAATGTTGTATCTGCGCTCCAGACACAAGTCCATTCCCTAACAGAGACCCTTTGTGAAACAAGGAGAGACATTGTTCGATGTCGTCAAGATATGCATGGTTTTGAAACCAGACTATCAGACATTTGCTATGTTGTTCAGGAGCCTAGGGGAAATGAAGGCGAGGGTTATGGTGCTCCATCGGACAATACAACATGAAAACGTAACAATCAGGTCAAATGAACTGAGCTTCTGAACTTTTGGTGGTGCATTTATCTGCTAGATTGTTAAGTTTTATGCCAACCTTCCTTTTGTTATATAGTTGTAATTTGTTTTGGTGCGATACAAAATTTATTCTTAACGTGCAACCACCAGCTGAAGAAAACAGCAAGCCATTTTTGTATAGTGTAGGGTGTTCCCTATATTTGCACTAGTGGCAATCTTTGATGCCGAGTGGATGTAATCTATGCAATCGCCTTAATAGCCTGGCGTTAGTTTCGGCCTTATTTATTTCCTAGTCTTCTTTTTCCCTGGTTTGCTAGTGGCCGCAACTACCATGGGCCATATACGGGCCGTAGGATCCATGGGTCTCCTACGGGCCGTCGATAAATGGGCCTCCAATAGGGCCGTAGAATCGGTCGGCCTTGGGTCGTCGGATAAATGGGTCTACATGGGCCGTAAATGGGCATAATTGGTATCGGCCCAGCACGGTAATGGGCCGTTAACAGGGCGTAGCACAACAAAGGCTTAATTCTGTCACGGGCATAACGGGTCGTTAATGGGCCATAATATAGGACGGGCTGGAAACAGCGCAACGGGTTAATAGGCCAGAAACGGGCCGACTCTTGCCATGGGCCGAATTTGGCCCATTAGGGTAACAGGCCAGTAACGGGCCGACTCTTGCCATGGGCCGAATTTGGCCCATTAGGTGAACAGGCCAGAAACGGGCTGACTCTTGCCATGGGCCAAATTTGGCCCATTAGGGTAACAGGCCAGTAACGGGCCGACTCCTGCCATGGGCCGAATTTGTCCCATTAGGGGAACAGGCCAGTAACGGGCTGGAAGTAATCGAGGGCCTAAAAGGAGCCCAAGAACGTATGGGCCGTCAATAGGCCGAAAGCTAACACGGGCTGGAAATGGCCCATGTAAACCACGGGCCGTTAACGGGTACAAAGAAAATTACTGTTCATTATGGGCTAGAGTCACCGTGGGCCTGTAAAGGGCCGAAAGATACAAAGGCCTCATATGGCACGAAAGACGTCGTGGGCCATACATGGGCCGAAAGTGAAATGGGCTGGTGTTATATTCGACGGCCCACATGACGTTGTTGGGCCGATTTCCTTCAGGGCCTAACGGGTCGTGAGTTAACGGGCCGTAAAATGGGCTATTTGCAAAGAGACCATTAACAGGCTTTTCATGGGCCAGCCCGTTAACTTTTGAAAAAGTCAAACGGGCTGGCTTTGTAAGCTAAATGGGCCAGTGGTGGGCCGTGGCACGTGTCGACATAACATAGGCGCCTATCTGACCCACTGACGAGCTAACACGTGTTTCATCCGTCCAATAAGAATTTTACACGTAGAAATTTCCCATTGGTCGGGGCTGTTAACGGGTTATCGGATCCAAAACCCGACCCGATAGCTTAATGGCATTCCGTTACGGTGGATGCCACGTGTCGGTCACCCTTGACGAAAGCACTTCTATGACGCGCGATTTATCGTCATGGAAGTGGACACTTTTGTGATGATAATTTTGGTAATTCCACGGAACACTTCTACGACAGCACAGGTATGACTATCTTGATTCTGTCATAAATTTGTCATGGATGTACATGCATGACAAAAAACGCGACGTATTGTGACAAACACGTATCATCACGGAAGTGTATTTTTTTTGTAGTGAACCCTAGGCGCCTTGGGCTCCTTGGGGGGCGCACTAGCCCACTAAGGGGCTGGTTCCCACCCATTTCATCCCTTTTGGTCCCCCGGGGCAGGTGACCCCACCCGGTGGACCCCCGGAACCCTTTCGCTGGTCCCGGTACAATAATGATGACCCCCGAAACCTTTTCGGCGACTGAAATTGGACTTCCCATATATAAATCTTCACCTCCGGACCATTCCAGAACTCCTCATGACGTCCGGGATCTCATCCGGGACTCCGAAAAACTTTCGGTAACCACATACAATTCCCATTATAACTCTAGTGTCACCGAACCTTAAGTGTGTAGATTCTACGGGGTTCTGGAACCATGCAGACATGACCGAGACACCTCTTCGGCCAATAACCAATAGCGGTATATGGATACCCATATTGGCTCCCACATGTTCTGCGATGATCTCATCGGATGAACCATGATGTTGGGGATTCAATTAATCTCGTATGCAATTCCCTTTGTCCATCGGTATGTTACTTGCCCGAGATTCGATCGTCGGTATCCCCATACCTTGTTCAATCTCGTCACCGGGAAGTCTCTTTACTCGTTCTATAACACATGATCCCGTGGCTAACTCATTAGTAACATTGAGCTCATTATGATGATGCATAAATGAGTGAGTCCAGAGATACCTCTCTGTCATATGGAGTGACTAATCCCAGTCTCGATTCATGCCAACCCAACAAACACTTTCAGAGATACCTGTAGTGCACCTTTATGGTCACTCAGTTACGTTGTGACGTTTGATACACCCAAAGCATTCGTACGACATTCGGGACTTGCACAATCTCATGGTCTAAGGAAATAATACTTGACATTAGAAAAGCTCTAGCAAATGAACTACACGATCTTGTGCTATGCTTAGGATTGGGTCTTGTCCATCACATTATTCTCCTAATGATGTGATCCCGTTATCAACGACATCCAATGTCCATGGTCAGGAAACCACAACCATCTATTGATCAACAAGCTAGTCAACTATAGGCTCACTAGGGACATGTTGTGGTCTATGTATTCACATGTGTATTATGGTTTCCAGTTAATACAATTATAGCATGAACAATAGACAATTATCATGAACAAGGAAATATAATAATAACCATTTTATTATTGCATCTAGGGCATATTTCCAATAGTCTCCCACTTGCACTAGAGTCAATAACCTAGTTACATTGTGATGAATCGAACACCCATAGAGTTCTGGTGCTGATCATGTTTTTCTCATGGAAGAGGTTTAGTCAACGGATCCGTGACATTCAGATCCGTGTGTACTTTACAAATATCTATGTCTCCATCTTGAATATATTCATGAATGGAGTTGAAGCGGCGCTTTATGTGCTTGGTCTTGTTGTGAAACTTGGGCTCCTTGGCAATGGCAATAGCTCCAGTGTTGTCATAGAAGAGAGTCATTGGGCTCGACGCATTGGGAATCACTCCTAGGTCGGTGATAAACTCCTTCATCCAGACTCCTTCATGTGCTGCTTCTGAAGCAGCTATGTACTCTGCTTTACATGTAGATCCCGCCACGACGCTTTGCTTGCAACTGCACCAGCTGACTGCCCCACCATTCAAAATATACACGTATCCGGTTTGTGACTTGGAGTCATCCGGATCTATGTCAAAGCTAGCATCAACGTAACCCTTTACGATGAGCTCTTCGGCACCTCCATAAATGAGAAACATATCCTTAGTCCTTCTCAGGTACTTCAGGATATTCTTGATCGTTGTCCAGTGTTCCATTCTAGGATCACTTTGGTACCTCCCTACCAAACTTATGTCAAGGTTCACATCAGGCATGGTACACAACATGGCATACATAATAGAGCCTATGGTTGAGGCATAGGGGATGACACTCATCTTTTCTCTTTCTTCTGCCGAGGTCGGGCATTGAGTTGCGGTCAATCTCACACCTTGCAATACATGCAAGAACCCCTTCTTGGACTGATCCATATTGAACTTCTTCAATGTCTTGTCAAGGTATATGCTTTGTGAAAGACCAATGAGGCATCTCGATCTATCTCTATAGATCTTGATGCCTAATATGTAAGCAGCTTCTCCAAGGCCCTTCATTGAAAAACGCTCATTCAAGCAGGCCTTTATGCTTTCCAAAAGTTCTATATCATTTCCCATCAACAGTATGTCATCCACATATAATATGAGAAATGCTACAGAGCTCCCACTCACTTTCTTGTAAATACATGCTTCTCCATAAGTCTGTATAAACCCAAACACTTTGATCACTTCATCAAAGCGGATGTTCCAACTCCGAGATGCTTACACCAGCCCATAGATGGAGCGTGGAGCTTGCATACCTTGTCGGCATTCTTAGGATCGACAAAACCTTCTGGTTGCATCATATACAATTCTTCCTTAAGGAAATCATTTGGGAATGCCGATTTGACGTCCATTTGCCAGATCCCATAATCATAGAATGCGGCAATTGCTAACATGATTCAGACAGACTTCAGCTTCACTATGGGTGAGAAGGTCTCATCATAGTTAACTCCTTGAACTTTTCGATAACCCTTAGCGACAAGCCGAGCCTTATAGACCGTCACATTACCATCTGTGTTGGTATTCTTCTTAAAGATCCACTTATTCTCTATGGCTTGCCGATCATCGGGAAAGTACACCAAAGTCCATACTTTGTTCTCATACATGGATCCTATATCGGATTTCGTGGCTTCAAGCCATTTGTTGGAATCCGGGCCCGCCATCACTTCTTCATAGTTTGAAGGTTCACCGTTGTCTAACAATATGATTTCTAGGACAGGGTTGCTGTACCATTCTGGTGCGGAACGTGTCCTCGTGGACCTACGAAGTTCAGTACCAACTTGACCCGAAGTTTCATGATCATCATTAACTTCCTCTCTAGTCGATGCAGGAACCACAGAAACATCTTCCTGTGCTACGCTACTCTCCGTTCAAGAGGGGGTACCTCATCAAGTTCTACTTTCCTCCCACTTACTTCTTTTGAGAGAAACTCTTTCTCCAGAAAGGATCCATTCTTGGCAACAAATATCTTGCCTTCGGATCTGAGGTAGAAGGTATACCCAATAGTTTCCTTAGGGTATCCTATGAAGACGCACTTTTCCAATTTGGGTTCGAGCTTTTCAGGTTGAAGTTTCTTGACATAAGCATTGCATCCCCAAACTTTCAGAAACAACAGCTTAGGTTTCTTCCCAAACCATAATTCATACGGTGTCGTCTCAATGGATTTAGATGGGGCCCTATTTAAAGTGAATGCGGCACTCTCTAAAGCATAACCCCAAAATGATAGCGGTAGATCAGTAAGAGACATCATAGATCACACCATATCCAATAGAGTGTGGTTATGACGTTCAGACACACCATTACGCTGAGGTGTTCCAGGCGGCGTGAGTTGTGAAAAAATTCCACATTTCCTTAAGTGCATGCCAAACTCGTGAATCAAGTATTCTCCTCCACGATCAGATCGTAACAACTTTATTTTCCTCTCACGTTGATTCTCTACCTCGCTCTAAAATTCCTTGAACTTTTCAAAGGTCTCAAACTTGTGTTTCATTAAGTAGACATACCCATATCTACTTAAGTCATCAGTGAGGGTGAGAACATAAGGATAGCCACCGCGAGCCTCAACGCTCATTGGACCGCATACATCAGTATGTATTATTTCCAACAAGTTAGTTGCTCGCTCCATTGTTTCGGAGAATGGAGTCTTGGTCATCTTTCCAGGAGGCATGGTTCGCACGTGTCAAATGATTCATAATCAAGAGACTCCAAAAGTCCATATGCATGGAGTTTCTTCATGTGTTTGACACCAATATGACCAAGGCGGCAGTGCCACAAGTATGTGGGACTATCATTATCAACCTTACATCTTTTGTCACTCACACTATGAATATGTGTAACATCACCTTCGAGATTCAATAAAAATAAACCATTGACCAGCGGGGCATGACCATAAAACATATCTCTCATATAAATATAACAACCATTATTCTCAGATTTAAATGAGTAGCCATCTCACATCAAATGAGATCTGGATACAATGTTCATGCTCAAAGCTGGTACTAAATAACAATTATTGAGGTTTAAAACTAATCCCGAAGGTAGATGTAGAGGTAGCGTGCGGACGGCGATCACATCGACCTTGGAACCATTCTCGACGTGCATCGTCACCTCGTCCTTTGCCAGTCTCCGCTTATTCCGTAGCTCCTGTTTTGAGTTACAAATGTTCACAACCGCACCGGTATCAAATACCCAGGAGCTACTACGAGCGCTGGTAAGGTACACATCAATAACATGTATATCATATATACCTTTGGCATTGTCGGTGTTCTAATCCGCTAAGTACTTGGGGCAGTTCTGCTTCTAGTGACCATTTCCCTTACAATAAAAGCACCTAGTCTCAGGCTTGGGTCCATTCTTTGGGTTCTTCCTGGCAACTGACTTACCGGGCGTGGCAACTCCCTTGCCGTCCTTATTGAAGTTCTTCTTACCCTTGCCTTTCTTGAAAATAGTGGTCTTATTCACCATCAACACTTGATGTTCCTTTTCGATCTCCACCTCCGCTGATTTCAACATCGAATATAACTCAGGAAGGGTCTTCTCCATCCCTTGCATATTGAAATTCATCACAAAGCTCTTGTGGCTAGGTGGAAGCGACTGGAGATTGTGTCAATGACCGAGTCATCTGGAAGATTAACTCCCAGCTGAGACAAGCGGTTGTGCAAACCAGACATTTTGATTATATGCTCGCTGACAGAACTGTTTTCCTCCATCTTACAACTGAAGAACTTGTCGGAGACTTCATATCTCTCGACCCTGGCATGAGCTTGGAAAACCATTCTTAGCTCTTGGAACATCTCGTATGCTCTGTGTTGCTCAAAACGCTTTTGGAGCCCTGGTTCTAAGATGTAAAGCATGCCGCATTGAACCAGGGAGTAATCATCACTAAGCGACTGCCAGGCGTTCATAACGTCTTGAGTTGCTGGGAAAATGGGTGCGTCACCTAGCGGTGATTCAAGGACATATGCTTTCTTGGAAGCTATGAGGATGATCCTCAAGTTATGGACCCAGTCCATATAGTTGCTTCCATCGTCTTTCAACTTGGTTTTCTCTAGGAACGCGTTAAAGTTGAGGGCAACATTAGCGTGGGCCATTGGGTCTACAAGATAGATTGTAAAGACAATTATAGACTAAGTTCATGACAATTAAGTTCATCTAATCAAATTATTTAATGAACTCCCACTCAGATGGACATCCCTCTAGTCATCTAAGTGATACATGATCCAAATCGACTAGGCCGTGTCCGATCGTCGTGAGACGGACTAGTCATCAATGGTGAACATCTCCATGTTGATCGCATCTACTATACGACTCATGTTCGACCTTTCTATATCTCATGTTCCGAGGCCATGCCTGTACATGCTAGGCTCGTCAAGTCTACCTAAGTGTTTCACATGTGTAAATCTAGCTTACACCCATTGTATGTGAACGTTAGAATCTATCACACCCGATCATCATGTGGTGCTTCGAAACAACGAACCTTCACAATGGTGCACACTTAGGGGGGACACATTTCTTGAAATTTTAGTGAGGGATCATCTTATTTATGCTACCGTTGTTCTAAGAAAATAAGATGTAAACATGATAAACATCACATGCAAATCATAAAGTGCCATGATATGGCCAATATTATCTTGCGCCTTCGATCTCCATCTTCGAGGCGCGGCATGACCACCATCGTCACCGGCATGACACCATGATCTCCATCATCGTGTCTTCATGAAGTTGTCTCGCCAACTATTACTTCTACTACTATGGCTAATGGTTAGTAATAAAGTAAAGTAATTACATGGTGTTTATATTGACTCGCAGGTCATACAATAAATTAAGACAACTCCTATGGCTCCTGACGGTTGTCATCCTTATCGACATGCAAGTCATGATTCCTATTACAAGAACATGATCAATCTCATGCATCACATATATAATTGATTACATCCTTTTGGCCATATCACATCACATATCATACCCTGCAAAAACAAGTTAGACGTCCTCTAATTGTGATGCATGTTTTACGTGGCTGCTATGGGTTTCTAGCAAGAACATTTCTTGCCTACGCAAAATCCACAACGGTGATATGCCAATTGCTATTTACCCTTCATAAGGACCCTCTTCATCAAATCCGATCCGACTAAAGTGGGAGAGACAGACACCCGCTACCACCTTATGCAACAAGTGCATGTCAGGCCGTGGAACCAGTCTCACGTAAGCGTACGTGTAAAGTCGGTCCGAGCCGCTTCATCCCACAATGTCGCCGAATCAAGATAGGACTAGTAACGACAAGCAAATTGACCAAATCATCGCCCACAACTACTTGTGTTCTACTCGTGCATAGAATCTACGCATAGACCTAGCTCATGATGCCACTGTTGGGTAACGTAGTAATAATTCAAAAAAAATCCTACGTGTCACCAAGATCAATCTAGGAGATTCTAGCAATGAGAGAGAGAGAGAGAGTGTGCATCTTCATACCCTTTAATATCGCTAAGCGAAAGCGTTACAAGGAACGTGGTTGATGGAGTTGTACTCGTGGAAATTCAAATCGTGGAAGATTCGATCTAGCGTCGAATGGACGGCGCCTCTGCGTTCAACACACGTACAGCCCGGGGACGTCTCCTCCTTATTGATCTAGCAAGGGGAGAGGAGAAGTTGAGGGAGAACTCCGGCAGCACGACGGCGTGGTGGTGGAGCTCGTGGTTCTCCGAGAGAGCTTCACCAAGCTCAACAGAGGAGGAGGAGGTGTAGGAGGGGAGGGCTGCGCCAGGGGCTGAGGTGCGGCTGCCCTCCCACCACCCTCTATTTATAGGGTGAAGGGGAGAGGGGGCCGGTCCCCTTAGATACATTTAGAGGGGCCCCCCTTAGATGCATTTAGAGGGGGGCGGTCGCCAAAGGGGGGGTGCTTGCCCTCCCAAGTTGGTGGGGGGCGCCCCCACCCCTAGGGTTTTAACCATAGGCGCCTTGGGCCCCTTGGGGGGCACACCAGCCCACTGAGGGGCTGGTTCCCACCCATATTCAGCCCTTTTGGTCCCTGTGGGCAGGTGGCCCCACCCGATGGACCCCCTGAACCCTTTCGGTGGTCCCGGTACAATACTGATAACCCCCGAAACCTTTCCGGCGACTGAAACTGGACTTCCCATATATAAATATTCACCTCCGGACCATTCCGGAACTCCTCATGACGTCCGGGATCTCATCTAGGACTCCGAACAACTTTCGGTAACCACATACAATTCCCAGTACATCTCTAGCGTCACTGAACCTTAAGTGTGTAGACCCTACGGGTTCGGGAACCATGCAGACATGATCGAGACACCTCTCCGGCCAATAACCAATAGCGGAATCTGGAATACCCATATTGGGTCCCACATATTCCAAGATGATCTCATCAGATGAACCACGATCTAGGGGATTCAATTAATCATGTATACAATTCCCTTTGTCCATTGGTATGTTACTTGCCCGAGATTCGGTCGTCGGTATCCCCATACCTTGTTCAATTTCGTCACCGGCAAGTCTCTTTACTCGTTCCGTAACACATGATCCCCGTGGCTAACTCCTTAGTCACATTGAGCTCATTATGATGATGCATTACCGAGTGGGCCTAGAGATACCTCTCTGTCATACGGAGTGACAAATCCCAGTCTCGATTTGTGCCAACCCAACATACACTTTCAGAGATACCTATACTGCACCTTTATGGTCACCTAGTTACGTTGTGACGTTTGATACACCCAAAGCATTCCTACGACATCCGGGAGTTGCACAATCTCATGGTCTAAGGAAATGATACTTGACATTACAAAAGCTCTAGCAAACGAACTACACGGTCTTATGCTATGCTTAGGATTGGGTCTTGTCCATCACATCATTCTCCTAATGATGTGATCCTGTTATCAACGACATCCAATGTCCATGGTCACGAAACCACAACCATCTATTGATCAATGAGCTAGTCAACTAGAGGCTCACTAGGGACATGTTGTGGTCTAAGTATTCACACATGTATTACGGTTTTCGGTTAATACAATTATAGCATGAACAATACACAATTATCATGAATAAGGAAATATAACCATTTTATTATTGCATCTAGGGCATAATTCCAACACCACTTGTAATTGTCCCACCTTATTAATGAAAAAAGAGTTACAGTGGGGGCCTTCCCCACTGTGTTTGCTCAAAAAAAGATGTTTGTCCATCCCACTGCCACTGATTGTTATTTTGTTTGATGAAGTTCTAGGAGAAATCTGAATTTTTTTCTTTTCTTGTCTTCTTGAAATATATACTAAAGGGAAATGATTAAAATCATCCGATTGATAACGGCGCCTGCGTCTGCCGGCTACGTGATCATCGGATCAAAATTTAATCAGATGGCTAAGGAGCAACATATTAATTAAACTAGATTTTGCAACTGACTTGTTGCAATCTCCCCCACCGCAACAAGTGATGTGTTGCGGGAAGACATCTATTGCACACAAAAATTTGCAACAAGAGCTCTGTTGCAAAAAAATCTCAAAAATACTCTACAACAAGACATCTATTGCAAAAAAAATCTGCAACACAACCTTTATTACAAATATTTCTACAACAAGACTTGTTTTGCAAAAGGGTTCTCGCAACACAACTTTTGTTGCAAAAGTGACAATGATGCTTGACTAGAGATTGTGTTAAATCAGATTGCTTGTAGAGCGGCGGATATTTTAGAAGATCCGCCAGCCGACGCATAGCACGACCGGTAGGTTTCAAAAAATGAAAATCAATGTGAGCTATCAGTTGTTATGGTTGAGTACCCGCAGCAACAAAACAAATTATGATGGTTGAGGCAAGAAAGCACAAACAATATTATATTATTTACAAACTTCTAAAGTTGTTGGAAATGGTATTTTCTACTCAATGAAATATGTGAATAATCAATGAGGAATAAACTGGGTGATGATTATTTGAAGAATTGCTTGGTTAAATTTGTCAAGAGAGAATTCTTCAAGCAAATGAAAGATGAGGATGTCGTCAATCTATTCCAAAAAGGGACCATAGAGTTATACCGTAATTTTCTTTGTTGTTTTGTAAACTTACTTAATTGTTAGAGATATTGCCACAATGATATTTTTCTACTATTATCGATATATGTTCATTGATGTTGCTAGCTTTCAATACATTTGTTGTCCTATCTAGTATATATTTACATTGCATTGCCAAAAAAATTAGCAATGAGCAAATTTCTAGCTCCGCCATTGGAATGCGCTGGAGCTGTTGATCGGCAAAGTGTGGGCGTCTGCTACCTCCTTGTCTCATCCTGTGGATGGCGCCCAGGCTTAAGTTGTTCTCTTCCAGCACGCCTATTTTGCTCTCATTTGTCGATCAGCGTGTCGTTTTATACTTTGGACCGGTGTGCCTGGTTGTTGGTCGTGATATTGTGTTAGTCCTTTGTTGTATCTGTTGGTGTTGTTCTCGCACTCTGACTGGTGGCTTTATTTATAAAGTTAGGCGTAGGTATTTCCTCTAAAAAGAAACCACTACTAGGGAAAAGGCTAGCAGTAGCGCCGGTTTTAGGTATAGCAGTAGCACGGTATACCGCACTACTGCTTCGGCGCTACAACTAAAGGGTGGCAGTAGTGTGGGTTGGCCCACACTACTGCTATACCTACTTAGCAGTAGCGTTTTCGGTAGAACGCGCTACTGGTAGTTACTAGCAACACGCCTCTCTACCCGTGTTACTTCTATTATTGTGTATTCTATTTCTTTTTTGTTTTATGTCGTATTCATACACCATTATACAAGTTTTCATACAGTAGCAATTTAGAGATTGTTTTTACATCATTGGGTAAAAGAACATTGGTGACTTTGGATCCATTCACTAGAAACTAATCCGCGGTTCTTTCACCCAATGATATAATAACTCATCATCATCATCATCATCATCATCATCATCATCATCATCATCATCATCATCATCATCATCATCGTCGTCGTCGTCATCATCATAATATCATTAACAACTTATCATCATAATACATCATTGTCATATAACAACTACTCATCATCATCATTTTTGTCCATGAGACATCATATAACAACTTGGTCAGTAGTTATAATAACAACTCCTCATCATCATCATCATCATCATCATCATCATCATAGTACTCATAATCACTACTCCTCCTCCTCCTCCTCATCATCATCATCAACTCTAACACATTGTAGCACATAATGAAAACTTCTCATCATCATCATAGTCATATATAATCAATACTAACTAATTGTTCTTAATACCTAGGACTTACTCCTCTCTCCTAGGTAAAATACCATAAAACAGATAAACCGGTCCATCTCCATAATGGAGAATGGTGATAAACCTATCTTCAACTTGTGGCTTGTGCACATTCATTCTGTCTCCAATTAGTTGTGCATGCACATTCATCACTTTGCTCCATTCTTTAATTTTGAGTCTTCCATCATTTGAAGAAATTGAGTAGCACTGTGGTAAGCCTTCGAAGTAGTTGGTCGTAAGCTAACCATATGCATATCACCTTTTGATACGTCCATTTTGCATCATGTTTTCCTACTGTTATTTATGTTGTTTTATTGTATAATAATGCTTTTTGGAGTAATTCTAATGCCTTTTCTCTCATACTATGCAAGGTATGCACCAAGGGGGGGAATTCTGGCAGCTGGAAATCTGGACCTCAAAAAGCTACGTCAAGCTACCTATTCTGCACAACTCCAAATGAGCTGAAACTCCCCGAGGATTTTTTATGGAATATTTAATAAATATTGGAGCAAATAAGTACCAGAGGAGGGCCACAAGGTGGGCACAACCCACCTGGGCGCGCCAGGAGGCCCAAGCGCGCCCTGGTGGGTGCTGCCCTCCTCGGCCCACCTCCGGTCCCCATCTTCTGGTATATTAGTCATTTTGACCTAAAATAATTGAGCATAGGACATTCGGGATGAAGTGTCGCCGCCTCGAGGCGGAACTTGGGCAGGAGCACTTTTGCCCTCTGGCGGAGCAATTCCGCCGGGGGAACTTCCCTCCCGGAGGGGGAAATCATCGTCATCATCATCACCAACAACTCTCACATCTTGGGGAGGGCTATCTTCATCAACATATTCACAGCACCAACTCCTCTCAACCCCTAGTTCATCTCTTGTTTCAATTTTTGTATCCAAACTATAGATTGGTGCTCGTGGGTGACTAGTAGTGTTGATTACATTTTGTAGTTGATTACTATATGGTTTATTTGGTGGAAGATTATAAATTCAGATCCATTATGCTATTCCATACCCCTCTGATCATGAGCATGTTTACCATTTGTGAGTAGTTACTTTCGTTCTTGAGGTCACAGGAGAAATCATGTTGCAAGTAATCATGTGAACTTGATATGTGTTCGATATTTTTATGGTATGTATGTTGCCATTCTCTTAGTGGTGTCATGTGAACGTCGACTACATGACACTTCTCCATATTTGGGCCTAAGGGAATGCATTGTGGAGTAGTTATTAGATGGTGGGTTTCGAGAGTGACAGAATCTTAAACTCCAGTTTATGCGGTATTCCTTAAGGGACCGATTGGATCCAAACGTTTAATGCTATGGTTAGAATTTGTTTTTAATACTTTTCTCGTAGTTGCGGATGCTTGCGAGAGGGTTAATCATAAGTAGGAGGTTCGTTCAAGTAAGAACATCACCTAAGCACCGGTCCACCCACATATCAAATTATTAAAGTACCGAATATGAACTAAGCCAACATGATGAAAGTGACTAGATGAAATTCCTGTGTACCCTCAAGAACATTTTTCTTATCATAAGAAACCGTTTTGGCCTGTACTTTTCCTCAAAAGGATTGGGCTACCTTGCTGCACTTTTGTTACTACTATTATTACTTGCTCATTACAAATTATCTTGCTACCAAACTACTCTGTTACTTACAATTTTAGCACTTGTAGACATTACCTTGCTGAAAACCACTTGTCATTTCCTTCTGCTCCTTGTTGGGTTCGACACTCTTACTTATAGGAAAGGGCTACAATTGACCCCATACACTTGTGGGTCATCAAGGCAATTTTCTGGCACCGTTGCCGGGCAGTGAAGTGCTCTTGGTAAGTGGAAATTGGTAAGGAAACATTATTACTACATGCTGAAATTTACTGTCACTTGCTGTATGGAAAACAATCCTTTGAGGGGTTTGTTCGGGGTATCTTCACCTCAACCAGAACCACAATTAATTACTCCTCAACCTACTGCACCTACTAAAAATATTGAATATGAAATTCCTTTGGGTATGGTTAGAACAACTGCTAGCTAATCCTTATGAAGGATATGGAACCGAACATCCTGATACGCACTTGATATATGTGGATGAAATTTGTGGATTATTTAAGCTTGCAGGTTTGCCCGGAGATGAAGCTAAGAAGAAGGTTTTCCCTTTATATTTGAAGGGAAAGGCATTGACATGGTATAGGCTATGCGATGACATTGGATCTTGGAATTGGAACCGTTTAAAATTGGAATTTCATAAGAAATTTTATCCTATGCATCTAGTTCATCATGATCGTAATTATATTTATAATTTTTGGCCTCGTGAAGGAGAAAGTATCACTCTAGCTTGGGGGAGGCTTAAGTCAATGTTATATTCATGCCCCAATCATGAGCTCTCGAAAGAAATTATTGTTCAGAATTTTTATGCTCGGCTTTCTTGTAATGATCAATCCATGCTCGATACTTCTTGTACTAGTTCTTTTATGAAGAAGACTATTCAATTCTGGTGGGATCTTTTAGAAAGAATTAGACGCAACTCTGAAGATTGGGAACTCGAAGAAGGTTAAGAGTCAGGTATTGAACCTAAGTTTGATTGTGTTAAATCTTTAATGAATATCGATGCTTTTCGAAAGTTTAGCACTAAATATGGACTTGACGCTGAGATAATAGCTTCCTTTTGTGAATCTTTTGCTACTCATGTTGACCTCCCTAAGGAGAAGTAGTTTAAATATCACCCACAAATTAAAGAAGAAGTTAAAGAACCAGTAAAAGCTAAAGAAGAAACTATTATTTGCAATGTTGATCCAGTTGTTCCCACTACTTATATTGAAAAATCACCTTTTCCTGTTAGGATGAAGGAACATGCTAAAGCTTCAACTGTGGTTAACAAAAGTTATGTTAGAACATCCAAACCTTCTAAACAAATCAAAGTTGAACCTAGTGTTTTTATGGTTAAAGATATCTTAGTGGATAATAGTGATGGGCATGTTATTTACTTCTGTGATGAAGCTTCTAGAATTGCTAAACCTGAAGAAAAAGATAAACATAAACCAGTTGTTGGCATGCATGTTGTCTCAGTTAAGATAGGAGATCACTGTTATCATGGGTTATGTGACCTAGGTGCTAGTGTGAGTGCTATTCCTTATACCTTATATGAATAAATTAAAGATGAAATAGCACCTGCTGAGATAGAAGGCATATATGTTACTATTAAACTTGCTAATAGAGATACTATATCACCAATTGGGATTCTTAGAGATGTTGAAGTCTTGTGTGGGAAGATAAAATACCCTACTGATTTTCTTGTTCTTAGCACCCCACAAGATGACTTTTGTCCCATTATATTTGGTAGACCTTTCTTGAACACCGTCAATGCTACAATAAATTGTGTGAAACAAACTGTCGGTGTTATCTTTGGTGATGAATCTCGTGACTTTAATTTTTTCAAGTTTAGTAAACAACCTCATAAGAAAGATTTGCCTAGCCACGATGAAATTATTGGTTTTGCTTCTATTGTTGTGCCTCCTATTGATCCTTTGGAACAATATTTACTAGACCATGAAAATGATTTGCATATGCATGTAAGAAATGAAATAGATAGAATCTTTTTCGAACAATAGCCTCTGCTTAAACACAATCTACCTACTGAAACTCTAGGAGGTCCTCCTCCACCTAAAGGTGATCCTGTGTTTGAATTAAAACAATTACCAGACACTTTGAAATATGCTTATCTTGATGAAAAGAAGTTATATCCTGTTATTATTAGCGCTAACATTTCAAAACATGAAGAAGAAAGATTATTGAAAGTTCTAAGGAAGCACATGTCTGCTATTGGATATACTCTTGATGATCTTAAGGGCATTAGTCCCACTCTATGTCAGCACAAGATTAATATGGAACCTGATGCTAAACCCGTTGTTGATCACCAACGTCGGTTAAATCCGAAGATGAAAGAAGTGGTAAGAACAGAAATATTGAAGCTTCTGGAAGCAGGTATAGTCTATCCTATAGCTGATAGTAGATGGGTAAGTCCTATTCATTGTATCCCTAAGAAGGGAGGTATTACTTTTGTTCCTAATGATAAGAATGAGCTTATTCCACAAAGAATTGTCACGGGCTATAGAATGGTAATTGAGTATAGAAAATTAAATAAAGCTACTAGAAAAGATCATTACCCTCTGCCGTTTATCGATCAAATGTTAGAAAGATTATCTAAGCACGCACATTTTTGCTTCCTTGATGGATACTCTGGCTTTTCACAAATACCTATTTTACAATCTGATCAAGAAAAGACCACTTTTACTTGTCCTTTTGGAACATTTGCTTATAGACTTATGTCTTTCGGTTTATGTAATGCACCGGCAACCTTTCAAAGATGTATGATTGCTATCTTCTCTGATTTTTTTGAAAAGATTGTTGAGGTTTTCATGGATGACTTTTCTGTTTATGGGAAGTCTTTTGATGATTGTTTAAGCAATCTTGGTCGAGTTTTGCAGAGATGTGAACAAACAAATCTTGTCTTGAATCGGGAGAAGTGCCACTTTATGGTTAATGATGGTATTGTCTTGGGCCATAAAATTTCTGAAACAGGCATTGAGGTGGACAAAGCCAAGGTTGATGCAATTGAGAAAATGCCATGTCCTAAAGATATCAAAGGTATTCGTAGTTTCCTTGGTCATGCTGGTTTCCACAGAAGGTTTATCAAAGACTTTTCTAAAATTTCTAGGCCTCTTACTAATATTTTGCAAAAGGATATTCCCTTTGTGTCTGATGATGATTGCATGGAAGCCTTTGAAACACTAAAGAAAGCCTTAATCACTGCACCTGTTGTTCAACCACCTGATTGGAACTTGCCTTTTGAGATTATGTGTGATGCTAGTGATTATGATGTTGGTGCTGTTCTAGGACAAAGAGTTGATAAGAAACTAAATGTTATTCATTATGCTAGTAAAACTCTAGACAGTGCTCAACGAAATTATGCTACTATTGAAAAAGAAGTCTTAGCAGTGGTGTTTGCTTGTGATAAATTCAGATCATATATTGTTGATTCTAAAGTAACTGTTTACACCGATCATGCTGCTCTAAAATACCTTATGGAAAAGAAAGATGCTAAACCTAGACTCATTAGGTGGGTTCTTCTTCTTCAAGAATTTGATTTGCATATCACTGATAGGAAAGGAGCAGAGAACCCCGTGGCTGATTACTTGTCTAGACTTGAAAATATTCTTGATGACCCACAACCAATTACTTATAGCTTCCGTGATGAACAATTAGCTGCAATAAATATTTCTCATAGTACACCTTGGTATGTTGACTATGCTAATTATATTGTTGCTAAATACATACCACCTAGCTTCACATACCAACAAAAGAAAAAAAATTCTTCTATGATTTAAGACATTACTTTTGGGACGACCCACATCTTTATAAAGAAGGGGTAGATGGTATTATTAGACGTTGTGTACCTAAGCATGAACAAGAACAAATCCTACGGAAATGTCACTCCGAAGCTTATGGAGGACATCATGCGGGAAACAGAACCGCTCATAAGGCATTGCAATCTGGTTTTTATTGGCCTACTCTCTTAAAAGATGCACGTAAGTTTGTCTCGTCTTGAGATGAATGCCAAAGAATAGGTAATATCGGTAAGCATCAAGAAATGCCTATGAATTATTCACTTGTTGTTCAACCATTTGATGTTTGGGGATTTGACTTCATGGGACCTTTTCCTTCCTCTAATGGGTATACACATATTTGGTTGCTGTTAATTATGTTACTAAATGGGTAGAAGCTATTCCAACCAGTAGTGCTGATCATAACACCTCTATTAAAATGCTTAAGGAAGTTATTTTCACAAGGTTTGGAGTCCCTAGATATTTAATGACTGATGGTGGTTCACACTTTATTCATGGTGCTTTCCGTAAGATGCTTGCTAAGTATGGTGTTAACCATAGAATTGTGTCAACTTATATTCCTCAGTCTAGTGGTCAAGTGCAACTTAGCAATAGAGAAATAAAACTAATCTTACAAAAGATTGTTAATAGGTCCCGGAAGAAATGGTCTAAGAAATTAGATGATGCACTTTGGGCTTATACAACAGCTTACAAAAATCCTATGGGTATGTCACCATACAAAATGGTTTATGGAAAAGCTTTTCATTTACCTCTTGAGTTAGAACACAAAGCATTTTGGGCAATAAAAGAACTTAATTATGATTTCAAACTTGCTGGAGAAAAGAGGTTATTTGATATTAGCTCATTGGATGAATGGACAACCAAGGCTTATGAAAATGCTAAGTTATTCAAAGAAAAAGTTAAAAGATGGCATGACAAAAGAATCCAAAAGCGTGAGTTTAAAGTTGGAGAATATGTTCTTTTGTACAACACTCATTTCATATTTTTTCCAGGAAAACTCCTCTCCAGATGGGAAGTCCCTATGTCATCGAAGAGGTCTACCGATTCGGAGCCATAAAAATAAATAATGTCGAAGGGACTAACCCGAAGGTTGTCAATGGGCAACGAATAAAGCACTATATCTCAGGTACGCCCATTAATGTTGAAAGAAATGTTATCCAAACTTTGACACCGGAAGAACACATAAAAGAATCCTTCCGGAACACCCTAGAATCATGAAAATAGGGAGGTACATGATACGGTAAGTAAACGGACCGCACAAATATTTTTTGTCAGTTTTGGAATATTTAGAAAATTAGGAAAATAAGAAACTTCCAGGAAAGTGACCCTGGTGGGCACGATACATAAGGGCACGCTAGGCTTACCTGGCGCGCCCAGGTGGGTTGTGCCCACCTCGGGTACTTACTGGTCTCTATTTTTCTTCCGTTTTGCTTGTTCCCCAAGATCAAAAAATCTATATATACCTCCCGAACATGTTAACCTCCGTATCATGGAGAAATCTCATGTTTTCTTTTCTCTCTATTTTCCTGTCAGATCTGGAATAATGTTGTCCCAAGAATCGGAGGGTGAGAGCTATGTTGCTGACCTCATCGCAAACCCCAAGGTCTATGGGGATGTGGAGCACTATGGCTGGACCTCAGAGGAAGAGGAAGACTCTGGTCATAAGAGGAAGGAGGAGACAAGCTTGGATGAGTATGAAGTTCCATTGCCCCAACCCGAGGACATGCACGTTGAATTTCAGAAGTCAAGTCTCCCCAATAAAGCAAAGAGGCCAAAGATCCAGTTTATCCCTTTTTGTCTCTTGCAGGAAAATAAGCATGATTTATGAAAAAAGGTGTTGGAGCTCGAGCGGGAGATCCGAGAACTGAAATATGAGAACTCCGTCCTCAAGCGTAAGCTGAGGAAGAAAGACAAGAAACCTCCTTCTTCATCACCACCAAAAGAAAACAGAGTATTGGGTATGGGCACTCCCCTTGGCTTTCGCCAAGCTTGGGGGAGGTGCCCCAGTATCATATCAATCTCCAGTATCTTTGCCTTTACTTTCTTAGTTTGATCAATGGTTATCTTTTGCTATTGGATGAATAACAGTTTAATTCGGTTCTTTCTTTTTGTGAGTTTTCTTAGTAATCAATCCTTGTAATCATGTGCAAGATATAATAAAGTTTAAGTTGAGTCTTGCCTTATTTACCTTATTGCTGCAATAAAAAGAAAGGAAATAAAAGAAAAAGATCATATGCTAATCTTATGGTAAGTGATGACATTAACAAGGAAAAGTGTAAGTAGAAAATTTTATTGTAGATTAACAAACATAGCATTGGTCAATGATGCAACACATGAAATAATTAATAAGGGAAGAGAAGATTCACATATGAATACACTATCATGGAAATCTTTTATGATTGTGAGCATCCATCAAAATATTATATGCCAAAATTGTTGATGTTGGACAAGAAAGACAACTTAATGATTTATGTTTGTTCATATTCACATAGAAGTCATATTGTTATAGATCCTTCAACAGGTGGTGCTTGCCCTATCTTTGCTAGCCAAAAATTCCGCACTAAGTAGAGATACTACTGCTACCTCTTGATCATTGTGTTGGATTTCCCCGAAGAGGAGAGGATGATGCAGTAAAGTAGCGTAAGTATTTCCCTCAGTTTTTGAGAACCAAGGTATCAATCCAGTAGGAGATCATGCACGAGTCCCTCGTACCTACACAAAACGATAGCTACTCACAACCAACGCGATTAGGGGTTGTCAATCCCTTCACGATCACTTACGAGGGTGAGATCTGATAGAGATGATAAATAATATTTTTGGTATTTTTGATATAGAGATGCAAAGTGAAAAGTAAAAGGCAAAGTAAAAACAAAGCAAGTAATAAAGTAATGGAGATTGATATGATGAGAATAGACCCGGGGGCCATAGGTTTCACTAGTGGCTTCTCTCAAGAGCATAAGTATTCTACGGTGGGTGAATAAATTACTGTTGAGCAATTGATAGAAAAGCGAATAATTATGAGGTTATATAGGTATGATCATGTATATAGGCATCACGTCCAAGACAAGTAGATTGAAATGATTCTGCATCTACTACTATTACTCCACTCATCGACCGCTATCCAGCATGCATCTAGAGTATTAAGTTAAAAACAGAGTAACGCCTTAAGCAAGATGACATGATGTAGAGGGATAAATTCATGCAATATGATAAAAAACCCATCTTGTTATCCTCGATGGCAACAATACAATACGTGCCTTGCAACCCTTTCTGTCACTGGGTAAGGACACCGCAAGATTGAACCCAAAGCTAAACACTTCTCCCATTGCAAGAACTACCAATCTAGTTGGCCAAACCAAACGGATAATTCGAAGAGACTTGCAAAGATAACTCAATCATACATAAAAGAATTCAGAGAAGATTCAAATATTATTCATAGATAAGCTGGATCATAAACCCACAATTCATCGGTCTCAACAAACACACCGCAAAAAGAAGATTACATCGAATAGATCTCCACAAGAGAGGGGGAGAACATTGTATTGAGATCCAAAAAGAGAGAAGAAACCATCTAGCTACTAACTATGGACCCGAAGGTCTGAAGTTAACTACTCACACTTCATCGGAGAGGCTATGGTGTTGATGTAGAAGCCCTCCGTGGTAGATGCCCTCTTCGGCGGAGCTCCGGAACAGGCCCCAAGATGGGATCTCACGGATATAGAAGGTTGTGGCGGTGGAATTAGGTTTTTGGCTCCGTATATGATCTGACGGGGGTACGTAGGTATATATAGGAGGAAGGAGTACGTCGGTGGAGCAACAGGGGGCCCACGAGGCAGGGGGCATGCCCAGGGGGGCGCCCTCCACCCTTGTGACCTCCTCTGGCACTTCTTGGAGTAGGGTCCAAGTCTCTTGGATCACGTTCGGTGAGAAAATCACGTTCCCGAAGGTTTTATTCCGTTTGGACTCCGTTTGATATTTTGTTTCTTCGAAATACTGAAATAGGCAAAAAAACAGCAATTCTGGGTTGGGCCTTCGGTTAATAGGTTAGTACCAAAAATAATATAAAAGTGGAAAATAAAGCCCAATATAGTCCAAAACATTAGATAAAGTAGCATGGAGCAATCAAAAATTATAGATACGTTGGAGACGTGTCAAGCATCCCCAAGCTTAATTCTTGCTTGTCCTCGAGTAGGTAAATGATAAAAAAGAATTTTTGATGCGGAGTGATACTTTGGCATAATTTCAATGTGAATCTTCTTAATTGTGGCATGAATATTCAGATCCAAAAGATTCAAGAAAAAAGTTCATATTAACATAAAGGTAATAATACTTCAAGCATATAAATTAAAGCAATCATGTCTTCTCAAAATAGCATGGTTAAAGAAAGTTATCCCTACAAAATCATATAGTTTGGCTAAGCTCTAACTTCATCACACAAAGTATTTAATCATGCACAACCCCGATGACGAGCCAAACAATTGTTTCATACTTTAGTAATCTCAAACTTTTTCAACTTTCATGCAATACATGAGCGTGAGCCATGGACATAGCACTATAGGTGGAATAGAATGGTGGTTGTGGAGAAGACAAAAAGGAGAAGATAGTCTCACATCAACTAGGCGTATCAACGGGCTATGGATATGCCCATCAATAGATATCAATGTGAGTGAGTAGGGATTGCCATGCAACGGATGCACTAGAGCTATAAGTATATGAAAGCTCAACAAAAGAAACTAAGTGGGTGTGCATCCAACTTGCTTGCTCACGAAGACCTAGGGAACTTTTGAGGAAGCCCATCATTAGAATATACAAGCCAAGTTCTATAATGAAAAATTCCCACTAGTATATAAAAGTGACAACATATGAGACTCTCTATTATGAAGATCATGGTGCTATTTAGAAGCACAAGTGTGGAAAAAGGATAGTAGCATTGTCCCTTCTCTCTTTTTCTCTCATTTTTTTATTTGGGCCTTTTCTTTTCTTTTATGGCCACTCTTTTTTTTCGTCCGGAGTCTCATCCCGACTTATGGGGGAATCATAGTCTCCATCATCCTTTCCTCACTGGGACAATGCTCTAATAATGATGATCATCACACTTTTATTTTTCTTACAACTCAACAATTACAACTCGATACTTAGAACAAAATATGACTCTATATGAATGCCTCCGGCGGTGTACCGGGATATGCAATGAATCATGAGTGACATGTATGAAAATTATGAAGGTGGCCTTGCCAAAAATACAATGTCAACTACATGTTCATGCAAAAAGAAATATGACAAAAGTAATGTGTGTCATATGAACGGAACGGTGGAAAGTTGCATGGCAATATATCTCGGAATGGCTATGGAAATGCCATAATAGGTATGTATGGTGGCTGTTTTGAGGAAGGTATATGGTGGGTGTATGATACCGGCGAAAAGTGTGCGGTATTAGAGAGGCTAGCAATGGTGGAAGGGTGAGAGTGCGTATAATCCATGGACTCAACATTAATCAAAAGAACTCATGCACTTATTGCAAAAATTTAGAAGTCATCAAAAACCAAAGCACTACACGCATGCTCCTAGGGGGATAGATTGGTAGGAAAAGACCATCGCTCGTCCCCGACTGCCACTCATAAGGAAGACAATCAATAAATAAAATTGTGTTCTGACTTTATCACAAAGCGGTTCACCATACGTGCATGCTACGGGAATCACAAACTTCAACACAAGCATTCTTTAAATTCATAATCACCCCAACTAGAATTGCTTTGATATTATCACCTCCATATCTCAAAACAATTATCAAGCATCAAACTTATCTTAGTATTCAACGCACTCAAAAGAAAGTTTCGCAAATCTTGAATACCAAGTATATTATCTTTAAGCAAATTACCATGCTATTAACAACTCTCAAAATAATCTGAGTGAAGCATGAGAGATCAATAGTTTCTTTAAAACAAATCCTCCACCATGCTCTAAAAGATCTAAGTGAAGCACTAGAGCAAAAATTATTACGCTCAAAAAGGTTTAGGTGAAGCACTATGAGCAAAACTATCAAGCTCAAAAGATATAAGTGAAGCACATAGAGTATTCTAGAAAATTCTAAATCATGTATGGCTCTCTCAAAAGGTGTGTACAGCAAGGATGATTGTGGTAAACTAACAAGCAAAGACGCAAATAATACAAGATGCTCCAAGCAAAACACATAACATGTGGTGAATAAAAATATAGCTCCAAGTAAATTACCGATGGAAGTAGACGAAAGAGGGGATGCCTTCCGGGGCATCCCCAAGCTTTGACTTTTTAGTGTCCTTGGATTATCTTGGGGGTGCCATGGGCATCCCCAAGCTTAGGCTCTTGCCACTCTTTGTTCCATAATCCATCAAAAGAATTCACCCAAAACTTGAAAACTTCACAACACAAAACTCAATAGAAATCTCGTGAGCTCTGTTAGTGAAAGAAAACAAAAGACTACTGTCGGTGCCAAAACCGGCGAATCTCGGGTAGGGGGTCCCGAACTGTGCGTCTAGGCGGATTGTAACAGGAGACAAGGGACACGATGTTTTACCCAGGTTCGGGCCCTCTTGATGGAGCTAAAACCCTACGTCCTGCTTGATTGATATTGATATTGTGGATGTTTACAAGAGTGGATCTACCACGAGATCAAGGAGGCTAAACCCTAGAAGCTAGCCTATGGTATGATTGTAATGGTTGTTGTTGTCCTACGGACTAAAGCCATCCGGTTTATATAGACACCGGAGAGGGCTAGGGTTACATAGAGTCGGTTACAATGGTAGGAGATCTACGTATCCGTATCGCCAAGCTTGCCTTCCACGCCAAGGAAAGTCCCATCCGGACACGGGACGAAGTCTTCAATCTTGTATCTTCATAGTCTTGGAGTCCGGTCGATGATGATAGTCCGGCCGATGATAGTTCGGCCGATGATGGTAGTCCGGCTATCCGGACACCCCCTAATCCGGGACTCCCTCAGTAGCCCCCGAACCAGGCTTCAATGACGATAAGTCCAGCATGTGTGTAGTCTTCGGCGTTGCAAGGCGGGTTCTCCTTCCAGTTCCATGTACCTGCCGAACAGTGTCCGGCTTCCTCATCAATGTTGCGCGTCTTGGCTTCCATGCCCAATAATGGCCTTCTTCCACGCGTCGCGCGAATGTGAAAAGCCAGGGTGTCTTTTATGTTTTACCCCCTAGTTGTGCGAATAATCTGCCTATAAGGGAGGCAAGAATCCAGATCCAAATCACCATCTTCCTCCCCCAAATACTCATCGGAGCGATTTCGACCAAGAATCCATTCCATCATGGACCGTCAACGCGGCTCCTCTTCTCGCGCTCCCAGCCCTTTGCCAGGAGATTGGAGGAGATGCTCTGTTCCGCACAACGAGCTGGTGAAGCTCCAAGCGGGGGGATATCTCCCTCCGGCCTTCATGGTTCCGGTTCGAGCCGGACTGGCCACCTACAAAGGTGGGAAGCAAGCGGAGGTTACCCCAAATCCCAACAAAGGAGAGCGGGTATGCTTCGTCCCCTATCTGATAAGGGGGCTCGGATTTCCTGTACATCCATTCCTTCGCGAGCTCCTGGAGTTCTACGGACTCCGGCTTCATCACCTCACGCCCGCCTCAATCCTGCATATTACAGGTTACGTAGCTCTTTGCGAGCTATTCCTGGGCGTCGAGCCCCACTTCGCGCTGTGGAAGAGGTTGTTCTACCTTGTACCCCGCTCTCATGAGGGGTCCATATATCAAGTGGGCGGCGCTGAAATATGGCGCATTGCCGGGACCGGATATCCATCCGGAACCCCTAAGAAGGCGTCCGAAGACTGGCCTTCGGAATGGTTTTATATAGAAGATGCTCCGCTGCCGGACCCTGTTCGGATCGGCCTCCCGGAGTTTAGCAATGCTCCTCTGAAGAAACGCCTTAGTTGGCGTCCGCGGAGCCCCCAACTGGAGGAAGACAAGAGCGTCCATTATTTTATGGGCCGAATAAGGTTACTGGCCCATGCCGGGTTGACCATGATTGGAGTCATGGCAACATGCATTATGTGGGGGGTGCAGCCACTACAATACAGGGGCCACCCCATGTGGGATTTCAACGGGGAGGACGATGCCACCCGTCATTGTCGCAAAGGGCCGGATTCGGTCGAAGATCTGGTGACGATCCTGTCCGGCCTGTATAAGGGGGAGAAGGAGGATTTCCTTCGGACGAACCCGTTAAATGGGTTCTCCATGAATAATCCCAGGCCTTGGGTAAGCGAACACTCTGCGTGCCCGACCCATGCTTTTTGAAACTTAAGTTTCTTATATTGTGTTCTTCTTTCGACGCAGGAGCTGCGCCGGATCGTGGAGGACATGCTAAGTCCAGCTCCGCAACCCGAGGATCCAGAGAGATCCCGGGATCTGGCCTCCAAAGAGGATCCGGACATAATGGTGGAGCTAATCGACGGGGTGTTCCACCAGCTCAGCATGGACAATGCTTTAGTCGCCATCACGGCCGACTACCCCGGACTATATCCGGCTTCCCAGGTGATTGCGACCGAAGTCCTGACACCGTCATTCCTTCCTTGCTTATTTCTGACCACCGTATATGATGGCGCTGTGCAGGAGGCGCCCCTAGGGCGAGAAGCCGAGCCCGCGGTGGCTGGCCAACAAAGGCCAGTCCAGTCCAGTAGGCGGAAGAGGAGCGCGGCGCGGACTGAAACGTCGCCGCAAAGGTGTAGCTCACAATTCATTATTTAGAGCAAAATTCCTAGGAAGCGTTTGAGTGCTCATGACTTTTGTAGGGAAAAAAGCATCCGCCAGACTGCGGGCGTGGACATTGCCAATCCAACCTCTACCAGCCAGGCTCTAGCACCTGGTCTGGAGGGGGAGGCGAGCGCAAGGCGCGAGCCGGACGTTCCTCCGACGAAGGATGCCGACAGACTGTCCGCCACCAAGTCTGAGGTGGAGAGCGCCCTGAATCATAGGCGCCGCCGGACAGTATTTCATGACGCGTGCTTCTCCCCCGAGGCGTTGAATGCCTTTAACGCGGGGGACGCGGACCTTCATGCTGCTCAAGATGGTTTTACCAGAGCCACGGAGCAGTATGTAAAAGACATACGGGTAAGAGAATTTAATAGTTGTATATGCCAGTAGCCCCCGAGACTTAAAGTAGTTATATTAACTGATTTAAGGATCATATGAAATGTAGGATCTTACCGAGAAGAATACCCAACTATCTCAGGAGCTGCAAGAGTGCAAGGCCCAACTTGAGGCCGCACTCGCTGGCACAGGAGGAAACACAAGGACCTCTCCTGGTAACGCATTATTTTAGAAAGATAAGTAGCGTTTGGCCTGTGCGCAAGTCTAAAAATGACGTTGCAGGTGCTGCCGGACAAGAGCCAGACAGGCAAGAACTTCTGCGCCAACTAAAGGCCGGTGAGAGGGTGCTGCATAAGGTGCAGCATGAAAGGAAAAAGCTCCAGGATGCCCATGCCCAGCTTCGAGAAGAGCTGAAAGGCGTTTGGGCCGAGCTGTCGGGCTCCGTTAAGGAGAATCAGTGGCTTCGTCGCGGCATCTATAGTAAGTGCTTGAGCGAACTCCTTTGAAAAGAAGAGTTCGGCGAGGAAGTCAATTTGACAAAATATGTCTGCAGGTGTGCTCATAGGTCGCCCTACGGAGGAGATGCCCGTATCAACGGGTGATCAACTTCCTGAATTGTTGCAACTGATCGAACGAGTTTGGCAGGCAATGAGCGGCGTCATCCAGGCTTTATGGCCAGCCTTCTCCTTACCCGAGGGTCTTGGGGAGCTTGCGGAGAAGCTTCAGGGAGTGCGGCAGCGCTTCCATTTATGGAAGATTTCGGCTTGCCGCCAAGGTGCCAGGGAGGCCTAGGCCATGGTAAAGACGCGGTACAAGAAGGCGGATCCCAACCACATGGCCGAAGTCGGACCTGTGGGGCCCAATGGGACGGAGATCCCTGTGATTTTAGTATACGGTCAAGTAGAGTTGGCCGCTAAATTTTCCCAACAGGACTGTAAATTAGACAACCTGTTAGACGGGATTGAGGAAGAATACAATCAGTCGATTTGACAATGTATTATAAAATGACGTGTAAATGCCTTCTAGCCGGATTGTAGATCGTTTATCTTTGCCGACCTTTTTGCTTCGACCTTGGGACCCTAGAGTCCGGAGTGTGTCCGAATACCTTCTCGGTTATGAAACAACCAGGGTATGCATGGAGACCAGGCGTAGGGGTCATTAGTGCTTTATCAGACAAGTGCCCAACTAGTTATGTTATATTACATGGGTAGTAAGAAACATCTTCCAGGGAGAATAGTTCCGTTAAGGGTTCCTTTCCTCTGGGGGTGGCATGCCCTAAAGTGCATGTCCGGACTGCTAAAAAAGCAGAAAAACATCTGGGGGCAGATAAATAAGTAGATAAAAAATCATCTTTTAAGTCACCGACCGAGTATTCCCTTAAGAACGCTAGCTTTCGGCTTCACCCAGTCTGAGGTACACATCCGGCTGACCCGGCAGTAACAATCGCAGAGGTGCTCCCTTTACCTCCTAGCCGAACAATCGGGAACGTAGGGGTAAGCACAGGAGCCAGGCAACCCAGCTTGGCCAAAACTTAAGTCATATCGATGCATATAATGGTGAATAAAAGGTACATGTGGAGGCTTGACACATGTGCTGGGCATGAAGCCCTTATAATTAAGCTTCTGGTAAAGAAGCCCCCAGGTATATTGAGTGCGGATAGCACATCAATTGCGTGCGAACGATGCGCAAGTAGGCCTTTTAAGGCTTTAATGAATAGGGTTGAGAAGAAAAAGATAAACAAAAGGCAGCTGAAATAAAAAAAATTGGACGGGGGAAAGGGACGAACTCTTAGTCCGGCGCTAGGCATAGAATCTCCGGAGGCGGGCTGCGTTCCATGGGTGCGGCTCGAGTCGGTTATCCGATGCATTTAGTAGACGGTACGCTCCGCCGGTCAGGACTTGATCGATGATGAAGGGGCCTTCCCATTTGGGCTTGAGCTTGTCCTTTTTCTTGTCCGGCAGGCGTAGAACCAGTTCGCCAACGTTGTAAGTCTTGGCTCGTACTTCTCTGCTTTGGTATCTTCGAGCCTGCTACTGATAGAATGCGGAACGAGCCTTGGCGACGTCGCGTTCTTCCTCCAATGCATCCAAGCTGTCCTGCCGATCCAGCTCGGCTTCTCTTTCTTCGTACATGCGCACTTGAGGTGAGTCATGAATTATGTCGCAGGGCAAAACAGCTTCTGTGCCGTATACCATAAAAATGGTGTCAATCCGGTAGTACGGTTAGGCGTTGTCCGCAGTCCCCAGAGTACGGAGTCGAGCTCCTCTACCCAGTGCGTGTCAGATTTCGTAAGGGACTGCACTAGTCTGGGTTTGATGCCGCTCATTATTAGACCATTTGCTCGTTCCACTTGACCGTTGGTTTGAGGATGATAGACTGAAGCGTAATCGAGCTTGATGCCCATATTTTTGCACCATGATTTAACCTCATCGGCCGTGAAGTTCGTGCCGTTATCGGTGATGATGTTGTGGGGGACACCATAACGGTGTACTACCCCGGATATAAAGTCTATCATTGGTCCGGACTCTGCCGTTTTAACTGGCTTGGCCTCTATCCATTTGGTGAATTTATCCACCATGACCAATAGGTATCTTTGCTTGTGGGTTCCCCCTTTAAGTGGTCCAACCATGTCAAGCCCCCAGACCGCGAACGGCCAGGTAATGGGTATAGTTTTGAGGGCGGTGGGTGGCATATGGCTCTGATTAGCAAAGAGCTGACAACCGACGCATCTTTGGACTAAGTCCTGAGCATCTGCTTGGGCCGTCGGCCAATAAAATCCTATATGGAATGCCTTTCCTACAAGGCCCCAAGCTGCGGCGTGGTGTCCGCCTAGTCCGGTATGAATTTCAGCCAGGAGTTTTCGCCCTTCCTCTTCCGAGATACACCTTTGAAGGACTCCGGTTGTGCTTTTCTTATAAAGTTCTCCCTCATAGACCTTGTAGGCTTTAGATCGCCGGACAACGCAGCAGGCCTCATTTTGGTCTTCGGGAAGCTCCTGCCTAAGCAAGTAGGCGAGGAATGGTTCTGTCCACAGGGCAATTACTGCCATTATGTCGTGGGCTGAAGGTGTTATGTCATCGGCTGAATCGCCGGTTGGCGCGGCTTGTTCCGGTTTGTTATTTCTGGACTCCTCTTCCCATAGTACGGATGGCTTGAAGAGCCGTTCTAGGAAGATGTTAGGAGGGACAGCGTCGCGTTTTGCACCGATGCGTGCCAGTACGTCGGCTGCTTGGTTATTATCCCGGGCTACATGATGGAATTCAAGTCCTTCAAACCGGGCTGACATTTTTAGGACAGCGTTGCGATATGCTGCCATTTTTGGATCTTTGGCATCAAAGTCTCCATTTATTTGGGATATTGCGAGGTTTGAATCCCCGCGCACCTCTAGGCGTTGAATGCCCATGGAGATTGCCATCCGGAGACCATGTAAAAGGGCCTCGTATTCGGCTGCGTTGTTGGAGTCCGTGTACATTATCTGAAGTACGTATTGGACTGTGTCCCCGGTTGGGGACGTCAATACGACGCCAGCCCCCAATCCGGCTAACATTTTAGAGCCGTCGAAGTGCATAATCCAATTGGAGTATGCGCCGTACTCTTTAGGGAGTTCGGCTTCGGTCCATTCAGCGACAAAGTCAGCCAAAACTTGTGACTTTATAGCTCGCCGAGATTTGTAAGTTATATCAAATGGTAAGAGCTCAATGGCCCATTTTGCAATCCTGCCCGTCGCGTCGCGGTTGTTTATAATGTCGTTAAGTGGTACTTCAGAGGCCACTGTTATCGAACACTCTTGAAAGTAGTGTCGGAGCTTCCGGGATGCCATGAACACCGCGTATGCTATCTTCTGATAGTGTGGGTAACGGGACTTGCAGGGGGTTAACAAAGTGGATACGTAGTATACTGGTTTTTGAAGAGGGAATTTATGCCCTTCTGTCTCTCGTTCGACGACGAGTACCACGCTTACAACTTGATGCATTGCTGCGATGTATAACAACATTGGTTCGCCCAGGTTGGGCGCAGCCAGGACCGGATTTGTTGCCAATATGGCCTTTATTTCTTCGAGTCCGGCGGTGGCAGCATCCGTCCACTCGAAGTGTTCGGTGCGCCTAAGGAGGCGATAGAGGGGCAATGCCTTTTCTCCTAGACGGGAGATAAAGCGGCTTAGAGCCGCCACGCATCCAGTCAATTTTTGTATTTGCTTGAGGTCTTTTGGGATATCTAGCTGTGACAGAGCTCGGATCTTGGCTGGGTTTGCTTCAATTCCTCTACCGCATACGATGAAGCCCAGCAGCTTTCCAGCTGGTACGCCGAAAAACGCATTTTTCTGGATTCAGCTTGATGTCATATGCTCTGAGGTTGTCGAATGTGAGCCTCAAGTCATCTACTAGAGTTTCGACGTGTTTAGTTTTGACGACTACGTCGTCTACGTATGCCTCTACTGTTTTGCCGATCTGGGTAGCCAGACATGTCTGAATCATGCGCTGATATGTTGCACCGGCGTTTTTAAGTCCGAAGGGCATCGTGTTGAAGCAGAATGGTCCATATGGAGTAATGAATGCCGTTGCGGCTTGATTCGCTTCTACCATCTTGATTTGATGATAGCCGGAGTATGTGTCCAGGATTCACAATGAATCGTGCCCTGCAGTGGCATCGATGATTAGGTCGATGCGGGGGAGGGGGAAGGGATCCTTTGGGCAGGCTTTATTTAGGTCTTTGAAATCGACACATAGGCGCCAGGATTTGTCCTTCTTTGGTACCATTACCAGGTTTGCTAGCCAATCCGGATGTTTGATGTCTCTGATGAATCTGGCTTCCAATAGTTTGGCTAGCTCTTCTCCCATTGCCTGTCTTTTGGGTTCGGAAAATCGTCGAAGAGCCTGTTTGACTGGCTTGAATCCTTTTAGGATGTTTAGGCTGTGTTCTGCCAATCTGCGTGGGATTCCGGGCATATCTGAGGGGTGCCAGGCAAAAATGTCCCAATTTTCCCGAAGGAATTCTCGTAGTGCGGCGTCTACATCAGGGTTCAATTGTGCCCCGATGGAGGCCGTCTTTGTCGGGTCCGTTGGGTGGACCTGGAATTTTACTATTTCATCTGCTGGTTTAAAGGAGGTGGACTTGGATCTCTTATCAAGTATCACATCGTCCCTATTCACCGTAGAGCGCAGCGCGGTGAGTTCCTCTGCTGCTAGGGCTTCGGATAGTGCCTCTAAGGCTAATGCGGCTGTCTTGTTTTCGGCGCAGAGTGCTTTGTCCGGATCACTAACGAGAGTGATTATTCCGCCGGGCCCAGGCATTTTGAGCTTCATGTACCCGTAATGGGGTACGGCTTGAAAAATTGTGAATGCCTCTCGTCCCAATATAGCGTGATATCCGCTGTTGAACGGGGCTACTTGGAACGTGACTTCTTCGGATCTGTAATTGTCCGGCGAGCCGAATACCACATCGAGTGTGATTTTTCCTGTGCAGTGCGCCTCCCGGCTAGGAATTATTCCTCTAAAGGTTGTGCTGCTTCGCTCAATGCGGCTCCAGTCTATTTCCATTTTTTGAAGGGTTTCCTTGTAGATGAGGTTTAATCCGCTGCCGCCATCCATGAGGACCTTTGTAACTCGAAAGCCGTCCACTATTGGACTGAGTACCAGTGCGGCTGGAGCTCAGGCTGTTCGGAATTTAGGTTCGTCGCTGGCGTTGAAGGTGATGGCTGTGTCGCTCCATGGATTGGTTGTTGCTACTTGGTAGACTTCGGCGAAGCTGCGGATTGTTCGTTTCCGCATATTATTTGATGCGAAAGTCTCGAAGACTGTTGATACCGTACCGATGTTGTTGGAGTGGTTTTCCGGGGCTAGAAGCTCCTCTCCACTTTTGGCCACCTGCTGTAATATCCAACATGCTCGAAGGCTATGTGTTGGGACGGCGCCTTCTGTACTGTGAATTTTACAGGGTCCGCTCAGCCATCCCTCCAGTACGGTTCCGTGCCCTTTATGGGGTTTTTGCTTTGTGGTTTTTGTATCTGGTGCCTGAGTGTAATGCACCCTTTTGTTGCGGACTAGGGTTGTATTCGGGGTCGGATTGTCCCAAAACTTATTTTCGGTTGTCCGGAAACTCTCCATCGCACAGTACTTTCGTACTATGGACGCCAGGTTGGCGAAGCGTGTAATTTCACGACGGCTGACGGCGTTCAAGATTCCCTCGTCCGTGCAATTATTGCAAAAAATTGAGATTGCGTTTTCCTCTCGGCAGTCCTTTATCCTGTCCATAACCAGGAGGAATCTGGCCCAGTAGTGATGTACTGTCTCAGCGGGCTCTTGCCGGATTGGGGATAGATCGCATATGTCTGGGCGGGTGGGTGGAATTAAGTCCGGAACCCTACCCATCTCAAGGCTCGAAGGCCGAGAAGTTTCCAAATTTGGAAGCTTGGATTGATGGACATTGTCCAACGAGTCTTGTCCGATGCCTGACTTTAAGTTCAGTGCTTGATCGAAGTCCGTCCCTCCGCAGGAATCCGGCATGGGGGGTTCGGGAGCCCGGACATGACTAGTTTTCAATACAGGAGAAGAGTCGCCGCATTGTTCCTCTACCACTGCAACGTGGTGGGTGACCTGGGGAGAGTTAATCTCTCTCAGATCGGTTTTAAGCCCAATCTGATTGTAGTCTGTAGCGACTCCCAGGGCGGCGATGCGATCCAACAGCTCGTTTACGAACGAGAGCTCTATTGGATCCAGCCGCTCGGCGAACTCCGAGCTGACGTGAAGATTGCTTTTGATGACTTGAGAGGTCATTGTCAAAGCGGTGGCCGGACAGGCGGTCATAAGAAAACCACCTAGCCGGATAGTTTGGCCGGCGGCCAAGGCTCCTTTGGCGAAAATACCGTCCTTGAAGACGGGAGGAGGCATCCTTCCTATCGGTGACGGCACAGAGGAACTCTCAATGAAAGCACCAATGTCGGTGTCAAAACCGGCGGATCTCGGGTAGGGGGTCCCGAACTGTGCATCTAGGCGGATGGTAACAGGAGACAAGGGACACGATGTTTTACCCAGGTTCGGGCCCTCTTGATGGAGGTAAAACCCTACGTCCTGCTTGATTGATATTGATATTGTGGATGTTTACAAGAGTGGATCTACCACGAGATCAAGGAGGCTAAACCCTAGAAGCTAGCCTATGGTATGATTGTAATGGTTGTTGTTGTCCTACAGACTAGAGCCATCCGGTTTATATAGACACCGGAGAGGGCTAGGGTTACATAGAGTCGGTTACAATGGTAGGAGATCTACGTATCCGTATCGCCAAGCTTGCCTTCCACGCCAAGGAAAGTCCCATACGGACACGGGACGAAGTCTTCAATCTTGTATCTTCATAGTCTTGGAGTCCGGTCGATGATGATAGTTCGGCCGATGATAGTTCGGCCGATGATGGTAGTCCGGCTATCCGGACACCCCCTAATCCGAGACTCCCTCAACTACTTTAAGGTACTGTAATGAACTCATTCTTTATTTATATTGGTGTTAAACCTACTGTATTCCAACTTCCTTATGGTTTATAAACTAATTTATTAGCCATAGATGCATTGAAATAAGCAAACAACACACGAAAAATAGAATCTGTCAAAAACAGAACAGTCTGTAGCAATCTGTAACTAACGCAAACTTATGGAACTCTAAAAATTCTACCAAAATAGGACCTACTCGACAATGTTTTTATTGATCATCAGCAAAAAGATAAATGCAAAATCACGTTTCTGTGATTTATTGATTTTTTTCTCGTGAGCGCAAAGTTTCTGTTTTTTAGCAGAATCAAATCAACTATCATCATAGCTTATCCTATAGGTTCTACTTGGCACAAACACTAATTAAAACATAAAACCACATCTAAACAGAAATTAGATGGATTATTTATTCCTAAACATAAGCAAAAACAAAAAACACAAAATAAAATTGGGTTGCCTCCCAACAAGCGCTATCGTTTAACGCCCTTAGCTAGGCATAAAAGCGAGAATAGATCTAGGTTTTGCCATCTTTGGTAGGCAATCCATAAGTGGCTCTCATGATAGATTCATATGGTAATTTTATTTTCTTTCTAAGGAAGTGTTCCATACCCTTTCTCAAGGGAAATTCAAATCTAATATTACGTTCCTTCACATTAATAATCGCACCAATCGTTCTAAGGAAAGGTCTACCAAGAATAATAGGACATGAAGGATTGCAATCTATATCAAGAACGGTAAAATCTACGAGCACATAATTCCTATTTGCAACAATAAGAACAACATTAATTCTTCCCATAGGCTTTTTAATAGTGGAATCCGCAAGATGCAAGTTTAGAGAGCAATCTTCAAAGTCACGGAAATCTAGCAAATCGCACAAAGTTTTGGGAATAGTGGAGACACTAGCACCCAAATCACACAAATCATGAAACTCATAATATTTAATTTTAATTTTAGTAGTAGGTTCCAACTCATCATAGAGTTTTCTAGGGATAGAAACTTTCAACTCAAGTTTTTCTTCATACGATTGCATCAAAGCATCAACAATGTGTTCGGTAAAGGCCTTATTTTGACTATAAGCATGAGGAGAATCTAGCACGGATTGCAACAAGGAAATACAACCAATCAAAGAGCAATTTTCATAATTAAATTCCTTGAGATTTAAAATAGTGGGTTTAGCAACATCAAGATTTTCATTTCTTTCAATCCCACTTTCATCAATTTCATCATCAAGATCTAGAAACTCTGAATTCTTAGAACGCCTTCTAGGTAAAGGAAGATCATATTCAGTTTCATCAAGATTCATATTGCAAAACAAAGATTTAATAGGGGACACATAAATAACTTTTAGATCTTCATCTTGATTTTCATAGGAATTGGAAGAACACGCTTTAATAAAGGCATCTTTGGAAGCACGCATCCTAGTGGTTCTTTCCTTGCACTCATCAATGGAAATTCTCATAGCTTTGAGAGACTCATTGATATCATGCTTAGGAGGAATAGATCTAAGCTTTAAAGAATCAATTTCAAGAGAAATTCTATCAACGTTCCTAGCCAAATCATCAACCTTAAGCAATTTCTCTTCAAGCAAAGCATTAAAATTCTTTTGTGAATTCATAAACTCTTTAACACTACTCTCAAATTCAGAGGGCATCTTATTAAAATTTCCATAAGAGTTGTTGTAGGAATTTCCATAATTATTAGAAGGATTACTAGGATAATGCCTAGGATTAAAATTCCCTCTATATGTGTTATTTCCAAAACTATTCCTTCCAACAAAATTCACATCCATAGATTCATTAGTATTCTCAATCACAGTAGATAAAGGCATATCATTGGGATCAAGAGAAGTATTTTTAGTAGCAAACATCTTCATAAGTTCATCCATCTTTTCACTCAAAACATTGATTTCTTCTATAGCATGCACTTCTTTACTAGAAGATCTTTCGGTATGCCATTGAGAATAATTAGCCATATTATTGTCAAGCAATTTTGTAGCATCTGCTAACATAATTTCCATAAACGTGCCTCCCGCGGCCGAATCTAAAAGATTTCTAGAAGCAAAATTTAATCCGGCATAAAAAAATTTGTATGATCATCCATAAATTCAAACCACGAGTAGGGAAATTACGAAGCATCAATTTCATTCTTTCCCAAGATTGGGCAACATGCTCATGATCAAGTTGTTTAAAATTCATAATATCGTTCCTAAGAGTGATGATCTTAGCGGGAGGAAAATACTTAGAGATAAAAGCATCTTTGCACTTGTTCCAAGAATCAATACTATTTTTAGCCAAAGACGAAAACCAAATTTTAGCATGATCTCTAAGTGAAAACGGAAATAACTTCAATTTGACAATATTGTTATCCGTATCTTTCTTCTTTTGCATATCACACAAATCAACAAAATTGTTTAGATGAGTAGCGGCATCTTCACTAGGAAGGCCGGCGAATTGATCTTTCATAACAAGATTCAGCAAAGCGGTATTGATTTCACAAGACTCGTCATTATTAAGAGGAGCAATCGGAGTACTAAGGAAATCATTATTATTGGTATTCGAGAAATCACATAATTTGGTATTATCTTGCGCCATGGCAACAAGTAATCCAACACACAAGCAACAAAAGGGCAAACGAGAAAAAGGCGAAAGAGAAAGAGAGGAGGAGATTGGGAAAGAGAGGGCGAATAAAACGGCAAGGGTGAAGTGGGGGAGAGGAAAACGAGAGGCAAATAATGTAATGCGAGAGATAGGGATTGTGATGGGTACTTGGTATGGTTGACTTTTGCGCAAACTCCCCGGCAACGGCGCCAGAAATTCTTCTTGCTACCTCTTGAGCACTGCGTTGGATTTCCCCGAAGAGGAGAGGATGATCCACTAAAGTAGCATAAGCATTTCCCTCAGTTTTTGAGAACCAAGGTATCAATCCAGTAGGAGATCACGCACGAGTCCCTCGTACCTACACAAAACGATAGCTACTCGCAACCAACGCGATTAGGGGTTGTCAATCCCGGTCACTTACGAGGGTGAGATCTGATAGAGATGATAAATAATATTTTTGGTATTTTTGATATGGAGATGCAAAGTGAAAAGTAAAAGGCAAAGTAAAAACAAAGCAAGTAATAAAGTAATGGAGATTGATATGATGAGAATAGAACCGGGGGCCATAGGTTTCACTAGTGGCTTCTCTCAAGAGCATAAGTATTCTACGGTGGGTGAACAAATTACTGTTGAGCAATTGATAGAAAAGTGAATAATTATGAGGTTATCTAGGTATGATCATGTATATAGGCATCACGTCCAAGACAAGTAGATTGAAACGATTCTGCATCTACTACTATTACTCCACTCATCGACCACTATCCAGCATGCATCTAGAGTATTAAGTTAAAAACAGAGTAACGCCTTAAGCAAGATGACATGATGTAGAGGGATAAATTCATGCAATATGATTAAAAACCCATCTTGTTATCCTCGATGGCAACAATACAATACGTGCCTTGCAACCCTTTCTGTCACTGGGTAAGGACATCGCAAGATTGAACCCAAAGCTAAACACTTCTCCCATTGCAAGAACTACCAATCTAGTTGGCCAAACCAAACGGATAATTCGAAGAGACTTGCAAAGATAACTCAATCATACATAAAATAATTCAGAGAAGATTCAAATATTATTCATAGATAAGCTGGATCATAAACCCACAATTCATCGGTCTCAACAAACACACCGCAAAAACAAGATTACATCGAATAGATCTCCACAAGAGAGGGGGAGAACATTATATTGAGATCCAAAAAAGAGAGAAGAAGCCATCTAGCTACTAACTATGGACCCGAAGGTCTGAAGTAAACTACTCACACTTCATCGGAGAGGCTATGGTGTTGATGTAGAAGCCCTCCGTGGTAGATGCCCTCTCCAGCGGAGCTCCGGAGCAGGCCCCAAGATGGGATCTCGCGGATATAGAAGGTTGCGGCGGTGGAATTAGATTTTTGGCTTCGTATATGATCTGACGGGGGTACGTAGGTATATATAGGAGGAAGGAGTACGTCGGTGGAGCAACAGGGGGCCCACGAGGCAGGGGGCGTGCCCAGGGGGCGCCCTCCACCCTCGTGACCTCCTCTGGCACTTCTTGGAGTAGGGTCCAAGTCTCTGGATCACGTTCGGTGAGAAAATCACGTTCCCAAAGGTTTTATTCCGTTTGGACTCCGTTTGATATTTTGTTTCTTCAAAATACTGAAATAGGCAAAAAAACAGCAATTCTGGGCTGAGCCTCCGGTTAATAAGTTAGTCCCAAAAATAATATAAAAGTGGAAAATAAAGCCCAATATAGTCCAAAACAGTAGATAAAGTAGCATGGAGCAATAAAAAATTATAGATACGTTGGAGACGTATCAACTACTTGTGCATCCAAAACCCTTAAACCCTATCTTGTTTGGGAGTCCACCATACCTACCTATGGATTGAGTTAGATCCTTCAAGTAAGTTGTCATCGGTGCAAAAAGGGTAATAAAAATTGCTTATAAAAATGTGAGATTGATACGTCTCCAACGTATCTATAATTTTTGATTGTTTCATGCTATTATATTACCTGTTTTGGATGTCTATGGGCTTTATTTTACACATTTATATCATTTTTGGGACTAACCTACTAACCGAAGGCCCAGCCCGTATTGCTATTTTTTTTGCCTATTTCAGTATTTCGAAGAAAAAGGAATATCAAACGGAGTCCAAACGGAATGAAACCTTTGGGAGCGTCATTTTTGGAACGAACGTGATCCAGAGGACTTGTAGTGCAAGTCAAGAAGCAGCCGATGCCTCCACGAGAGTGGGGGGCGCGCCCACCCCTATAGGGCGCGCCCCCTGTCTCGTGGGCCCCTCGGGCGGCCACCGGCGTACTTCTTCCTCCTATATAAGCCTACATACCCCAAAAACATCCAGGGAGCCATCGAAGAAATATTTTCACCATCGTAACCTTCTGTATCCGCGAGATCCCATCTTGGAGCCATCGCCGGCATTAGGGGGAATCCACCACGGAGGACTTCTACATCAACACCATAGCCCCTCCGATGAGTTGTGAGTAGTTTACCACAGACCTTCGGGTCCATAGTTATTAGCTAGTTGGCTTCTTCTCTCTTTTTGGATCTCAATACAATGTTCTCCCCCTCTCTTGTGGAGATCTATTCGATGTAATCTCTTTTTGTGGTGTGTTTGTCGAGATACGATGAATTGTGGGTTTATGATCAAGTTTATCTATGGATAATAATTGAATCTTCTCTGAATTATTTTATGTATGATTGAGTTATCTTTGCAAGTCTCTTCGAATTATTGATTTGGTTTGGCCTACTAGATTGATCTTTCTTGCCATGGGAGAAGTGCTTAGCTTTGGGTTCAATCTTGTGGTGTTCTTACCCACAAAGGGTTGCAAGACACGTATTGTATTGTTGCCATCGAGGATAAAAAGATGGGGTTTATATCATATTGCTTGAGTTTATCCCTCTACATCATGTCATCTTTCTTAATGCGTTACTCTGTTCTTATGAACTTAATACTCTAGATGCATGCTGGATATCGGTCGATGTGTGGAGTAATAGTAGTAGATGCAGGCAGGAGTCGGTCTACTTGTTGCGGACGTGATGCCTATATACATATTCATGCCTAGATAGTCTCATAATTATTCGCTTTTCTATCAATTGCTCGACAGTAATTTGTTCACCCACCGTAATTCTTATGCTATCTTGAGAGAAGCCACTAGAAAACCTATGGCCCTGGGTCTATCTTTTATCATATAAGTTTCCAATCTACTTTTATTTGCATCTTTATTTTCTGCATCTATATTATAAAATACCAAAAATATATTTATCTTCTCATATTATCGCTATCAGATCTCACTTTCGCAAGTGGTCGTGAAGGGATTGACAACCCCTTTATCGTGTTGGTTGCGAGTTCTTTGTTTGTTTGTGTAGGTTCGTGGGACTTGTGAGGAGCCTCCTACTGGATTGATACGTTGGCTCAAAAGCTGAGGGAAATACTTACGCTACTGTGTTGCATCACCCTTTCCTCTTCAAGGAAAACCAAAGCAGTCTCAAGACGTAGCGGAGATCATTTAGTGTAAGGGAAGATTAAGCATTGTACGAACTTGTGATAGTGAAGAATAAAAGCGACAAACTATATAATAAAGGTTGCCATCACAAGGGGCAATATAACGTGACGTTCTCTTGCACTAAGGGGTTGAGCATACAAACAAAAAGTGCATGGCAACCTCTGCTTCCCTCTGCAAATGGCCTATCTTTTACTTTCATGTATTTACTTTTATGCAAGAGTCAATGTTTTTCTCTCTATTCCTTTTATTTTTCTCCTTTGGCAAGCATCATGTGGTGAGGAAAGATCTAGGCACATATGTCCAGTAGAATATGGATGGCATAAGTTATTATTGTTGACATCACCCTTGAGGTGAGTATGTTGGGAGGTGAAACTATAAGCCCCTATCTTTCTTTGTGCCCGATTGAAACGTTCCGCTCATGTGTACGCGGTGAGTGTTAGCAATCATAGAAGAGTAAATGGTGGTTGAGTCTGTGGACTTGCCTAAAGGCTCCGATACGCGACCCTTCCTGAAAAGATGATGAATTGTAGTTGCAAAGTTGACTGAGAACATAATTTGTTAGTTTACGATAGAGTTTATGCTTTATACTTGAATGTTGTGATGAATTGTCACTTGTTCATGAGAAGTCTATGATAAAATTTCTATAATAAAAGTTTTGTATTGAAGTTTGTTGATGTTATAACAAGTCACATGATGTTGCTATGTCCGTATTTTTGTTTTTATCGGCACCTCTCTCTCTAAGCATGTGGGCATGTTTTTCGATTTCGGTTTTTGCTTGAGGACAAGCAAGGTCTAGGCTTGGGGGAGTTGATACGTCCATTTTGCATCATGTATTCCTACTGTTATTTATGCTGTTTTATTGTATAATAATGCTTTTTGGAGTAATTCTAAGGCCTTTTCTCTCACGATATGCAAGGTATGCACCAAGGGGAGAATTCCCGCAAATGGAAATCTGGACCTGAAAAAGCTACGTCAAGTTACCTATTTTGCACAACTCCAAATGATCTTAAATTCCCGAAGGATTTTTTATGGAATATTTAATACATATTGGAGCAAATAAGTACCATAAGAGGCCACCAAGTGGGCACAACCCACCTGGGCGTGCCAGGAGGCCCAGGTGCGCCCTGGTGGGTGCTGCCCTCCTCGGCCCACCTTCGGTGCCCATCTTCTAGTATATAAGTCATTTTGACCTAAAATAATTTAGGAGAGGACATTCGGGACGAAGCACCGCCACCTCGAGGCGGAACTTGGGCAGGAGCACTTTTGCCCTTCGGCGGAGCGATTCCGCTGGGGGAACTTCCCTCCCGGAGGGGGAAATCATCGTCATCATCATCACCAACAACTCTCCCATCTTGGGGAGGGCTATATTCATCAACATCTTCACAGAACAAACTCCTCTCAAACCCTAGTTCATCTCTTGTGTTCAATCTTTGTATCCAAACTATAAATTGGTGCTCGTGGGTGACTAGTAGTGTTGATTACATCTTGTAGTTGATTACTATATGGTTTATTTGGTGGAAGATTATATGTTTAAATCCATTATGCTATTCAATACCCCTCTGATCTTGAGCATGTTTACCATTTGTGATCAGTTACTTTCGTTCTTGAGGTCACGGGAGAAATCATGTTGCAAGTAATCATGTGAACTTGATATGTGTTTGATATTTTGATGGTATGTATGTTGTCATTCTCTTAGTGGTGTCATGTGTACGTCGACTACATGACACTTCACCATATTTGGGCCTAAGGGAATGCATTGTGGAGTAGTTATTAGATGGTGGGTTGCGAGAGTGACAGAAGCTTAAACCCCAGTTTATGCGCCATTCCTTAAGGGACCGATTGGATCCAAAAGTTTAATGCTATGGTTAGAATTTATTGTTAATACTTTTCTCGTAGTTGCGGATGCTTGCGAGAGGGTTAAGCATAAGTAGGAGGTTTGTTTAAGTAAGAACAACACCTAAGCACCGGTCCACCCACATATCAAATTATCAAAGTACCGAACATGAACTAAGCCAACATGATGAAAGTGACTAGATGAAATTCCCGTGTACCCTCAAGAACACTTTCTAAACAAATCAAAGTTGAACCTAGTGTTGTTATGGTTAAAGATATCTTAGTGCATAATATTGATGGGCATGTTATTTACTTCTGCGATGAAGCTTCTAGAATTGCTAAACCTGAAGGAAAAGATAAACATAAACAAGTTGTTGGCATGCATGTTGTCTCAGTTAAGATAGGAGATCACTGTTATCATGGGTTATGTGACCTAGGTGCTAGTGTGAGTGCTATTCCTTATACCTTATATGAAGAAATTAAATATGAAATAGCACCTGCTGAGATAGAAGGCATAAATGTTACTATTAAACTTGCTAATACAGATACTATATCACCAATTGGGATTCTTAGAGATGTTGAAGTCTTGTGTGGGAAGATAAAATACCCTACTGATTTTCTTGTTCTTAGCACCCCACAAGATGAATTTTATCCCATTATATTTGGTAGACCTTTCTTGAACACCGTCAATGCTAAAATAAATTGTGTGAAACAAACTGTCAGTGTTAGCTTTGGTGATGACTCTCATGACTTTAATTTTTCCAAGTTTAGTAAACAACCTCATAAGAAAGATTTGCCTAGCCACGATGAAATTATTGGTCTTGCTTGTATTGTTGTGCCTCCTACTGATCCTTTGGAACAATATTTACTAGACCATGAAAATGATTTGCATATGCGTGAAAGAAATAAAATAGATAGAATCTTTTTTGAACAACAGCCTCTGCTTAAACACAATCTACCCATTGAAACTCTAGGAGGTCCTTCTCCACCTAAAGGTGATCCTGTGTTTGAATTAAAACAATTACCAGGCACTTTGAAATATACTTATCTTGATGAAAATAAGTTATATCCTGTTATTATTAGTGCTAACCTTTCAGAACATGAAGAAGAAAGAATATTGAAAGTTCTAAGGAAGCACAGGGCTGCTATTGGATATACTCTTGATGATCTTAAGGGCATTAGTCCCACTCTATGTCAGCACAAGATTAATATGGAACCTGATGCTAAACCCGTTGTTGATCACCAACGTCGGTTAAATCCGAAGATTAAAGAAGTGGTAAGAACAGAAATATTGAAACTTCTAGAAGCAGATATAATCTATCATATAGCTGATAGTAGATGGGTAAGTCCTGTTCACTGTGTCTCGAAGAAGGGAGGTATTACTGTTGTTCCTAATGATAAGAATGAGCTTATTCCACAAAGAATTGTCACGGGCTACAGAATGGTAATTGATTATAGAAAATTAAATAAAGCTACTAGAAAAGATCATTACCCTCTGCAATGCATCGATCAAATGTTAGAAAGATTATCTAAGCACACACATTTTTTCTTCCTTGATGGATACTCTGGCTTTTCACAAATACCTATTTTATAATCTGATCAAGAAAATACCACTTTCACTTGTCCTTTTGGAACGTTTTCTTATAGACTTATGCCTTTTGGTTTATGTAATGCACCTGCAACCTTTCAAAGATGTATGACTGCTATCTTCTCTGATTTTTTTGAAAAGATTGTTAAGGTTTTCATGGATGACTTTTCTATTTATGGGAAGTCTTTTGATGATTGTTTAAGCAATTTTGGTCGAGTTTTGCAAAGATGTAAACAAACAAATCTTGTCTTGAATTGGGAGAAGTGCCACTTTATGGTTAATGATGGTATTTTCTTGGGCCATAAAATTTCTGAAAGAGGCATTGAGGTGGACAAAGCCAAGGTTGATGCAATTGAGAAAATGCCATGTCCTAAAGATACCAAAGGTATTCGTAGTTTCCTTGGTCATGCTGGTTTCTACAGAAGGTTTATCAAAGACTTTTCTAAAATTTCTAGGCCTCTTACTAATCTTTTGCAAAAGGATATTCCCTTTGTGTTTGATGATGATTGCATGGAAGCCTTTGAAACACTAAAGAAAGCCTTAATCACTACACCTGTTGTTCAACCACCTGATTGGAACTTGCTTTTTGAGATTATGTGTGATGCTAGTGATTAAGCTGTTGGTGTTGTTCTAGGACAAAGAGTTGATAAGAAACTAAATGTTATTCATTATGCTAGTAAAACTCTAGAAAATGCTCAACGAAATTATGCTACTACTGAAAAAGAATTCTTAGGAGTGGTGTTTACTTGTGATAAATTCAGATCGTATATTGTTGATTCTAAAGTAACTGTTCACACCGATCATGCTGCTATAAAATACCTTATGGAAAAGAAAGATGCTAAACCTAGACTCATTAGGTGGGTTCTTCTGCTTCAAGAATTTGATTTGCATATCACTGATAGGAAAGGAGCAGAGAACCCCGTGGCTGATAACTTGTCTAGTCTTCAAAATATTCTTGCTGACCCGCAACCAATTAATGATAGCTTCCCTGATGAACAACTAGCTGCGATAAATATTTCTCATAGTACACCTTGGTATGCTGACTATGCTAATTATATTGTTGCTAAATACATACCACCTAGCTTCACATACCAACAAAAGAAAAAAATTCTTCTATGATTTTGTTGGAAATATGCCCTAGAGGCAATAATAAAATATTATTATTATATTTCCTTCTTCATGATAATTGTCTATTGTTCATGCTATAATTGTATTAACCGGAAACCGTAATACTTGTGTCAATACGTAGAGCACAACATGTCCCTAGTGAGCCTCCAGTTGACTAGCTCGTTCACTACAAGAAATATGTCAACTAGTGACCTTCTCTTAGTGACCCTAGCTGAATTGGTCGTAAATCCACGGCCATTTCGCTTGGAAGGGCTCAAACCCTGAATTGCCTTACACCAAATGGTCATAAAGCAGACAAGAGTGGTCCATGACCTTATTTCTACCTAATTACGACCAATATAAATGGTCATGAGGTTGTGAACGTAGATGCATTAGTACTTATTGCTATGACTAGGTGCCACCTCATCAGTTTTGCCTTTGTGTCATGTCCATGTGTCAATTTTTGCCCTAGGTTGTGAAGCAACCTATATTTCTGTTATTCCAAAAAATTCCAAAAAATTCTCATAAATTGTTTGGATCATATCTTCATCAAATATGTCAAAAACCTTCCTTGCCTAGTTCAAAAATAACTCAACAATATTCATTTTCCTATTCTGTTCAAAGCAGCACTTTGTGAAGGAAGTGTTATTTATATATTATTGATTTCCCTAAAAATTTGTGAAGACATTCTTCTTTGTATATGATCATCCTCAGCCAAAACTCACGCCCATTGGCCATGTGCATTTCCCGTACCGCTAATGAAACACTTGGCTGCTAATTCATGTTTGAGCATAGTTCGATCTCCTCATGAGAATCTTACGTTATAATTTTCTTCCTAGCACCTACCTGGGGAGTTCCCAACCCACTAGACATGCCTAGGACTCCCAGAACGCATGGCAACGCCACAATCACGCGGTGACCACGCGGCGGGCATGCGAGCTTATGCGCTCTAGAGTTGGGGCCCTCGGCCACCGTCCAAACCTTGATGTCTCGCCATCAAACCATGTATTTCTAATTATAGATACTTATTTACCTAGAAATGATTTTTGGAAAAAATAAAGAGCAAACTATGAGTCACCTGCAGTTCAAATTTGACCCGCTTCCAACTGAATCGACGGGAATTTGTCTTTTTCACCAGAGATGGATCAAAACTTTTGATACCCAATAATTTTGTCAATTGTGCATTAAATATGTCCTAGTATTTCATAAAATTGATTAGGTCCAATTTTGCAACAAATATATGGTAGGTTCTTCACAAAAAAACTCATTTCGGGCACTCGGAAAATGGAAAATGTATTTTCCGTGAAAAGAAAATGAAAACTCCCTTAGGCAACATTGTTTGGAATTCCAAGATGCACCCTTGTGCACAATATGAGATCATCTGAACAAACTATTCCATGAATGTGGCCATAAGATTGATCATTTGGCTTGAAAGCCATGAATCTTCACGCATGATAGATCGTTTCTGAGAACACTTTTTTAAAATAATTTATGTATTACAAGTTTATTATTTTTCCTGAAATTTGGCCACATATAATGACACAATGTGAAGGTTTTCCAATTTTTTGATTTGTTTAGAATTTTTTATGCCAGTTTCAAAATGCGGTCAAAACGGCAGGCTTAACCGTTCCTAGCTAGTGGTTGAATCTTGGAATTTTTTGATGTTTCTCTGATTAAATAGATACTTATGTACCTAGAAATGATTTTTGGAAAAAATAAAGAGCAAACTATGAGGTAGCTACAGTTCAAATTTGACCCGCTTCCAACTAAATCAGCGGAAATTTGTCTTTTTCACGAGAGGTGGATAAAAACTTTTGAAACCCAGCCATTTGGTCAACCATGCATTAAATATGGCCTAGTATTTTATAAAATTGATTTGGTCCAATTTTGCAATAAATATATTGTAGGTCCTTCACAAAAAAAACTCATTTCGGGCACTCAAAAATGGAAAACGAATTTTCCATGCAAGAAAATGAAAACTCCCTTATGCAACATTGTTTGGAATTCCAATATGCCCCCTTGTGCACAATATGAGATCATTTTAACAAACTATGCCATGAATGTGGCCATAAGATTGATCATCTGGCTTGAAAGGCATTGATCTCCACACATGATAGCTCGTTTCTGAGAACACTTTTTTAAAATAATTGTCATATTACAAGTTTATTATTTTTCCTAGAAACTTGGTCACATATAATGACACAATGCGAAAGTTTTACAATTTTTTGATTTTTTTTTTATTTTTTATGCCCGTTTCAAAATGCTGTCAAAACGGCGGGCATGACCGTTCCTAGCTAGTGGTTGAATCTTGGATTTTTTTGGTGTTTCTATGATTAAATAGATACTTATATAACTAGAAATGATTTTTGGAAAAAATAAAGAGCAAACAATAAGGTAGCTGCAGTTCAAATTTGACCCGCTTCCTACTGAATCGGCAGAAATTTGTCTTTTTCACCACAGGTGGATCAAAACTTTTGAAACCCAACCATTTTGTCAATTGTGCATTAAATATGTTCTAGTATTTTATAAAATTGATTAGGTCCAATTTTGAAACAAATATATGGTAGGTCCTTCACAAAAAAACTCATTTCGGGCACTTAAAAAATGGAAAATGAATTTTCCGTGCAAAGAAAATGAAAACTCCCTTAGGCAACATTGTTTGGAATTCCAAGATGCACACTTTTGCACAATATGAGATCATTTGAGCAAACTATGCCATGAATGTGGCCATAAGATTGATCATTTGGCTTGAAAGCCATGAATCTTCATGCATGATAGCTCGTTTCTGAGAACACTTTTTTTAAATAATTATCGTAGTACAAGTTTATTATTTTTCCTGGTAACTTGGCCACATATAATGACACAATGCGAAGGTTTTCCAATATTTTGATTTCTTTTGAATTTTTATGCCCGTTTCAAAATGCGGTCAAAACGGCAGGCATGACCGTTCCTAGCTAGTGGTTGAATCTTGGAAATTTTTTGGTGTTTCTATGATTAAATAGATACTTATGTACCTAGAAATGATTTTTGGAAAAAATAAAGAGCAAACTATGAGGCAGTTGCAGTTCAAATTTGACCCGCTTCCAACTAAATCGGCGGGAATTTGTCTTTTTCACCAGAGGTGGATCAAAACTTTTGACACCCAACCATTTAGTAAATTGTGCATTAAACATGGCCTAGTATTTTAGAAAATTGATTTGGTCCAATTTTACAACAAATATATTATAGGTCCTTCACAAAAAATCTTATTTTGGACACTCGAAAAATGATTAAAAATAACTACAAAGATCAGAAATGCATACAAATTAGTGCTCATCCATAAAATGTGGTCTAACTTGAGTGAAAATTTATGTGATGCCCTTTTGCAAAATATTTTTGATAGCTGCTTCACAAAATAGCTCTATTTTAAATCACTGATTTTCCGAACCAATCAAAACTCTTCCCATGGATCGATGACATGGCGCCCATCCATCCATCCATCCCTATCTCTATCCCACATCCATCCATCCATCCATCCATCCATCTATCTACAGAAAAAAAGAAAAAAAAAGAAAAGGAGATACCCTCGCAGCCCAAACCCTAGATCAGATCCCCCATTGCACCCCTCCTCCCCGCTCCCAATCTCCCCGCCGCCGCCGCCACCTCCTCCCCGTCCCCAATCCCACCCATCGCCGACCTCACCATCCTCCTCACCCACCACCCCCAACCTCATCCCTCCCTCCCCTCACCATCTCTCCCTACCCTAACTCCCATCGATGCCCTCTCATCCTCTGCCCCGATTCAGATCGACCACTCCATCACCGCCGCCGCTCCCGCTCCCTTCCGCACCCGCAAGTTCGTGCTCGAGGTCATCCTACACGTCGCGACGCTTCCACCGCACGCCAGATCGCTGGCGCGCACCACGGTCGCGCGGAGCTGGATCCAATGCGCGCGCTACTGCTTCTGTGGTAGTGGCTACTTGATGCGGACGATCTGAGGAGGAGGAGGACGAGGCGCGTCGGGGATGGCGGCTGCGGCCGGGGCGGCGACGAGCGGCGGCCCGGTGAGCCCTGTTCAAGAATTCATCCGATTAACCAGTTAACTTGTCGATTAATCACTACTCATAGGGTCACCGAGTAGCCTATAAACCGATAAATCATCCGATTAATTGATTAAATGGCCGATTAACTTGCCGATTAGCCGATTAATCCCCTACTCACCAGCCAACCGAGCAGCTACAAGTTAACGATTTCCTCAACAATGCCGGTGAGTCCGCCAAGGTCTCCAAGGTTCGAGATCTCGCCCCCTTCCTCTCGTTCCTTAGCTCTATTGCATTTCGTCGGTGATTTTGAAGCGCTCGTGTGCTTGTGTGCAGGCGCAGTTGAAGGAGAGGCTGGCCAAGGTGTACGAGGTCAAGGCATAGTTGAAGGAGAGGCCGGCGCCGGTCTCTAGCTCCTCGTCGCGGCTAACTCCGGCCACATTGGACGGCGGGTAGGAGCCCATCTTCCGCCGCTTCTCCATCCTCTAACGCGACTCCTAGGGCGCGGCTCCTCCCTCGCATCAGCTCCTGGTCGGTCCGACCAGGGCACCACTCCGGCGAACGGTGCCCCACTCCGGCCGACGACCCAATCAGGTGAAGGACCCTCGTTCGTGCCCCCTCCCCTCCTCGCAGTCGTTGGCCATGAATTCCTCTGCCAAGATGAGCAGCCCCTTTTGATTTTTTTGCCAAACATTCATCCAGATTTGCTATGAACTTCTGCAGGATAATTTAAACGAGATTTAGTTGTCTGTAATGGTTGGCAAAGTATGTCTAGTTTGCAAAGTCTCGTGTACATTCATGTTTTCATGCACAGTAGTAATTTCTCACTAAGTATTGTATTTGCCTTTGGATGCTAGCATTGTATTTCCATAGAGGGGAAAAATGATGGTTCTGTGTTAGATCTTTCATACTGGATCAATACTGGCTCACCAGAATATATACACTACACACTCATTCTGGAAGTTCATTTCAAGTGACAAACGAGTGCATATTTTTTTCACAATGCACCATGGTTTCTTGTTTCTGTTGTGAAAGTAATGTCAGTGGTGTTGCATAGTTCTGAATAAAAATGCAAATGGCTTGTGAATGTCAATGAACTTACAATATCAGTCTCTTAGAGTTGTTTTTGCAACCTAATACTGTTGTAAAATCCTTTCATTGAGCTCCGGTTGATGTGGTGGTCTGCTGTTGTGGATGATGCATGCAGGGGCTGCTAGAGAACACGGAGAAGGACAGGGTCCGGAGGCTGATAGGCTCAAGCCTCCTGCGGAGCCATGATTTTCCCAGTTGATGGATCATTCATGTGTATGTATCGCTTTGCTAGAGCCTGTGTCTATCTCTGAACTAAAACTATCTGAAAGACAATCTAGACGAAACCTTTGACTGAAACTATCTAGATGACACCTGCATCTATAGATGCATAAGAATAAGCACCACACCTTGGTTCAATTTCTATGTGTCAATTTGGTTTAACTTTGACTGTACATATATATCAGCAAATATATTATTTTGTTTCAGTTAAGAATGCATGGATTCTGTTCTGTTACCCCACTTTTTTGCCTCAACAAGCAAGCAAAGCAAGGACCCATTGATGCTTGTTATGACCTATGAAAATTGTAATTGCACCTAGTCTTGTAGGTTAATTATCTGAATATTTGAAATTATATGGTTGGTTCATAGCTGCTGTTCAGGTCACTTATTTATAGGTTAACACTTGTTTCATTCATGCATATTTGTGCAGGAAGGATTGTGTAGAACAGAGGAGAAGGGGCACATGATACCATCCCAGTTTGTTGGCAAACAAGCTCATTTTATTTGCTTTGCACAGATGGTTCTCTTCTCTGGTAGCCCCCTTTGTCAGCCAAGTGTTTTTCTTGTTTGGATGATATGCACAAGTACTTAACATTTCATTTTTTACCCATAACTTGGTTGTGTTAATTAATTCGGATATACATGAAAATTATGTCGTACATACTATGTTATCCTCATTTGTCGGCCCTGTAAGATTTAAATTTTTTGGGTAGCATGTAATTCATTTTCCACATGTTGCAATTCTCTTATTTCTACTATCTATTCATATCTGCAGATATCTAATGTTCTTGCAAATATGCCAGGTATTATTGGATAGCGGGCTACTTGGTGCTTCTCATCACAATTCGCCATGACCTGACTAAATCTTACCGGACTTGATCTTACTAAATAGCACCCCATCACTTGCTGCTGTTGTTATTCATTATATCCTCGTTGTTCTGTTTTCTTGTTAGCAGATATTTTGCCTAAATTCAAGACGAAAGAAGATGTTCAAAGAAGCGCCAAGACATTTTTGTATAACAAGTTATGTAATAATAGTACTCCCTCCGTTCCCAAATATTTGTCTTTCTAGGCGTTTCAAATGGACACAACATACGAACGTATGTAGACTTATTTTAGAGTGTAGATTCATCCATTTTGCTCCATATGTAGTCACTTGTTGAAATCTCTAGAAAGACAAATATTTAGGAACGGAGGGAGTAGTTATGTAATAATAGTTGGGTTATCTGGGCATTGTGAACTCCAGAATTTCATATATCTTCTCTCTATTTTTGAATGAAATGTTGTATGTGTGTTGATGTAACAGATTGTTGCTTCTTGTTATTTGAAGTATTACACTTGTTTTCTGTCTATTTTGTGTTCGATGAGATTTTGTACAAAAGAAATAGCATGAAAATAATTTGTCCCAATTTTCACTTTTCTCAATAAGTTAAACATATCAATGGAGCAAGTAGTGCCCATAAGTGTGTATGGCTATGTCAGTAATGTCATGCACAATTTAAGGAAAAAATATGCACATGTGCATAGTGCACACCCTTTGAGTTGATGGATTAGTTATACATGAGTACGTGCACGGTGCATGGATGGCACCAGGTCACGTATCAGCGGAAATATGTATGTACATGAAATATAGGCATGTATTAGGTGTGGGGCGAGCTACATCTACATGTATGATCCTGAGATTTTGCTAGTAAGTACTTTTGATGCCCACGTACAAGGATGGGATTTGGCAGGCCAGGTAGTCGATCAACTTGGACGACGAGCAAAGAACAATCGGCAGGTTACAAAGCTGGAGAGATGGGAGGGCTCTTTGACTGTCCCTGGCGGCTGGAAACCCTAGCCGTCGCCAGGAGACCCAATCTTTCAGCGCCGTCCTCCGGCGGCTCCCCTCCGCCGGCGACCTCGGTCGTCGGTGGTGAGGGGGGTCGCCGGATCCACGCGTGTGGATCGTTTTTACTCCCTCGTAGTTTTAGATTTTTAGGTTGTTCATCGTCTTTATTTCGACGGCGACGATGACAACGCTGAATAAAGATTCTTCGGATCCTTCCTTGACAAGGCCATTGGTCCTATGGTTGGGGATGGATTTGGAAACCAGTCTGTTCAAGCAAGGATGGCGTGGTGGCGGCGGCATCCTCGTAGTGGACCTGTGTCCTCGGGCTCCGCCGTTGCGACGGCGTTTGCTCCAGCGTCGGCGCGGAGCTTGGGAGGTAGTCCAGGAGCGGATGCAGATTGTGGTCTGCATCGACGACATCTGGAAGACGAAACATGTGCTGGGTTCGTGGTTCGTGGATGGCAGGTATGGTTTCCTTCCGCGACGTCTTAGTCGCGGTGGGGTGCCAGATCTGGAGTTCGATGGCGTGTCCGGGGTGTTGCCCCGGGCTGATTCGTTCAACGGTAAGGGCTTCATTTTTGGTGAGCCACCTTGGAGGTCCGCAAAGCTGCATATCAGCGATGGAGCTGCGTCGAGCTCGGGTGAGGAGGTGATCCATCATTCTTTTCTTCGGTGGCTGTTGTCGTGGTGCCGGAGGCAGGTGATGGGCATTGGTGTCAAGCTCAGAGATGTTCTGTTATCTTTTCAGTTTTGTCATGTCGGTCCTTACGTGATTTGTACTTTAATCTTTATGATATGAATGAGACACGTATTACCATGCAAAAAAAAAAGGTTACAAAGCTGGAAAAAACAGCCACAACCGGCAAGTTTTAAGATTGGAAACAGATGCAACCGACTTGAAGGATCATCAAAGGAAGCCAGCCATGCGTGAGATACGTATCACATAGCTTTCCTTGTGTGGTGCAGGATTGGGCGTATGGAAAGGAAACTTAAAGCGGAGGCTGCACGTCGACTCACCAACAAACCCAGCCCCTCAGCCTATAAATACAAGAGGGACGAACACAACCAAGGAAGGAGGATCTCACACAACCGAGGAGGATCTCACGCAACCGGGGAAGAGGAGAGGAAACGGAAGCCAGCCAGGCGAGACGCGCCGCCGCCGGCGGCAGCGTGTACGGCGGCCTGGTTCACGACGATGCAAGTACACATGCGAGAGGATGCGGCCGCGGCGGTGACACCCGGTCCGAGCTCGACCAGGGCGACGGAGCACACATGAGGCCGTTGCATATTGCATCAAGAGAAAAGGCAAGTCGGAGCACCACTCAGCCGGAGGTGATGCATCTCCATCAGCAAAGTCATCAACCGGGAGACCATGGAGATGAGAGAACGAGCGTGGCGCTCCCACGGCGGATGCATTCCAAGCTCACACGTCATGGAGCCGAGCACGCGGCCGAAATAATGGTTGGGCACTAGGGAGATACGTGCAACGGCTAGCACGTCCTCTTCTTTCTGTATGGTACATACGTTTTTTTTGTTTTTCCTGTACCAGGTGCAACAGAGGCGGCGGACGATGCGCCTAGTAGGAAAGACCGTGGATGATGCGGCGCTCTTCTCGTACCTGGTGCAATGGAGGCAGCGCACGACGCGCCCAATGGAGGTGGCCGCAGACGATGTTGTGCTCTTCTCGTACCCGGTGCTACGGAGGTGGCGGACGACGCGCTCAACGGAGGTGGCTGCAAACGATGTGGCGCTCTTCTCGTAGGAGCAGTTGAGGCGGTGGACGACGTGCCCAATGGAGGTGGCCGCGGATGAAGTGACGCCCTTCCCGTACAAGGTGTTGTCGAGGCGGTCAATGACGCGCCCAACGGAGGTGGCCGCAGACGATAAGAGCTCTTCTCGTACCCAGCACAATCGAGGCGGTGGATGACGACAGACCCGACGGTGGTGGATGCGGACGAAGAGGCACTCTTTCTCGTACTAGTGGACGACGACGCAGAACAAGGAGACTGCATCAACACCGCCATGTCCATCGCCAACATCATCAACACAGTGCCGCGGGGGATTGCGGTGTGGAGCACGCAAGGAGGACGTAGGTGTGGCGCTCGTTGGGGACACCGTCGACGTCTGCTTCGTCAAGCTGGAGCCCGGAGGCATGGAGGCTCCCGAGGATGCCGTCGTCGTGCCGTGGAGGATGGCGATACGGAGCTCGCCAGGACGACGCCCATCGACTTCTTCATCAAGCTGGCGCCACGGAGGACGGAGGCCTGGAGGCTTGTGAGGAAGCCGCCGCCGTGCCACGCTGGATGGACGGAGCTCGTTAGGACGACGCCCATCGTCTTCTTCATCAAGCAAAGCGCCATGAAGGACGAAGGCGCGGAGCTCGGAGGATGCCGCCGCGTTCCGCGGGCATGGCGCCACGGAGTTCGCCAAGACGACGCCAATGTCAACATCATCAATCTGGTGCCATGGAGGATGGAGAGACAGAGCTTGCAAGGATGCCGCCGTCGTGCCACGGTGGATGGGACGGAGCTCGCTAGGATGACACCCGTCGTCTTCTTCATCAAGCGAGTGCAATGGAGGACGGAGGCACGGAGCTCGGAGGATGTAGCCGCGTTCCGTGGGCATGGCGCCACGGAGTTCGCCAAGACGACGCCAATGTCAACATCATCAATCTGGTGCAATGGAGGCGGTAGATGGCGTGCCCGACGGAGATGACTTGGGAGCAGCCTAAGCTCGCCAACAACATGGCCCAGCCTCTAGCTCCTTTGGAGGTCTACCATGTCAGCAGCGCACAGGACCACGACCAACACAGGTTCATGGTGAACGGGTCACCGGCGTACAGGTTTTACACCATGCTTCTAGGAGGAGACGGCGTGGCGGAACCGGAGCTCGCAATGACGTGGCCCAAGTCAAGTCCATGGAGAACAGGTCTCTCCGGTGCACAAGTCCTTGGCGTCCCGATCGCGGCGAACAGGTCAGTGGTCTTGCTTACCGTAGGAGACGGCATGGAGGAACCGGAGCTCACGACGGTGTAGCCCGAGTCAAGTCCATGGCGAACAGGTCTCTCCGGTTCAAAGGTGCATGGTGTACCGATCACGGTGCATAGGTCGGGTGTCTTGCTTCCTGGAGGAGATGACATGGTGGAACCGAAGCTCGCGACGACGTAGTCCGAGTTAAGTCAATGGCGAATAGGTCTCTCCGGTGCACAGGTCCATGGCTTTCCGATCACGATGCACAAGTCGGATGTCTTGCTTCCCGGAGGAGACGACGTGGCGAAACTGGTGCTCATGATGATGCAACCCGAGACCGGTCCCACCTTTTAAGGCGCACCCACCATGGCGAACAGGTCCTTGGCGTACAGGTCTTGGTGTGATACTTGTCTTGGCAATCCACCGAATACGGTGTTTAGCCGAGATGAGGCATTGACCATGGCGGATAGGTCCTCGACGTATAGGTCTCGATGCACACAGGTCCATGGTGTCGCCGGCGTACATGTCACCCTTTGATATAGCACCTACCAAGGCGATGCGACCTCTACAACGCCACCGTTCATCAACCCTGTGAGTCGGCGCCCTTGTCCTAGCAGAACAATCAAGATGGCGTCCAGCTGATACAAGGCGACGCAACCACTACGATCATCTATATCCACAAGTCCGCCAGGAGGTGCCTCCTGATAAAGCGAACTGTCGTAGACTTGGCGTCCAATCAAGTGAGGTGCGCCTATCTCGGCGGATAGGCCATTGGCACACAGGTCCATGGTGTCGCCGGCGTACAGGTCACCCTTTGATGTAGCACCAGCCCATGGCAACGCGGACTCTACAACACCACCTTTCCAAGGCCCTGTGAGGTGGTGCCCTTTGTTTGGACGGACCGCCGAATACTCGGCGTCTAGTCGAGACGAGGCGCCAACCACACCGGCCATGCCGATGTCAGCGTGCGACGATTTTACACCGGCGCCGGTCTCCTAAACAACTTACTCCCATGAGGCATGCCCCTTGCATACCCCGACGAGTCCGCTAGGTCGCCTACCAGTCTGAGCCAAGCAGGACCCATGCAACTTCAACCCCAACTACATCATCGCCGCCAAGACCGACGAGGCGTGACGGCGAGGGCGGACGTGGCTAGCACAAAGCCACGTTTTGAGAGGCGCGTGTACCGACGAGGACACGGGCTCTTCCGCTGCCCATACACCACCATCATCATCCATGGAGAGCGCAAGGTGAAGACGACGAAGACGACCACATGGTTTAATCGGAGGTGTCTCACGGAGTAACCCGCGGGAGTAATTAACCGGGAGCCTTCCGAGGCCCCGGGAACCAAGAGACTGCAATCGCTACAGTCAGGCTGGCCACACTAGTAGGCCACGGAGCGCATATGTAAAGGGATCTTGTATTTTTGTTTCTCCAATGAGAGATTAATAAAATGCATGTTTCCCTATGTTTATTTGTGTACTTAGTACACTGGCACGCCCGCAATATTTTATTTTCCCTGGAGCGTAGAGAGATAATAATACAATAACCCATGTTATTTTTATTATTTCTCGTGTCAAACATTTTGATTTAAATATTGGTTGTTTAATTATTAGCATATTGAAATCTGAGGAACATGACCATAACAACAAGGACCCACAAACCAGAATCAGAAATTTGGGACCCACTTATCAGAACCTGACAATTGGGACCCATTTGAAAAAAGAAAAAACGGGACACAACCCAAAAATAAAAGGCTGAATTATAGGGCATGGCCCGTGTAGCTTACCCAAATTGAAAGAAAATCAACAACAAATGGGCTGAATTAATGGGCTCGGCCCATGTAAAACACCGAATTGGACCCGGCTGATTCCTATCCACGTCAGCTTGCCACGCTGGATACCTACGTGGCCTGGGGAGGTTGCTAGTGACCAAAAATTTGGTCGTGGAACCAATGACCTTTTACATATCACAAAGAAGGTCATGAATGTCAGTTTACGATGTTCAGCTTTTGACCTTCTATTTTTGGTCACAAAAAGGCCACAAATGGAAAACATGACCATTCAGTGACCAATAGTGGTGGTCACAAGTTGACATATTTCTTGTAGTGGTTGATCAACAGATGGTCATGGTTTCTTGACTATGGACATTGGATGTCATTGATAACGGGATCACATCATTAGGAGAATGATGTGATGAACAAGACCCAATCCTAAGCATAGCAGAAGATCGTGTAGTTCGTTTGCTAAAGTTTTTCTAATGTCAAGTATCATTTCCTTACACCATGAGATTGTGTAACTCCCGGATACCGTAGGAGTGCTTTGGGTGTACCAAACATCACAAGTAACTGGGTGACTATAAAGGTGCTCTACAGGTATCCTCGAAAGTATTTGTTGGGTTGGCATGAACCGAGACTGGGATTTGTCACTCCGTTTAACGGAGAGGTATCTCTGGGCCCACTCGGTAATGCATCATCATAATGAGCTCAATGTGACTAAGTAGTTAGTCACGGGATCATGCATTACGCAACAAGTAAAGTGACTTGCTGGTAACAAGATTGAACGAGGTATTGGGATATCGACGACTGAATCTCGGGCAAGTAACGTACCGATTGACAAAGGGAATAGTATACGGGATTGCTTGAATCCTCGACATCGTGGTTCATCCGATGAGATCATCGTGGAACATGTGGGAGCCAACATGGGTATCTAGATCCCGCTGTTGGTTATTGGCCGGAGAGTTGTCTCGGTCATGTCTGCGTGATTCCCGAACCCGTAGGGTCTACACACTTAAGGTTCAATGACGCTAGGGTTATAGGGAAGATTTGTGTGTGATTACTGAATGTTGTTCGGAGTCCCATATGAGATCCCGGACATCACGAGGAGTTCCAGAATGGTCTGGAGGTGAAGATTTATATATGGGAAGTCATCATACGGTCACCGGAAGTATTCGGGGGTTTACCGGTATTGTACCGGGACCACCGGAGGGGTTCCGGGGGTCCATCAGGAGGGTCCACCTGCCCCGGGGGGCCTTATGGGCTGTATGTGGAAGGGAACCAGCCCCAAGTGGGCTGGGCACCATCCCCCCTAGGGCCGATGCGCCTAGGGTTGAGGGGGAACCCCAAGGGGGCGCCCCCCTTGGCTTGGTGGGCAAGCCCCCTTCCCTTGGCCGCCGCCCCCCTCTAGATCTCATCCAGAGGGGCCGGCCCCCTTCCCCCTTCACCCTATAAATAGAAGGGGAGAGGGAGGGCAGTAGCACCACATCCAAGGCGCAGCCCTCCCCCTCCCCAACACCTCTCCTCCTCCGTGTGAGCTTGGCGAAGCGCTGCCGAAGAACTGCTACTCCACCACCACCACACCGTCGTGCTGCTGCTGGAGCTCTCTTCCTCAACCTCTACCTCCTCCTTGCTGGATCAAGGCGCAGGAGACGTCACCGGGATGCACATGTGTTGAACGCGGAGGTACCGTTGTTCGGCGCTTAGATCGGAATCCACCGCGATCTGAATCGCTACGAGTACGACTCCTTCATCCGCGTTCTTGCAACGCTTCCGTTTCACGATCTTCAAGGGTATGAAGATGCACTCCCCTCTCTCTCATTGCTAGTCTCTCCATAGATTGATCTTGGTGATGCATAGAAATTTTTTAATTTCTGCAACGATCCCCAACAGTGGTATCAGAGCTAGGTCTATGCGTAGTTTCTATGCACGAGTAGAACACAAGGTGTTGTGGGTGTCGATTTTGTCAATTTACTTGCCACTACTAGTATTATGTTGATTCGGCGTCATTGTGGGATGAAGCGGCCCAGACCGACCTTACACATATGCTTACGTGAGACAGGTTCCACCGACTGACATGCACTAGTTGCATAAGGTGGCTAGCGGGTGTGTGTCTCTCCCACTTTAGTTGGATCGGATTCGATGAAAAGGGTCCTTATGAAGGGTAAATAGCAATTGGCATATCACGTTGTGGTTTTGGCGTAGGTAAGAAACGTTCTTGCTAGAAACCTATAGCAGCCACGTAAAAACTTGCAACAACAATTAGAGGACGTCTAACTTGTTTTTGCAGCATATGCCGTGTGATGTGATATGGCCCAAAAGGATGCGATGAATGAAATATATGTGATGTATGAGATTGATCATGTTCTTGTAATAGGAATCACGACTTGCATGTCGATGAGTATGACAACCGGCAGGAGCCATAGGAGTTGTCTTAATTTATTGTATGATATGCGTGTCATTGAATAACGCCATGTAATTACTTTACTTCATTGCTAAACCGTTAGCCATAGTAGTAGAAGTAGTAGTTGGCGAGACAACTTCATGGAGATCATGATGATGGAGATCATGGTGTCATGCCGGTGACGATGATGATCATGGCGCCCCGTAGATGGAGATCAACAGGAGCAAAATGATATTGGCCATATCATGTCACTATTTGATTGCATGTGATGTTTATCATGTTTTTGCATCTTATTTGCTTAGAACGACGGTAGCATAAATAAGATGACCCTCATAAAATTTCAAGAAAGTGTTCCCCCTAATTGTGCATCATTGCGAAAGTTCATTGTTTTGAAGCACCACGTGATGATCGGGTGTGATAGATTCTAACGTTTGCATACAATGGGTGTAAGCCAGATTTACACATGCAGAACACTTAGGTTGACTTGACGAGCCTAGCATGTACAGACATGGCCTCGGAACACAAGAGACCGAAAGGTCGAACATGAGTCGTATAGCAGATACGATCAACATGAAGATGTTCACCGATGATGACTAGTCCGTCTCACGTGATGATGGGACACAACCTAGTTGACTCGGATCATGTATCACTTAGATGACCAGAGGGATGTCTATCTGAGTGGGAGTTCATTAAATATTTTGATTAGATGAACTTAATTATCATGAACTTAGTCTAAAACCTTTGCAATATGTCTTGTAGATCAAATGGCCCACGCTAATGTTGCCCTCAACTTCAACGCGTTCCTAGAGAAAACCAAGCTGAAAGACGATGGTAGCAACTATACGGACTGGGTCCGGAACTTGAGGATCATCCTCATAGCTGCTAAGAGAGCATATGTCCTAGATGCACCGCTAGGTGAAGCACTCGTTTTCCCAGCAACTCAAGACGTTATGAACACCTGGCAGTCGCGTAGTGATGATTACTCCCTGGTTCAGTGCGGCATGCTTTACAGCTTAGAACCGGGGCTCCAAAAGCGTTTTGAGCAGAACGGAGCATATGAGATGTTCCAAGAGGTGAAAATGGTTTTCCAAGCTCATGCCTGAGTCGAAAGATATGAAGTCTCCGACAATTTCTACAGTTGTAAGAAGGAGGAGAATAGTTCTGTCAGCGAGCACATACTCAAAATGTCTGGGTTGCACAACCGCTTGTCTCAGCTGGGAGTTAATCTCCCGGATGACGCGGTCATTGACAGAATCCTTCAGTCGCTCCCACCTAGATACAAGAGCTTTGTGATGAATTACAGTATGCAAGGGATGGTGAAAACCATTCCTGAGGTATTTTCAATGTTGAAATCAGCGGAGGTGGAGATCAAAAATGAACATTAAGTGTTGATGGTCAATAAAACCACTAGTTTCAAGAAAGGCAAGGGTAAGAAGAACTTCAAGAAGGACGGCAAGGGAGTCATTGCGCCCGGTAAACCAGTTGCCGGGAAGAAGCCAAAGCACGGACCCAAACCTGAGACTGAGTGCTTTTATTGCAAGGGAAACGGTCACTGGAAGCGGAACTGCCCCAAGTACTTAGCGGACAAGAAGGCCGGCAACACCAAAGGTATATATGATATACATGTTATTGATGTGTACCTTACCAGTACTCGTAGTAGCTCCTGGGTATTTGATACTGGTGCGATTGCTCATATTTGTAACTCAAAACAGGAGCTGCGGAATAAGCGGAGACTGGCGAAGGACGAGGTGACGATGCGCGTCTGGAATGGTTCCAAGGTCGATGTGATCGTTGTCGGCACGCTACCTCTACAATTACCTACGGGATTAGTTTTAAACCCCAATAATTGTTATTTAGTGCCAGCTTTGAGCATAAACATTGTATCTGGATCACGTTTAATGCGAGATGGCTACTCATTTAAATTCGAGAATAATGGTTGTTCTATTTATATGAGAGATATGTCTTATGGTCATGCCCCGCCGGTCAATGGTTTGTTCTTAATGAATCTCGAATGTGATGTTACACACATTCATAATGTGAATACCAAAAGAAGGAAAGTTGATAATGATAGTCCCACATACTTGTGGCACTGCCGCCTTGGCACATTGGTGTCAAACGCATGAAGAAGATCCATGCAGATGGACTTTTGGAGTCTCTTGATTACGAATCATTTGACACGTGCAAACCATGCCTCATGGGCAAAATGACCAAGACTCCGTTCTCCGGAACAATGGAGCGAGCAACCAACTTGTTGGAAATCATACATACCGATGTGTGCGGTCCAATGAGCGTTGAGGCTCGCGGTGGCTATCGTTATGTTCTCACCCTCACTGATGACTTAAGTAGATATGGGTATGTATACTTAATGAAATACAAGTCTGAGACCTTTGAAAAGTTCAAGGAATTTTGGAGTGAGGTAGATAATCAACGTGATAGAAAAATAAAGTTCTTACGATGTGACGCCCGGATAATTAAGCTACAGTGATTCCCCGCTAATGATGCCACGTCACCACAGTTACTGTGATAAACTCTCGATAGTTCAGAACTGAAACAAATTCAAAATTTAAATAAAAGAAAACAATAAAAGTTTTCAAAAATTAAAACAAAAATGTTCGGTGGTTGCCAAATATTACAAAGATAATTATGGTGTAAGGTTCACAATTTTATAAAATGCCTAAGTGATTATAAATAAATAAAAACAGAAAAGAAAATAAATAAAAAGAAAACAGAAAACAATACAAAAAAAAGAAAAGAAACAGAACCTCCCCCTGGACCATTCGGCCCAGCTAGCCAGGCCGGCCACAGGCCCAACTCGGCCAAGGCCCACCACCGCTCACTTAACCCCCCACGCCCCCGAAACCCTAGCCCCCATGCACCACTCCCCCCGTCGCCCCACTTGCTCCCCCACTTCCCCTCGATGGGATCTGGATCGGGGGCAGAGCCCGATTCCCCCGCCTCCGTCCTCCCCCGCGACGCCACCTCACCGGTGCCGC